>NC_062519.1:15129874-15497374 GCF_022655615.1 Tachysurus fulvidraco
TAGGGTGAATAATTCAGGGAGATCATTTTTATCACAGATACAGTATACAGGATGCTAGTAAAGAGTGGAGATTTGAGTTACTACATCCTTCCTATCAGCTCACAGCAGCCTGGTCATTCTCCTTTAACCCTTGTGTGCCTTGTGGCCAAAAGGCAATTTTGCATTGCATAGGGCTTTTTTCCCCTACTGTGAGTAATGGCTTTCTCTAATTGTTGTAATCGTGTTTGATGCAGGCTGCTCCAAGGATTGGTTGTACATGTGTTGTGGTATCACATGACGTGTCTTGGGTACACTAATGTGTGGTAAATGAAAACACATTAAAACTGTAAGAAACGATCCCTAGTTGTTGTTTTTTTTGTTTGAATTTCTACGATCCCTAGTTAATTTGTTTTAATTTCTAAGATCCCTACTTATTATTTTGTTTAAATTTCTACGATCCCTACTTATTATTTTGTTTGAATTTCTAAGATCCCTACTTATTATTTTGTTTGAATTTCTACTATCCCTAGTTATTATTTTCTTTGAATTTCTACGATCCCTAGTTTTATGTTGTTTGAATTTCTAAGATCCCTACTTATTATTTTCTTTGAATTTCTACTATCCCTAGTTATTGCTTTGTTCGAATTTCTACGATCCCAAAGTTATTATTTAGTTTGAATTTCTACGATCCCTAAACATGGATCCCAGGAGATCAGCCTTTTTGGAAACACACACCATGCCATCAAGAACCATATCAAGTCAGTGACGTCACTTTTTTTTTTCTATAACGTTCTGCTATTTGATGTGAACGTGAGCCGAAACTCTTGACCTGAATCTGCAGGCGTCTGATTGATGCAACGTGATTGGTTAATTGGGTTATTTGAATTGATGAGCAGGGTTACAGGTAATCCTAATGACCTGATTAGTAAAGTGTCTCAATTCAAGCTGAGCTGTACAATATAAAGCACTCGGCTACGCACCGTCATTACCGAAACGTGACACTAGGATCAATGTCATTGTGGTGAGATCAAAGAAAGGAGGAAGAAATTAAGGAAACATGGAGCGTCATCGCTTCAAGGTCCTGTTCTCCTTCGGGGTGCGTGCGGATCGCTGTGCCAAACGAAGTAAGCTTGGGAAAGGAGGCAGAAATGAATGACCTATAATAGGACAGTAAAACATACAAACAAAAGCATTGTGGGATAGTTGTGGGCTTTAGGATAAATGGTATGTACAAACCTTCATATAGACATTTGCACCTGGATATAATTTGTAACCGTTTAGCTCTCTCTTTCTCTCCATCTCTTTTCCTTCGCCTTTTAATTAAGTGCATTTTGCGCAGGCATTTAGTCCAATTTGCCCTCTTCTGCTTGATCCAGACAGTGTTTTTGTCTTGCTATAAAGTGCTCTGATTGCATTTCAGATTTCATTCTGCTGCTGAAAGATAGTTAGCCTCAGGTGAGCGTCTCTCTCTCCTGATTTTTCATAAAATCTGATTTTCTTTCACCCACTCTGCCGTTATGAGGACTATTTGTCTTTTGTAGCCTATAGCTGAAATATTTCCATAGTGTGTGTGTGTGTGTGTGTGTGTGTGTGTGTGTTTGGATTTTGAATATAATCATTATCCATCACTGTACAATCAGGCTGTCGAGTACAGAGAGAAAACACAGCACGCAGGTTAAATCAAGTCAAATGGCCGTGTTTATTGCACGTGGGAGATAAACCGAGTCCTTACTTCAAAAATGCGGGAAAAAAAAAACAACGACTCAAAAAGCTAACACTTGCTGTTAGCTTAGAGTGTGTTACTTTGTGTGGTTTTGGGGGTATGAAGTTAGAAAACTTGAGTGCTGAGCTGGATTTAGATGCAGTGCTGAGCTTTTGTTTTATCTCGCTGTCAGATTCAGCACGCTGACAGACAATCTCGTGTGGTATCACTCTCCCAATCCTACAGTATACCTCCCCACCGGTTGCCCCCAGGCTGGGTGTATGAGCCTCACAGTAGGTGTAGTACATGGTGACTCTGTGGCTGATGCCCTGAAGGGGGGCTTTGCAATGGCTCAGCTGGGTGCTGTCTGTTAGGCAGTGTCCTGAATCACTGCCTACTGTCTGGGGCTCTTAAACTCACACACACACACACACACACACACACACACACACACACACACACACACACACACACACACACACACACACACACACACACAGGTAGCTTGATGTTTGCTGTTTAAATTAAGCTTTACTAAATAATTCTTTATTTAATAAATTAGTACTTTATAAATTTCACATCTTCACTTTTTTATGTTCTCTCTTTTCAGCCTGTGTTCAATGTGAAGTAATTCTTTTTCCTCGATTCCGCTTCGTTTACGATGAGCGTAAGGTGTCAGGGGAAACAGCACGTCATCTCGAATCCATTTTTATCAGTTATGAATAATAGGTGAAGATATGTGTTTGCTGTAAGAGAGAGATACTGTATATTTAACGGAACAGTTTGAGAGCTCAAGGAATCCTCTGACGGAAACCGAGCCCCCTCGGCTCGGCCACGCCCACTCATAGCTGAGAC
The DNA here is from genome assembly GCF_022655615.1 of Tachysurus fulvidraco. Taxonomy (NCBI): domain Eukaryota; kingdom Metazoa; phylum Chordata; class Actinopteri; order Siluriformes; family Bagridae; genus Tachysurus; species Tachysurus fulvidraco. Next base: position 15,132,411 of record NC_062519.1, read on the forward strand.
GAATTAAAGCTTTGCATATTTATTATCCACTAATCTGCACTATTTTTGTGTTAGAGATAGTGAGTAGTGTTTATACTGAAAATTCCAATAGAAGAAGAAATACCAGGATGTTGCACTTATTCCGACATGGAAGTTTGGACTCGTCCTACACTCGACACTCACAACTTTGCTTACGTAGTGGGTGGAAGTGGGCGGGGCTACCAGACGCTGACGCTGGCTGAGAACATTAGGTGTTCAGCTACAGGTCGCATAACCTTTACATCTTTGTAGGGTTTGTCAGTAAATAATATGGCAATGCTATGGAGCTTTTACACTTCACTTGTTCGAAAATAAAAATAACAAACACCAAGTGTTTAAAAAACAGCTTTGATTCTTCCCCACGGATCACAGATGCTTTGGTACATCTGACGTCAATTTACCTGTGTACACTGTTTTTGTGTCTAGTTCCAAACCATTGTATTTTAAAGTCTTTGTACAGATTTGATGTTTTTTTATTTTACTTTGCCATCCACACTTGTTGTCTAGTCCCAGAGAGACCGTTTGTCCCATCCTGAGCGTCCTCTTAAAACTAATCTCTTCAATTAGCATTCTGTCACAGACAACTCTCTCTCTCTCTCTCTCTCTCTCTCTCTCTCTCTCTCTCTCTCTCTCTCTCTCTTTCTCCCTCTCTCTCTCTCTTTCTCCCTCTCTCTCTCCCTCTCCCTCTTCCTCTCTCTTTCTCTCTCTCTCTCTCTCTCTCCTTCTCAGTCTCACTCTCGTCTCTCTCTCGCTCTCTCTCTCTTGCCTCGCCACACCTCCTTGCTCCATCTCTCTCCCTCCCTCCCTCTTTCTTTTTTTCTCTGTCTCTCTCTATCTCTCTCTCTCTCTCTCTCTCTCTCTCTCCCTCTCTCTTTCTTTCTCTCCCCATCTCTCTCTTGCCCCCCCCACTCTCTCTCTCTCTTGCCCCCCTCCTTCCCCTCCCCCTCTCCCTCTCTCTCTCCCTCCCTCTCTCTCTCTCTCTCTCTCTCTCTCTCTCTCTCTCTCTCTCTCTCTCTCTCTCTCACCCCTCACACACACTTTATTCTGATACTAAGACAAACACCCGATGACTTCTTTAGGTAAGCAGGGGGCCAGTTTCCAGCTTGTTTTGAAGCCCAACCAGCATGAGACGATCGCTGAATAAGGACGAGGATGAAGGGGTTCAGGATTGTCCTACTGATGCTTTAACATCCCTAGAACCGGCGTCCTCAGCAACGTGCAGGCGGACACCATGTCCCTTAAATAGCATTATCGCAACCCTTTTTTTTTTTTTTTAAATTTTCTTCTTCTTTTTTTTTAAAATTGGAAATGAGACAAATCACCAAACCGCCGCATTTAAAGTCGCTCTTTAACATACGCGTAGAAAACGATGGAGAAACTAATCACCAGAATTAAATCGTCATTTCCTCCGACCTAAATAAACTTACCCAGACTCATACTTCATGCCTTTGAGAAGCGGAGCTCCAGATGCTGGGCGTTTGTAAAAATGAGACAGGATTGACTAGCCCTGCAGCTAAACATGCTTTAATTCTGCTTTGCTAATGAACTTGGTAATTAAATCAAATTAAGGCCCCATTAGTCGAGCGATTTTTCACACTGATAACGTGCATCCTTTTGCAAAAAAAAAAAAAGAAGAAGTTGGTGGTATTAGATAAGCCGATAAGCGGAGACAAGTACAGACTAATGAGAGCGATTAAATGCTTATTCATTTCTCCGTCCTGACAATAAGCAATCTGAAATGACATCAAGTTAGTTCATTCGCCTAGAGGTGACCTGATGTTTGGAAACTTTCACTTCAAACTCATCTGTGATTTATTGATTTTTCGTTCCTGCTGTTTCTGGAATTTGGGATTCCTCTTTCTCTTACATTCACAAGATAATTTTATGAATTTATACAGAATTTAAACGAATCATACATATATTGCTCCTTAGATCTGATTTGGCTGCGGCTGAAAAAAGTGTCGGATGGAAGGGGAAGGGCTTCTGATTACTGATTCATTTATGAATTCATACCAAATGGGTCATTTTAATCAAGGTCTTTGATTCGAGTCGAAGTCTTTTAAGACAATCCTAACACGGCTATCACTGATGTCAGATGTGTCAGACATGGGCATTAATTATGCATATGGAAGTCCTATTTATCTTGATTTAAAGAGCCCTTACACAAAAAAAGGGGGGCTTAGGAAGGAAAATAACACGTCGCTATAAGTCACGGGTTTCTTTGTTGTATGCAAAAAAAAAAAAAATTTAATAAAATAAAATAAATCCTTCAGGCTATTTGACTTTTAAATTTAATCTAGCTCTATGCCCTAATTTGCCAGAGAACACAATTATACAGCAAATTAAAATAAATAAATAAATAAATAAATAAATAAATAAATAAATAAATAAATAAATAAACACAACACACCCGTAGGCGGGTGAATAAATAAATATAAAAATGTTGAAGAAGAAGTGATAAAGTGGTTATCAGGGCCTTCCTGACTTCTCTCTAGGTACAGTATGCTGTATGATACAGTAGATAAGTATCTCATGTAACCTCATGAACACACACACACACACACACACACACACACACACACACACACACGCACACGCATGTTTGAACCCACAGGAATAGACACACACACGCACTCCAATTCCATACTAAAAAAAGGCTGGCCTTCATCCAAAATGTTGTTCTACACGTTTTAATGTTTTATAAAACCAGAATACGATTCCAGAGCCCACTTCTTAAAAAAAAAAAAAAAACCTTCATATAGACAACTTGTACTTCTAGCTGAACTTTAGCAAATAGTTGGATTCCTAAATATTTGATTTCTAGACCAGTTGAAGTCAGTGTAAATTTTAGTTTTTTTTTTTTTTAAATTTACTTAAAAATAAAAACGGCTAAAATCTTTGCCTAGAATTTTCTTTCTTTTTCTTTTTTCTTTTTTTTTATTTTAAAATAAAACATGCAAAAGTCGTTTCTTTTTTCAAGCTTTTCTATTTATTCTGAACATTTTTGTACATTCTTTATCTATCTGCTCACCCCCCCCCAAACACTCCACAAATCCTTGAACACTTTCAAGAACAGTCTCTTGTGACTTGACAGCTACAGCAACTTTTTTTCAATAGATATCAGCTCTTTATATTCAGTCGTCCTCAATGAAGATGTTTGGGGGAAAAAAAAAAGCTTATAAATGTTAGCTACAAAAAATGAGGGAAAACAAAACAAGTGAAAAGTGACATTTATTTATTTATTTGTTTGTTTTTATTTATTTATTTGATTTATTTATTTTATTATTTTTTGTTATACTTTTCTAACCGGTGTTATTACTAAACAGATTCAGAAGGTTGTCGGTAATGAAGTTGCATGAAAAATACTTACAAAATAATAAGAATAAGAAAAAAAAAATCTCAAGGCTGATGACCTCATATGTGTTAGATCGTCAATAGACTTTTGAATGTCTGGATATTTTTTTTTTATTTTTCTTTCTCCCAAATTCACAATGCTTTGGACAATACATGTCTATTTCTCATAAAGCCATTCCGATCTGAAAATTCTCTGAATACCGCAGCATCCTCATTCATTCCGTGGCTTTTCATTTTCGCTTTCTTTACCTCTGTTACGACTCCTCGCACAAAAGTAAGGAGGCGTGTGAATAATTTTTTAAAGATCTGTATTTCTGAAAGAAGTCGTGCGTTTCTGTGAGCTGTGATGGAAAAAAATGCATTTTTTTCAAAAATGCAGACGGTTTGTGTGCGTTTAGCATGGTTTTAATGCGAATTTCTTAAAAAAATTAACGTCCCAGTAACGCGAACGACACTTAAAGGTGGGGTGTACGATGTTTGAAAGCCAATGTTGATATTTGAAATCACCAAAACAAACACACCCCTAACCAAAATGGGTGTCACCCCTGTTTTGATAGCTCCGCCTCACACATATATACTGTACGTAACCCAGGCAACTATTATGGCGGAACCTGCTAGGGCAGCTGGCCGAGGGGATATTTTTATCAATAAATGAACTCAATAAGTAATACTATGGTAATACAAATGTGTTTTTGTAGTACTGTGTCCTGTACCGTGAAAGGTTTAGCTCTGTTTCACGCGGAAGACGACGTTCAACACCTAGAACCCGAGGTATCCGCCATGTCAATGTTTCAATCGCTTTTTCTGTGAACACTCTCTCCACTACATATTGACAAGACACTCCCCTTTCTGCTCATTGGCTACACGTTTGTTTTGTTTGTCGGCCCAACTCAGTTTTCTGAAGCATTTTTCCAACATTGTACACCCCACCTTCGAGTGTGATCCGAACATGAACAGAGCTAGACAAAGAACAGGATGAAAATGAATCACCGTGCATGAATCGTTAGACGTGAAATGGAAGTTTTTTTACTTTAGGTACAGACGCTCATAAATTTCTGAGCTTGGGGTTTAGTTTTATCCATTCACTCATTTTCTACCGCTTATCCGAACTTCATTCTCTATCCGAACTTCTCGGGTCACGGGGAGCCTGTGCCTATCTCAGGCGTCATCGGACAGCAAGGCAGGATACACCCTGGACGGAGTGCCAACCCATCGTTGCCAACCCATTTGTCCCACTTTATATGGAGTTGGTTTGATTTATAAAATGATGTCGTTTTGAAGGACAGGCTGAGAAAGCACTCGATCTGTTCATACATGTGCTCGACAATTTTTCCACGAATAATTGTCTTCATGTCTTCTCTAATGTACGGAAAAAAATAAAATGTTCTCCAGCCATTTGTTTAAAAATGCAGTCGTGTACTTTACCTAGCTTGTTGTTTATTATTAACTAATATTAGCTGCCATTTCCTGGCAAAACTAACTAAAGAACTAGACGTCATCACCCTGGATCATCCTCATGTCTTCACAAAGAATTCAAAACCATGTTCACCAGTTTCCTCCATTTTCACCAGTTCTCTCCATATTCTCCAGTGTCCTCCATGTTCTCAGATTTCTTCCATGTTCTTCAGTGTCCTCCATGTTCTCAGATTTCCTCCATGTTCTTCAGTGTCCTCCATGTTCTCAGATTTCCTCCATGTTCTCCAGTGTCCTCCATGTTCTCAGATTTCCTCCATGTTCTCCAGTGTCCTCCATGTTCTCAGATTTCCTCCATATTCTCCAGTGTCCTCCATATTCTCAGGTTCCCTCCATGTTCACCAGTTCTCTCCATGTTCTCCAGTGTCCTCCATGTTCCCAGATTTCCTCCATATTCTCCAGTGTCCTCCATATTCTCAGGTTCCCTCCATGCTCTCCAGTTCCTCCATGCTCTCAGATTTCCTCCATGTCCTCAAGTTTTCTCCATGTTCTCCAGGTTCCTCTATTTTCACCAGTTTTCTCCATATTCATCAGTTTCCTCCATGTTATCAAGTTTCCTCCATGTTCTCCCGGTTCCGCCACGTTCACAGGTTTCCTCTATGTTCCTCCAGTTTCTTAACCACGCCCAGTAAACATGCTTGTAGGTGTACATTATTTCCCCTGCTTGTTTTTCAGTTTTCCATCCAGACAACCTTTTTTCTACCTACAGTTCTTTCTTTATTTTCTCAGGCAGCCAGTAAATAAGTCAGTATCGCAAGTGCATTGAAGAACAAAGAATGAAATAAAGAGTACTGCGTTTAGAGCATTGAGGAATATTTCTACTGGTCTAAGGTGAAAATAATGGAAGTCGATGGCAAGGATGATGATAATGTCGGCTTCTTGAAATCTCTCCTGAACAATTCCGACAGTAATAATTACTTGATTGCTCTTCTAAAGGTCACACACACACACACACACACACACACACACACACCCACACCCACACACACACACACACACACACACACACACACAGAGACACACACAGACACAGACACAGACACAGACACACACACACACACACACACACACACACACACACACACACACACACACACACACACACACACACACACACACACACACACAGGGCTGCTTTGAAGTAATCAATCGAGTGGTTTGGAATGGAAAGTGGAGAATGTGGATGAAGGAACCCCATGAAGAAATGTGTAGACCAAAACTCCTCAGAGACCCTGGAGCACTACACCACTGCTTCTAATAGAAATATAATGGAAGGCAATCAGATCAATCCCATGTTCTCCAGGTTTCCTACTTCTTTTCTGGGTTTTCTCCTTGTTCTCCAGTTCTCTTCATGTTCTCCAGATTTCCTCCTTGTTCTCTTGTTTTCTTCTTGTTCTCCAGTTCTCTACATGTTCTCCATGCTATCTCCTTGTTTTTCCCAGGTTTCTTCCACAGACTGCAATTCCTAGAACATCATCTCAACATCTCATTTGTTCATCATCTCACTGTATATGAACAGACCTTGGACATTCACTCAGTGCAGCATATTGCTCAGTGTTACCTGAATGTAAATGAACTTACCAAACCAATTTATTATTATTATTATTATTATTATTATTATTATTATTATTATTATTATTATTATTATTATTATTATTTATTTTATTTTTTTATTTATTCTTCTTTATTTGTTTCTTCTTCTTCTTCTTCTTCTACTACTACTTTTCTTTCTTTTTTTTTCTTCTTTTTTTGCTTTCTGGGTCGTGTTTTCTTGTCTGTGCTACATTGTACTGTTTGCTAGTCACCTGTCCTCTTGCCGTTTTTTGTTTTTTTTTTTATCCCCTGTCATGATTTGGAGCTGTCTACTTTGGTTATTAAACTGCTTAAACTGCACTTGGATCTTTCTCATCCACCTCCATGGTGTGACAAACTAACACTTAATTTTTCCCCTTTTCAAGTAGCATTCCAGCTCTAAAAGTTTCATCAATGTTTGAGTGCATATATATTCATATATATACACTTTTTTTCTCCCCTGTCCATTTTAATGAGTAGATGAAGCTGTAATTTGAATTGCAAGTAGGCTGAAGTGGCTGGGGTTTGAGTCAGGGGTCAGGTCCCTCATTGACAAGGACATTTCTAAACTGCTAATGGATTTCCATCACGCATGCATATTATAGCTGCAAAATGCTAATCCTTTCACTCTGATCGAGAGTCCTGACGCTGCACGTCCTATTCCAAATGTTCCTATAGGTATAGCTTTCTCACGATAGGTTTAGTTTTCAAAGTCTGCATAGCACAAACTACTGTACAGCATCATCATCGCATCATTGCATCTGTAGGCCAAATTGTAAATGCAAATGAAGTGTGTAACAGGAAAGGAGGAGTGGCATACTCATTTGTTCATAAATTCAACCCCACGTAATATCTTTTGTTCACCAATGTAGAAGAGCGTGTTGCCTTGCACGAGCATGAAATGAACTGTCAATAACAGCTTAAGGGCATTGTCATACCTATTAGTCTGCATCACAGCAAAATTAATACTATTGTTATGGTTTGGTTTCACATGTACATGGTGCACTCATACCACTCTTTTATTCATAAACCAAGGTGTGTGGAGGGTTTTTCCTATTTTTAGTTACTGGTCCAAATATTCAGAACACATCACGTTTCTATTGAACTTCAGCTCTGCAACTCAAAATACAAGGGCATGTTTGATTCACTGAGTCGATTCAGAGTCGATTCACTTCATCGCTGCAATTGAACAGCACTAGTGTTTACTTGATAGGAGGCATTTGTAGAATTGCAGCTCTGTGCAGCTCTTTGGCTTAGTTTTAGCAGATCACATCTTTAAAAATAAATGCTGCAATCCAAAATACATACCATGTTTGATTCACTGAGTCGATTCAGAGTCAAATTTGTTTTACTCAGTGTAATCAAATAGCAATACAGTTCACTAGAATGCAAATTTGGATATTTATCATCTAAACGATCACGCAAAACTCACACATTCTTAGCTACACGATTGTTTATCTTTTCTTAAGCTTTATTGCTGTAAGAGTGTTAAATCTCAGATGACTCAGCCTGGCATTCAGATCACTTTTACACTGCGGGTTCCACTGTTAGGACTTTCTCAGGACATTCTTCCCCCTCTATAGAAAGCTGAACTCGTTAGGAGTCACACTTCCGTAAATCCTGTCCGGATCAGATTTAGGTGAAATGATTGTGTTTGTGCTGTAATGTTTGGCCAGGCATACACATGCTTGTGCTTTAGAAATCATTATCTGGCTGAAAAATGGAGCACTTTTCCTGCCACCGCATGCCATGAGGCTGTGTTTCAATACTATTTTTAACCACGGGGATGTAAAGGGAGGATGAAACGGATGCAAGCACAGTGAAGCTTATATTGAAAGGCATGCAGACAAATCCAAAACATGAATCAGGATCAGAGCAACGCTTTAAAAAAAGAGAACTACATAACAACCCTCACAACTCGGTGTTTTCTGTTTTTTTTTAATCAAAAAGCTCATTAACATTTCTAAGTAAAGATGGAGAGAATTGTCCTTTTTTTTACTGAAAATAAAATTGAAAAGTTTTCATCTGCATACGCAATTGAACTGTTTTATGAGCTATAACTTTGCAATAATCTCTCTTCCTTTTAATTAGCACAGCTTAATATCATTATTTTGCTGATTTACACATCTTCAGTTCAATTAGCTGAAATAAGATTTCTTGCAATAATCTTTCACAGCTTTTTATCGCGTTTATCTTTCATTTTTATTGTTAGAATTCTTTATTCCATTTTTCTTTGTTTGGGAGGTCTATTGTTCTTTATAAAGTTACCCCCCCCCACACACACACCCACCCCGGCACAGGAAAATGCCATCTTCACCACACGTTTCCTGTTCAAAACAAACTGATGTAGAGAAGATTAGAATGTGACAGTAGCACAATGTTACTGACAAAGAAGTCCATCAAATATTTATCTAAAATTCCTCCTCCGGTTGTTGAGCTTGTTGAATGTGCTTTCGATGGCATTATTCAGTAGTGACAGGAGTAAGGTGCAAAAGTGGCCGATTTCATTATTTATAGTAAAATATTTTCGGGGGAAAAAATTGTGCTTTCTTAAAATCAGCAGTGTTTTGTTTGGTATTAGAAATTAGAAAAAAAGATTAATTTTTTGTTTATTATTAATTAATGAATCAATTCATTCATTTACTTATTGCTACCTCTCCTGATAATAATAATAATAATAATAATAATAATAATAATAATAATAATAATAATAATAATAATAATAATAATAATAATAATATCAAGGTAGTTCGGATAAGTGGTAGAAAATGAATGAATGAATGAATGAATGAATAATAATAATAATAATAATAATAATAATAATAATAATAATAATAATAAATTGTAAATATATCTGCAAGCAACAATTAACAATCTTTTCTGCGATTTTTTTTCTTATCTTTCTTTATATATATATATATATATATATATATATATATATATATATATATATATATATATATATATATATATATATGTATATATTTTTCTTTTTCTCTCTTACTCTAGCCCTTAGAGACAGATGTTAGAGACCAGAATTGACTGGAACCAACAGTTCTTGTTCCCAAGCGCATATACTAAATTTGATAGCAATACATCAAGCCGTTGCTGAGACATTGCCTCAGCTTCTGTTCTCAGTAGCTTTCCCAAGTTTTACTCAAAAATGAACTCAAAGCAAGTTTGTTAACATCAGGTCAAGTTGCTCAATGTATCTTATCAGGCCTTATTTCCTGTTTGGTGACTTGTTCTGGACTAATCGTCCTGCATACCACAAAGAGCTAAGAAATGAGTTTTTAATCATACTGGTCTCACATTTCGGTAACTTAAATTCCAGAATAAATTTGTTTCAAAAATTGAAGATGATCATTTCAAATCCAATATTGTGAAAAGGTGCATTAGGGTATGTACTGAATTTGACATGACCTAAAGATGTGTTCAAGGACGTGTTGCCTTTAGAACAGTAGGAGGAGGAAGAAGAAGAAAACATACAGTTGCATCATGGTGTCTTTTAAACCATATAGTGCTTGGCTTGGCTTGGCTTGGCTTGGCTTGGCTTGGCTTGGCTTGGCAAGGCAAAGCAAGGCAAGGCAAGGCAAGGCAAGGCAAAGCAAAGCAAGGAAATGAAAATTAAAGAAAACTTTATAAAAAAAACATAGTTATACTTTTGAAATATACTTTATAAGTATTTATATATAATTATTTGACAATAATCAAAGTCATTTCACTTGCTTCAATCTATTTTTTCATCATATTCCAAACTACTACTAATACTACTGCTGTAATAGTAATAAATAATAATAATGAGCGAGAGCTGTTGTAATCATTTACTTGGTGATTTGAGTGCTCTCTGGCTCCATGCATTTCATCTTCATGGCAGATGGTTCCACAAAGAGCACTTTGTTATATTTCTCAGCTATCATCAAAGCCCATACATGAACATTGTCTCAGCAGGGCGACATCTTCAAAGGCACAAACACGAACGTTAGCTGTTTTATATCATTCACCTTCTGCTAATGTTGCAGAAAGTCAATGCCCAAAATCTACACAACGGTTTCTCTTTCCTCACGGCGCTTTCGAGAACAAACAATGCAAATGACAATGTTCACATCTGTAGGCTTGTCTTTAGGGACACGTTACACAGCCCGAGGTCTAGCCTCGTCTCGCCTCGCCTCTGCTAATCAAATTGCCGCTTTCCTCGTTCACTTTATTTCACTACGTACCTTGTTGCTGAAGATTAGAACCGAAGATACAAAGGGAAACAAAAACACAAGTACAAAACTGTTCTCGTTGAAGAAGTTATGATGAACAGACGAAAAAAAAGTTGGTTTAAAGATGCTGGAAGAGTTGACGACTTTGCGAATGTTTTGAACATGGGCTTTATAAGGCCTTAAGAAGGCTGGCAGTTAATTAGCACTAATAGCATCTGCTGGACAAGTAAATCAAGGATTACAGATTATTACTAGTTCAATGATCAAATAAATCTCAGAGGTCTGAAGTGCTTCTGTTGGAAAAAATGATTAAAAATAAATCATCAATCAAATAAATGATAAAAAAAAATAGAATTCAGGGAATTTTATTATATAAGTTTTCTCATAATTAAAGTATATAAATATATACTTTTTTAATTATTAAATATACATTTCCTAATGTAAGAACATGGCCTTTATTCAGTCAGAAACTTTCATCAGTATTCAAGTTCGAACTTAGGTTCTGCAGTTTCTAAGTTTTCTTGTGTAGAAGTATCTGAGTACACCATTATTAATACACCACCTTAAAACACAAGCACTTACTGTAGCTCTGAGCTTGAAAAAAAAAATTCTGGAAAATAAGGACAGTTTATTTATTTCTGAGTACATGTCTGAAGGATGGGCAGACAAAACAAACCGAATATTTTGTTTACATGAAATAATGCTAGGGTGAAGTTCAATTCAATTCAATTCAATTCAAGTTTATTTGTATAGCGCTTTTTACAATAGACATTGTCTCAAAGCAGCTTTACAGAACATGAACACAGAGCAGAAGGTAAACATAATTAATGATAAAGGAAATAACGAATAATAAAAGAAATAAGAATTAACAGAATAAAAATTCTAGATTATTATTAGATGTATATAGTTCACAGTGTGTATGTATTTATGTATGTACAGTGTTGTATTCAGCTTCTCTCACAGCTGTTTGCTAATTCGTTCTAAAATAATGTCTGATCTGATTTAAGTTCCTTTTGTGAGATGTGTTCCTGTGGTCTCTCGGGTCAAAATCATATCCACATCCGTAAAGATTTATTTTATTGTTTCTATTATTGATCTTGTACTACTATATACTCTACTGTATACAGTATCTCACAAAAGTGAGTGCACCCCTCACCTTTTTGTAAATATTTTATTGTATCTTTTCATGTGAAAATACTGAAGAAATGACTCTGTGCTACAGTATATAAAGTAGTGATTGTTAAACTTGTATAACAGGGTAAATTTGCTGTCCCCTCAAAATAACTCAACACACAGCCATTAATGTCTAAACCTCTGGCCACAAAAGTGAGTACACCCCAAAGTGAAAATGTCCAAATTGGCCCAATTAGGCATTTTCTCTCCCCGGGGTCATGTGACTCGTTAGTGTTACAAGGTCTCAGGTGTGAATGGGCAGCAGGTGTGTTAAAATTGGTGTTATCGCTCAAATACTGGTCACTGGAAGTTCAACATGGCAAAGAACTCTCTGAGAATCTGAAAAAAGAATTGTTGCTCTAAATAAAGATGGTGTAGGCTATAAGAAGATTGTTAAGACCCAGAAACTGAGAGGCAGCACATTGGACAGGACAGGATCCACACAGAACAGGCCCCACCATGGTCGACTAAAGAAGTTGAGTGCACATGGTCAGCGTCATATCCATAGGTTGTGTTTGGGAAATAGAATATGTGAAGTCAATATATAGTATGAATGCTGCCAGCATTGCTGTAGAGGTTGAAGGGGTGGGGGTTGGGGGGGGGGGGGGGTCAGCCTGTCCGTGCTCAGACCATACGGCACACACAAATTGGTCTGCATGGCTGTCGTCCCAGAAGGAAGCCTCTTCTAAAGATGATGCACAAGAAAGCCTGCAAGCAGTTTGCTGAAGACAAGCAGACTAAGGACATAGATTACTGTAACCATGTACTTTCCAGCTTTCCAGTTTTCTGTGCCTCTTTGCATATTTGTTAAAATCAAGACAGAAAACTTCTCCATGTTCAAGATGATATTTCTGTTTTTAATCTTTTTACTTCTTGTAGAACTGATTAGGTTGATAGAAAATTCCTCTTCAACCAGTTTTTCTCTTTGAATTCTGGTCTAGAATGTTCCCTCTTGACCTTCCTCTGATTTGGAACACACCATCTCCGAGTCGTTCCTGATTGAAATCTGACAGAAGTGGCTTAACGCTTTGACATATCAGCACCTCTGCCTGCTCTGACCCCCCTTGAGCTGTAAAGCCACTTTTTATTCTTTCTACTTCTTCTTCTTTTTCTTCTTCTTCTTCTCTAACAGTTCCTTCAACCCATGGGAGAGACCTAGAGTTTACTGTGGTGTATCGATTGCCGTCTGCCCCTTCTTGTTTAATCAAATAAGATCTGGAGGATGTTTCTGAATTGAAGCTATCGATTAGCTGAGACGAAGCTGTCAATTCCTGTCCGAGGGGTTGTTTCTGAGGAGTGATGTTTGCATGTATGGGTTGAGAATTTAAATGGATCTGGCACAATGGATCAATGTGTTATTTTTTTTTTCATTCGCTCTCTTTTTTTTTCAAAGCCAGTCACCTGGGAATTGGGTACTTTGATCCAAATCCATATAATTTGTCACCCGTTTTGCTGAGACGGAGTTTTCTCATCCCGCACTTGTTATTCCGAGGCTGCCTCAATCAATGAGAGCTTTGTGAGTTACCCATCCTTTTTTTTTTGTTGTTTTTTTTTAAAGGCACATCCCTCTGACATACAACAATCACTGCTAGGCTTTTGCGTGGCATAGATTTGTTTAGAATTTTAATCAATCTCACAATATCCGTGAAATTGTATGGTGACGGTGGAGCAATAATAGGGGGGAAAAAATCAGCAGCATCAGCATGTCAAGAGATAACCTCCCTTATCGTACCTATTTGTTCAGGATAAAAGAGAAAAAAAAATACTTTAATGTTCTACTGCTAAAAGGCCACATCTTAGGACTGGCTTTAGTTCTATAGACACCGTATAACTATTTTATAGGATTCTTAAACCCTTCACATCCATACTTTGGATCCTGGAAGCTTAGGACGATTCCGGGAAAGAGCCGATCCATGAAAAAAGAACAGGTGTATTCATTAGCTTTATTCCAGAAACCTTTTCTCTGCGGCCCTTGCGCTTTATTTGAAGGATGTACCTTAAGACCGTTGATTCTGTCGGATCTTGTGGACTTTTTTTTACACCTTGTGTTGCAGATCACTAGCTGAGGCTTTACAAGTCCATAATCCTACCTGACAGCTTAGTGATAATTGTACAAGACAAGACAAACCCAAGACACCTGCAATCGAATGAGCAGTGCGCTAGTTATTGACAGGGGTAAAGAGAAATCTCCATCAAACTTAGCTTCAATGCCTCCCAGATATATATATATATATATATATATATATATATATATATATATATATATATATATATATTGATATATATTGATATAGAGTGAGAAATTGCGTCTCATGACCTGCCACAACAACATTTACGCTTCCCGTCATGCGCGTTTTCTCATTTTAATTGCCTGATAATTCGCCACTGTTCATCCCTGAGAAATAAATTCAAGCTTTTTTCCAGGGTAGTTTTCTGTAACACAGCCTTGATGCTAAATCAGGGTTTATAAAACTCTTCGCAGCTCTCGCCAAACGAAAGGCCGTATAGATAGACGATCTCCTTGAGCACCGGCTGTAAATCTGCCTAGTATTTAAAAAGACTCGTGTCAGGTTTATGGAGCAAATATGAAGCCATGCAGGTACAATTTCAAGCCCTGCTCCTCCTCTAATATGTTTATTCATCATTCTCTCGCAGTGTGTCTCTCCTGGATTGAGTGATGGCTTTGGCGATATATTAGTGTACGCTTAAGTGGATCTTTAACATTTTACAATCACAGTACTCTTGACTTTGTTTAAGATACGGCTTCCTGATTCGATCGGATGAAGTCGTTTCGAATTCAGATTCAGATTTTAGTTCACATACAAAAATTTAATAGAAAAAAATTACTGTAAGAATAGAATTTTAATAAACTACACCTTTAAAAAGAGAGGTTCAATGAGGTTGTTCTATATAGACACCTAAGGTTATGTACTTGGCCAGCAGAGAATACAGTATATATATATATATATATATATATATATATATATATATATATATATATTGACATACCATAGCTGGATTTTAAAATATATGAAACTGTATAACTAACAGCACACCCTGTCTTTCTACCTTAGTAAGTTATACAGTTGCATTTATTTAAAAATCCAGCTATGGCATGTCAATTTAATTATTTATTATCGTCATTATTTTTATTATAAGGTCCAAAAGTACTATCCCATAATAATAAAAAAAATCTGTAAAAGCTTTAGAAATGCTGCCTGGTATGTAAGTACTAAGATAAGCTACATTGTTTGTTCCCTTTTCTTTTTTTTCCCTTTTCTCAGCTCGACTCCGAGTCTGCTCTGGATGATGTACGATGTAGGCAGGATGTTAAAACAGTCAGACATTTTGTGCCAGCGGCACGGTCTGGGCTGCTAGCACACAGCTTTTGTTCCTCTGAAAGGAACATGATGAGGAGCATTTATTCCTCTTGCCTTCTTTGTGCTGTGTCGGTGTTATGCTGCGGGTTTTTTTTTCCCGCCTGTGTACCAAAACTCTCACATGATTGTGTATCGTTTTTTTGGTGTCGTCTTCATTCGAACACTGGAGTCAGAGGCACGCCGGAATCTCTTTTAACGCTCTCTAACACTTCCGACGTTCTACTTAGACGCTTATCTTTTGCTCTTTTGGAAGACAAATCTCAAAGAAACTACAGGAATACTTTTTTATAAAGCCCTTATTCATAAATCATCATAACTCGAGTTCTAATTCTTTCTAAGTTGACAGTAATTCCTTGGAAACTTTCTTCATGAACTCCTTTTTTATGAAGCTTTAATGTAGGCTTTAAGTTCATTGGTAACATAAAATCACTTGGTTATAATCCCCTGTGCTGTACTGCATACACTTAATAATTTCATAAAGCAAATATGCTGCAGTATTTATGAACAGTTACACATAAACATGAGGTAAACCTTACATTAAACATGCACATTAATAAAGTCTGAAAAACTTCACGATAAAGCAAAATGTATTTTTAAAGAGAATTATGTTTAATATGAATTTGAAGTACTTACTTTTTATAGTCAATAGACGCAGACTGATGAATAGAAACAAGTCTAATAACATAAATACTATCCTAAAAACATTAAAGCGCAATTAAAAACATAAAAGCAAAACTGAAAGCATAAAAACAAGCTAAAAAACAAACAAACATAAAAGCAAAACTTAAAAGATTCAAACAAAACGAATAACATAGACACTATACTAAAAAAGATAAAAACAAATCCAAATGCATAAAAGAAAAATTAAAAACATAAAAGATAAAGAAATAACCTACAACCCCCCCCCCAAAAAAAAACAATAAAAGCAAAACTAAAAACATTAAACCAAAACTCAAAACATTAAAACAATCCTAAAAACACCTTTAAATCTAAAAAAAACCCTAAATAATACATTATTTGATTTATGAGACATTAAACCGTTTATAAAAAAGTTTACAAGGAATCACGGCCAACTTGCAAAGATTATACTGACACTACGTGATATAGTTATGTGTAAAGTTATGTGTTATCAAGGAAATGGTTATAGCACATTTTTAGAGGTTTATAAAGCATTATAAGAAATAAGAACTGTTATCATTTTACATTTAAAACTTACTGCTAGGTTAAATTTTGAACTTTGATCAACATACTGTAGAAGGTGTGACCCAGGATGATGTTTTTCATGCAATCTGCTCACCTTCCTGCATATTTGCCTTGCTAATCATGTGTGAAGGATGATTCTGTAGGCCAAGCTGGAGTTTTCGGTCATCCTGAAAGCAAAAGAGGGCCACATGTGAAGTGTGTGTGTGTGTGTGTGAGTGTGTATGTGTGTGTGAGTGTGTGTGTGTGTGTTTGTATGTGCCATTAACCTGTGTGAGCAGCAGGTTGTGCAGAGTGCTGATGAGTGAAGTTCTGGGTCAGAGACGCTCACAAAATCAACCTTGAATTACATGATACCATGGCTTCAATCATGGCCGCCTTTTCCCATGGAAACAGCAGTGACTCTGGACATGGAGCACAGCATACGATGGCATCTGGGATTTTCTTGTGGACTCAAATTTATAAATAACAGATTTACTTTTAGAGCAAAAATAAAAAACAACAAAAACAAAAAGCATAACAGTAAAACTTTAAATAAAAACAAAAGCGATACCAAAAACATGACAACAAACTAAAAACAAAACACATATAAAAACATGACTGAAAAACTAAAAACACTACACAATTAAAACCCCTATTAACTAAAAACAGAAAAACTAAAACCACAAATTCATAACAAAACTACAAACATAACAACAAAACTAAAAACACAAAACAAAAATTAAAAACTTGTGAAAAAATAAGAATATAAAATAAAAATTAAAAACAAGAAAAATATCTAAAAAATTTGCAATTTAAACACTAAAACAAGAAAGCAATCTAAAAATATAACTAAAAACCTAAAAAAAAATATAAAAATACAATTTCAAAACTAAAAACATACGATATAATCTAAAAATGGTATTTCATATCTAAAAACATAAGAAAACACAGCAGCATTAAGTATATAGTTACGGTTCTTACTGAACATCTCATAACGTTATCTCCGCTTTAATGTTTTAATTCTTTACACACATTTTATTGCTAATTTGTTTTGTTGTGATTTCAATCAGCTCTCTATAACAATATATTTAATTGCATTGGAGTGACTTTATTTTGACAGAAACTGCAGAATAATATGTTTCCATATTTTCATCACCAATAGTTAAGAAAATGAGTTAATAACAAGTTAACAGTTAATAACAAGTTAACAAGATTTTCCTTAAAAAAAAAATTCCTTTTGTTTTTATTTTAACGAGCATGCTTTGTTATCCGTAGGCTAAGCTAAAATGATTCCTACATACTCTAACGGTGTAAAAATGAACACGTTGCCCAGTTTCCTCCCTTAACAACCCCTTATGCGACTTCCATATTCTGCCTTATTGCGTGTCAGAGTCTTTAATTGTATTTTAATTACATATATCTCTACTTACTCGCTCTCTAATGCGATTCCGATTCCCTTTACAAGTCTCCTTTTATTAAATAAGCGATCAGATCTCTGCCACTTTGGAAGCTTGGAAGCCGTCCTGCAGTGTCGGGGTAATTTCAGCCTGATCCGAGATTATCCCAGTGTCTAACAAAATACACAGTGTGTGTGCTGGTTTGAAACCCGGCACTCGTGCGTTCTTTTATTTTACTACAAACTCAAACCCTCCTTTATCAGCCGTATTGCCTGCTTTTTTATTTTTAGAAGAATCATATATATAAAGTATGTGTATGTTTTATGGTTCAATTGAAGAGTTTCATTCTTCTTTAGTTCTTGGGGTAATTAAATCCCACAGGTTCTGTAATTAAACCCCTCGTGTTCAGATCTCCGATTCTCACCCACCATCCTGGGGAACGGCAGTGTAGAATGTACAGATGCTACAGCAGATTTTTTGCTGATGAGTTTCTCAACCAGAAGCAATGTGTCATGCTCCATTATAATACATTTAATATGTGATCAGAATATGTTAGAAATCAAAGTTGTCATGACAGTAATACAGGCGAACATACTGGTCGTGTGACTAGTGGAATTTCTGATTAGATGAAGTATCCATGCAAAATAGATATGGATTTTGATGAGATGCAATCACCTCCAGCTTTGATGCACTGTCTACTGTAGCTCAACAAATTGTGTATGTGTAACATGACTTCTTCGTGCTTTAAGTTGCCACATGAAGCATTAAGTGCATTGAGTTTAAAATATCTGACCTGAACATATGACATATTACAAATTTCTGACCAACCCTGACTGGACAACCCAGTCCACCGTCTCCAACTCCTGTCATGCACAATCAGAAGGTTGTGAGTTCAGATCCCAGAACCTTGTGTGAGGCTCTTAACCCTCCTTCTGGATAAGGGCATCTTCCAGTTGGCAACCAGTTGCCTATTGTGTCCTACAAACATGGCTGCAGCGACCAGACTTCACTTCCCAGAATACACATACACTCAGTCTCTGAATTTCCAATTTCACACGTTCTCACAGTTACGCTGTGTTTACAACAGACTCTCACTCATTCACAAACTTACATACAGTAAGCACAAGCATACCAAGCAAGCCCTTTTCTTAGATGTTTACAGTCCTGGCGTTGACCTTATTTCTGCCTGTGGTTTAGCATAGCTCTGTTTATACTGCTTGCTGTTCGCTTGACACTTTGTCTAGTGTTCTGAGTTTTAGACTGTTAAAAAAGAACAGAAAAAAAAACCTGGATGTGCCTCATCCTCTTGCATCATGTGACATCCTTTACGCAGTACTGTGATTTATTTATTTGTTTGTTTGTTTATTTATTTATTTATTTATTAGTATTTTTCACCATGGTCTTGGTGACTCATAAGAATCTACTCAGGAATATCTTATTATAGAATATTATTTCATCCTCTAACTAAATAATCATAAATAATTTTCCACCCATCACCAATGCACTCAATGTATTTATTGTTATATTGTATTTTTATTTATTTATTTATTTTCCCTCCACTTCACATACACGGCAGCAGCAGCAGCAAGTTTGAGAAGTAATTTTTTTTCAGCCGACGTTCACCACCTTGATGTGACTCCTCAGGACTAAAAGCATTGTTTTTTTATTTCCTCAGGCTTAATCACTTAGACAGCCCGGATCGATATGTGAGGAAGTCAGAAACTTTTTTTTCTTTTGTTTTGTTTTGAAGGTATGTGTGTGTGTGTGTGTGTGTGTGTGTGTGTGTGTGTGTGTGTGTGTGTGTGTGTGTGTGTGTGTGTGTGTGTGTGTGTGTGTGAGAGGCACTTTGGATTCATTGCAGTCAGGCTAACAGACAGCTCATATCTCTCAGCGTGCGTCTGTCAGCATCTGCTTTGACTATCCAAAGCAACTTTATTAAGTGTTAAGACATGGCACTGGATTGTCTGTGTGAAAACTCTGCGTGATGCCTTCGGATATAGTGTAAAGCAGTGGTCCCCAACCTTTTTTCACCGTAGACCGGTCAATGTTTGATAATTTTACCGCGGCCCACTGGGGGTGGTGGGTGGGGGTTGGCGGCTATACAATTAAATTAAAATTAATAATTTTAATTTAATTGTATTTAATGAGTAATTGATAATTCAATGAGAACCCTGAGCTTGTTTCTTTGCAACCAGATGGTTCAATCTGGGGTAATAGGAGACAATGACACCCGAAGTGTGTTGCTTATGTCCAGTTTATTCCGTTGTTTTGTTTTGGTTGCCGTCACTGAGAAAACCCCGCTTCACACAGATAGCATGTCGGAAATGGCAATAGGGATTTAAGTGTCTCAGGGTATTCCGCCATGACTTTAATCCAGAACACCGGCAGAGTTTCTAACTTACTAACAACGTCTCTTTCGTGCTCATTTTGCTAATTTGTGGGTTAAATTTGAGCAAACACAATATACACGTACACCAAGCACTGTTAAACATGACAAAGTACCGGTGAACAGAGAGAAGAGCGATACACACCTTCTCTCCACCAAAGCTACAACACTACTGCCGCTTGCAGCCGCTCAGCTCCAGACGTCACCTAAACCCGGCCCGTTATTTACATTTACATTTACATTTACAGCATTTGTCAGACGCCCTTATCCAGAGCGACATACATAAGTGCTTAAATCTCTAACATTGAATACATTAATGGTGGTTCACTAGGTTACATTCTTAAGATACCATGAGTTTAAAACATTTGTTCAAAGTTACAATGAAAAAGTGTCAAAGTTTTTTTTGTTTTTTTTTTTTAATTCAAAAGATAAGGAAAGAAGTGCTAGTTGAAGTGTTTCCTGAATAAGTAGGTCTTCAATCGCTGCTTGAAAATAGCCAGTGACTCAGCTGTCCGGACCTCTAGGGGAAGTTCATTCCACCACCTTGGTGCCAGAACAGAGAAGAGTCTTGTAGTATACTTGCCTCTTACCCTGAGAGATGGTGGAACCAGTCGAGCAGTGCTGGTAGATCGGAGGTTGCGGGGTGCAGTGCGAGGAATGATGAGGGCTTTGAGGTAAGAGGGAGCTGGTCCATTTTTGGCTTTGTAGGCCAGCATCGGT
Organism: Tachysurus fulvidraco; assembly: GCF_022655615.1. NCBI lineage: Eukaryota > Metazoa > Chordata > Actinopteri > Siluriformes > Bagridae > Tachysurus > Tachysurus fulvidraco. The sequence continues at coordinate 15,153,274 of NC_062519.1, forward strand.
GTTTTGAATCGGATGCGTGCAGCTACCGGAAGCCAGTGGAGGGATCGCAGAGAACTTTGGCAGGTATCATGATATTTTGCGCATGCGTGGTATTGGTGCGGCTTTATGTGACGTCTCTCAGCTACTGGTGAACCTCTCGTCCATGGAAAGTCGCACAAACCCGAGAGAAATACACCACAGTAAATAAAATGGAAATAATTTAATGTTTCTTGGGCGGCCAGGTACCATTAGGTCCACGGACCGGTACCGGTCCGCGGCCCGGGGGTTGGGGACCACTGGTGTAAAGCATTACCAGTGCACTTAGGGTAAGGCATTAGATTTCAAGGTTGTACATTGTGTAATTTCTCCGGCTTTACTGGGGTGCGTGAAGGGATGATGAGTTCGACAGTTCCCTCGTTCCAGCCTGGGTCACGTCCGCTGTAGTACTGACATTCTGGCCCTCGTTCTTGCTCGTCAAACTGCAGCTCGAACTCTTACTCTACACCAGGTCGCTCTTCCTCGTCTGAGCAGTAATCGTTGTGTTAAATATCACCCTACAAGCCGTTTTTAATTTCCCGGCAACATCGTTTTGCCCGACAGACAAACTTGCTTGCTACCGTAATACGGGAATTGCGTTTATTTTGTACCTGTTTTGTTTGATTTTGTTGTTTACATTTGCTTGTTTGTTCACCTTCTTCCTCAGCCCATCTAATCTAGCACTTCGGTTTTCCCACCGCATAATGTGAAACAGACGGAGGCCGCGGACCGACTTCTGGCAAACTTGACACAAATTCAGCATTATCCTTGGCAAAAAGAAATGAAACGTCAAGATTCGAGGGCATATGTTTTCCCACACGAGCGCGATTGCATTTGCAATGTAAAGGCAATCTCCAGGACGCATTACATGCATCTTGAACCCAGAGACAGAGAGACAGATCAGTCAGTGTAAGTGGTCAAATGACTGTTATGATGGATAATAAAAGGTCCAGAGTGAGGTTTATTATTTAGTCACAACCGCAGTCGTCTGGGAGAAGGTGTCGGATGAGCTCGGCGGGTAGGACGGGACGGAGAAGTCGGACGTGAAGAATGCCTTTCATTACAGAAATGATTGAATATGTAACACGGGGCATGCTGAAGGAGTCGGTTTATTTTTATATTCAGATATTTAGATTGGTTATTATTGAGCAGTTTCGCCGAGTTACAGTGCTATTAGTCTTGATTCCGGCTGTCGCATGGTGGCGTATGGAAACGGCTTTATCTCATTTGGAAATCAAATGGAGTGGAGGATGATTGGTTCCCTCCAACTGTGGCAAGGAGAAAATGTCCATCTGCTGGAGTAGTTAAGCAGCCCTCTGCAACGAACTGACGGATTGAATTAGAAATGTGCACTCGCCTCTCTCATATCGCTGATAGGAATATAGAACTGTCACAAGTCCAGGCGATGTAGTTACACAGAAAATGAGTCTAGGGGTAAAAAAAAATACAAATCTCAAAACCGACTCCTGTGCAAGGGAAAACATTCAGAAAAATGAGTACGGCTTAAAAATAGGACACATTTCAATTACAGGATTTATTATTACTTTTCTAGATGCTTGGTCAGACGACTATTCAGAAGCTTTTCCCCCTTTTGTTGTGCGTTATACTGTAAGTAAGCAATAAAACACGACGGGGTTTGTCATTGCTAGGTAAAATAATCCACAACACGGTTATGTAGTAATTAATTAGTCTGTTATTTTCTTAGAACTGTGTCTTCCGTACTGATTTATTCCTCTTATACCACAATGTATACTAAATGAACAACATTCTTCTTGTTCACGTGCGCTAAACTGGATAACTACACAACATGGCACAGCACCGTATCTCTTCTGACCGCATGATTATTTCATAACAGTATGAAGAAATCCATATCGCATTTCTAACATTTTCGACACAATACTGTATGTTTCGAAATAAAGAAACGGATCCCAAAGTATCTGCTCTCTCTTTACAGATCGTCAGCTAGCTGGTGGTGTTTTAATAGTTGTGATTTTTAACTGTTTATAGTTGCTAGTCTTCTTCTATAGTATGAAAAAAAAAACACTTACTATAGAAACGTCTATATTTATTTATTTATTTATTTATTTATTTATTTATTTATTTATTTATTTAGTCCATGCCAGTTCATGATAGCACCACTAAAATATTAAAACGAGCATGAAAGAGTATCATTTGAATATTTGGGTTACAGATGAAACAGCTATTAAGAGAAAGTGATTCAACACCTTTTCCTCTCCGAATCAAACGGCGCTGGGGAATAAAAGACTTTCCATTAAGATGCAATAGAGATTTGATGCGTTTGATCCGGTGCATTGGTTTCGGGCATATGTCAGTTATTTTTTTCTTTTTTACTACCAATGCATCAGTAGTACAAAGTCAATGTGCTCTTCCTCTTAACTGTCTCAATGTATCTAACAAATCACTCTGAGCCTTAAAAAGCTTTGCAAGGAGCACAGCCCTAAACGACAGCCGTTGCATTTAAACCTCTGACATCAAACTCTCTCTCTCTCTCTCTCTCTCTCTCTCTCTCTCTCTCTCTCTCTCTCTCTCCACTCTGCTCCTCTTCTGCCTCTCTTCATGTCTGTTCTTTTTGAAACCGAGCCCTAATTTCTCATCCCTGGTGACTGCTCAGTGGCGGCCTGCAGCGGAGAGGAAGACATCCGTTAATATGATATCTGATTTCCTTCCGCCAAGCCGAACATGAAAGCAAGGGAGACTGATCGTTTGCGCCACGCTCGCCTGGCTCACGGGTGCCCATTGTGCCATGAATGCAGCAATGTAATCATCTCCCTCCAAGAGCAATGGCCCGGTGTTTAATGCCTGTCATCCGAGGTGATGATTCGCTTTCATCCAACTCCCAAGTTAGCGGCGTCTCTCTTTTACCTCCCTGACGAGGCTGTGCGTAATTATTTTACAGATTTATGACCGCAGTAATATATTAATATACAAGCGTTGGAGGGTTGTGTGGGCACATTTGATGAATGCAGAGGTGAAACACAGCCATAATGATGTGCTGGGAATATATATTACTTCGGTTAACTTGAAATGACTGAAATGATGATCGGAAAATATGGTGGTTGTTTACTTGGTTGCGAACTACAGTACACTTTAGACCAGGCACTTGCTCAAAAAAAAAAAAGTACCCTTGCTCATTTATGCAATTATACGGACAGCTAATCATGTAGCTGGCGACAGTGTGCATAAATAAGTATCATGGACATAAAAGTCAAGGGCTTCAGTCTGTTTGGGGATTTCTGTGACTCGGACGTCATCGTGGCAAGAAATCACAATGGTCTACACTGTATAATGAGATGTAGGTGGAGATGCTTTGTTGATGAAAGAGGTCAGAAGAGAACAGCCAGATTTGACAAGAAGGCTATGGTTTAAAACGAATTCACTCTTTACTGCCACGGTGAGCTGAAAAGCATCTCAAAAGACAGTGTACTTAACCTTGAGGTACAGTAGCTGAGCTACAAGATGCAAAAGAACCACAGTCTTCTTTTTAACTCCTGTCACTGTGGACCAGGTCACAAAACTGTATTATTGAAAGCTACCTGATATTTTTCTAGTCCATTCTGCCATGCATTTCATTCAGTCATTGTATGGCATAATAATCTTTTTTAAAATACTCTCGTAGTCGAATCAAATATATTTGGTTACACCGAACACACATGAATCTTTTCACAACACAAAGAGCTCGAACTGAATGAATGAAGACAAGGCCATTGCGATTTGATCAGTTTCTATATTGAAAAGTAAAACGTCCCTAGAAAAGGACAGAATGCGATCGACGTCCATAAATTGAACCAGATTTGTCAATTTGTTCAAAGGGTATGAATTTGCGAGCATGAGACGATTGCGGTGTTTTGATAATCACATACTGTACTGTAGAATGTTCCCTCCTCAGAATTCACAGTGTAGTAGATTTCGTATCTCTAAAGACCTGTAAGGCATTTGAAGCATCTTTTCACTTATAAGTGCCTCGTTGCTCCAAATTGCTAAAAATCTTGATTACTTGAAGGCCAGTGGATTTTCAAGCTGTTTTTTGAAGCGAAGAGTATACTTCCTGACCTTTCTGTTTCTGTGTTATTCAGTATATCGAGGTGAGACACATTAGACTGGTTAGGTTGCGAGAGGAAATAAAGTGAGGCTGGTGGACCCTAAATGACCTGCAGGGGCAGTTAGAATCGCCCAGACACCTTCTCATGCTTGTGCACTCACATACTGTGGCCTTCCGATATGAAATTAAAGTCATAAAGTGAAAGTATGAAGAAGATATCTTTTACTGGAACTTTTTTTCCTGGGTTGCCAAAGCATCAGAACAGGCAAGGAACCGTGGATGACATACATATGTATGAAACTACTCTTATGTTTGATGTATCCTGATGCCATACTTCTGGTCTCGTCATGTGGTGGTCCACACTGCTGCTGGGGATGGCTCCACGTGGACAACCCATGACCCATGGTACTGCTGTGGATATAACCACTTGCAGATGTCTTTGAACTTCTGTTGTGTCAGTCAACTTTGTGCTCAGGTCTTCATCAGAGAACTACTGTAAGACCTCAGCAGAAAGGAACTAGTGTTAATTTAATCAATGAACTCATAAAGTATGCTGACCTGGTTCCATAATAATCTCACTTATTATTTATTGTCCGGCGTCAACCCAAATGACGTTGGGTTCCTTTCTGACGCTGGTTCTTCTCAAGGTTTGTTCTTTATATCTCAGCGAGTTTTTCCTTGCCACTGTCTCCTCAGGCTTGCTCGTTAGGGAAAAACGTGAGGGATAATTTTGTATAAATTTGGTCATTTTTATTCTACATTTTTTTTTTGAAAGATTTCTGTAAAGATGCTTTGAGAGAATGTCTATTGTTAAAAGCACTATACAAATAAATTGAATTTAAAATGATGTTTCAGGTTTCCTAACCTCCGCCACTGACAGGAAGGCTAAAATAATAAATATAAATATGATAATTAACACTTTACGAGCATGGTGAGCGAAAAAAAGCATCTCGGAAGGCATAGAACATTGAAACATGAGGTTGGTGAACTACAAAAGCAAAAAAACCACATCAAATTTTGCTATTGTTAATGAAGAACTGGACTCCACGTGATTCTCATACAGTGGTGCCTTCATTTTAAATAGATTTAAAACGTGTGCTAACTATCGTAAAACATCCCCAAATCTTTCGTGTAACCAGTGATTTTTGATTATTAAGCTTTCTTTTCTGAGCATTGATACTCGTCAGAATCGGCCAGTCCGTATTTCTTCTCATAGCCACTGATATTCTAATAGTTTGTCCTTTACTGTACATCTGTTTCATTCTGGTGTGTGTCTTCTATTCTAAACCAATCCAGGATTATAAGTGTTTCAGATTTCCTTTTAGTTCTCCTCTCAGTTTACAAAAGTAAACAAGAGAAGGTTCAAGTCTTCATTATTAACAGTGTTAATTCCAAAGGCTTATATTCAAGTTATCAAGCTATTGGCAAGGCTGAAGATTCTTGGACATGCTACTGTAGCAATATGAGTATTATTCCTACGTAAGTTCAGAGGAAAGTTAGCCAGGAATCTATTTCCGTAATGATGGAATAAACTGGCGGGCGTAATCTATAAAATCTTCATTTACACAGCTCTATTACAGACAACAGCAGAAAATGCTTAAAACTCAACTATTAAATTTTTTATTTAAATTAAAAGCCAATGTAACACTAGCAATTAAACCTTATTTATTGCCTCGTGTTTGATTATAGACAGTCTGTTTCTCCATCTGGCTCAGAATAAGAAAGATTTGGGCAGCTCTGGTTTACAACAATGTGGACAACATGAATCGCTGTTTCACACTTTAGCAGCAGGATAACGATTAAATCACTTTGCAAGAATGAAGAACTTAAGATGCGTCGTCAAACACAAAACTGTGAAAATGTAGTGAAACAAAAAGTTAGCAACACTGCGTTACAGGTTTTCCTGAAGACTTTAAGAGCTTGTTTTAGTTTAATGGATGTTAAGGATCAGTTAAGCGTTAAAGCATGTAATGGTGTAATGGTTGGGATGTGGTAGCCTAGTGGTTAAGGTGTTGGACTAACAATCGGAAGGTTGTGAGTTCAAATTCTATGTCCACCAGGCTGTCGCTGCTGGGCTCTTGAGCAAGGCCCTTAACCCTCAATTTCTTTCCAAATTCCCAGGTAATATTCTCTGAACAAAAGTTGACGGGGTCACATTGAAAGTAGAATCATTTTAACTAAAGCATTTCTGGTTTAAATATTCTAATTATTCTTTAAAAAAAAACGAATTAAAATAATGACAAAGTTTTTTCGCCACAAAAAAAAATCTTTTTGAAGAGTTGGAATTACTTCAAACTCAAATTTCACACTAAATTAAAACATCTTTCTCCACACTAAATGTGAAATTTGAGGATGTGGAACTTTTCCTTGACCGACCGCTCCTGTAGATGTGTTAGTGTGTCCCTTAAGGCCGGTCGAGCGTTTCCGTGACTTGCGGCCTGATGAAGTGGCGGATTTGTTCTGCACCGCTCAGAGGGTGGCCAACGCTGTGGAGAAACACTTCAGTGCCTCCTCCTTGACCATCGCCATCCAGGTAAATATTTCTCTCACACACACTTACTCTAACCCTAAACCTAACCCTAACCCTAGTCTCACAATCAAGAAAGTGTGATCAGTAAATTTGCTGGAATTTCAGGTTTACATTAAAAGTTTTTTTTTTTTTTTTTATAAAAAATTCTGCCACAATAAATATCCCACCGAATGAATTTTAGAATATATGGTTTAAATTAAATCAGTTTTTCTAAACTGGATTTGGTGCAGAGACCTAATGCTATTCAAGTGAAGTCTATTTCTTTTCCGTTTGATTTATTTAAGAGGAAATTAATTGTGAATGTTCTAGAGGTCAAGAGTGACTTAGTGGTACGATTCTACTGATGGCTCATATTGTGTGGGTGGAGTTTCCATCTTCTCCTTGTGCTTTGGCGGTTTCCTCCTTCAGTCCAAAGACTTGCATTAAGGCCACTATATATTGTGCCTCGAGTTCTCTTGCATAGGCTTCAGCCTCCTGATTTGTCTAAAATGTTTTTTTTTTTTTCAAGCCCATTACATAATATGTCCAGTTACATAAAATATGCCAGCCCCCTTCCTTTTTCCTACACTTATTGCCATTATGGAACCACATTTTTATTCTTCATTTCACTTATTTTTTTTTACTCCACAACTGAGAATCCATCACTGATAATGGTCTAACTAATGGATGCTGTTTCCATGGGGAAAAAAAAAGCATTCGCACGAAACACCTTTAGCAAAGTATTGTTAAAGAAACATAACAACTACATGCCATTATAATCCATTTCCACTGTCTATTGTTCTTTTACATCCGTCTTTCTGTTCTTAAAGGAATTCTTAAAATAAAGTCTTAGTTATTTCACATGCATGGAGAACTAACAGGAGAATACCACCTGCTGGAATAATATATTCACGAGTGTGTCGGAGAGAGACAGAGAGAGAGACGGAGAGAGAGACCGACAGACAGAGATAGTACCTTCATTTTGCATAACCTTTGATATTTATGCTAATTCCAGATGGTTTCTCTCTCGCTGCGCTACGCTGCCTGACAAAAGAAAATCATTTCACTTATCTGACGAAAGGCTATAATCAATATTCCTTCACTCAAAGGCAGTACGACGAGATTGGAGATTAGATGTGTCTGCTTTCAGCAGATTGTCCCAGGCTTCATGGTACCCACAGTTCCCAATTTAAAAAAAAAAAAAAAAGGTTCCTTGCTGGAGTTCTTTTATTTTCTTGTAAAAAACAACAACAAAAAAGGTCTGGGAAATGAAAAGAATCAAACGTGTTTATTGTGACCCTGTGGATTTACAGCACAACCCTGTAGATAAGGTCATGTTGTGATTTGTGAGCTCTACATCTTAAATCTTTGTTTAGATAAATAACTTCAGAAAAGGATTTCTATTTGTTACTTACAACTGAGCAACTGAACTGAACTTGCTCAGGGGCCCAGCAGTGGCAGCTTGGTGGACCTGGGGTTCGAACCCGTGACCATCCAATCAGTAGCCCAACACCTTAACCACTGAGCTACCACATCCCCTTGTAGCTTGTAAGGGAGTTGATGAGAGTTCTTTTTACTGAAGAACAGTAGAGCTTTGCACTCTTAGAAAAAGGTTCTAGCCTTCTGCATGGAACCTTTAAGAGTCCCCCCATATGGCCAACCCAAAGAACACTTAAGGGGGCTGATGGAATGTTTTCTTTTATGAAAGTACACCTCTACACTCTTAGAAAATTGGTTCCCTAAGGGTTAAAGGATTCTACAGGAACCATAATGTTCCTCAATGGAAGAATTCAACTAGGGTTTTTAATGAAATGTTTCGCATGAAGTTTATATAATGGTTTCACAGGTTTCTACTCCTATTTGTTTGAGGGTTCTTACTTCCAGGGGGACAATTGAAAGAATCTGTAAGGGTGGTTGGTGGTAGCACGGTTTTAATTAACATGTAGCTCTGAACTCCTTTGGGGTTTAGTCTGTAGCTCACCAAATGGTCTGTGGCTTTCCACTTGTTCTGTATTGAATCTTTAAGAGTTCCTCCACAGTGAAAAACTGAAGAGCCCTTAAGGCTGGTTAATGGAACTTTTCAGCAATTAATTACAGCTCTACAATCTTCAAAAAACGATCCTCAAGGATACTTTGAATAACTTTCCAAAGGCTTCTGTTTGTTTTAGAGTTATACCTTGAACCATTATCAGTTTCCACAGCATAACAAACCAAAGGGCTTTAAAGATGGATGAGTTTTAAGAGTCCCTGCAGCATGAAATATCAGAGCCCTTTGGTGAGCTTTCCAAAATACACTTGATTGGACTTTTTTTTACACTCACCAGAGGTTTTCTATTTCTGTTTGTTCCAGGGTTCTATACAGAACCTTTAAGAACTCCATCAAAGGACCAACCAAACAACCCTTAAGGATCCTAGACATATATTTTATTAAAGTTCAGCGTTGGATTCTTTGAAGAAAGGTTCCTCAAGGGTTCTTAATAGTTAATGGTTCTTAGACTTCTAAAGCAGAGCTCCTTCTTTCCCATGATGGAAACCATAAAACCTTAAAGGGTATATGATATACAAAACTTTTCCTTCTTAAGAATACATGCTCGCTTAAAATTAGAGAAGGTTGGCTTAAATAAAACTGTTTACCGACCGAGTCTACTTTTAGAAAAAGGTTTAAACCCTCTGGAACTCTGTGGAGGAACTTTTAAACTCATAACCATCTGAAGAACCCTTGAAGAAATATATAAATGATTCTGAAACCATGTTTTTCACATTACACACGATACTGACTGAGATCAATGCAGTCCTTGAGGTTCTATATAAACAAGTGTGGTTCCTTACTTTGTTAATAGAACCTTTTCCCAAATAAAAATGGTTCTATATAGAACCCTTGGAGAGCATTGAATTTAAACTTTCATTTTAAAGCTGTGTAATATTTCAAAGAATGAGGAAAATGGAATGGGGTGAAGGTATGAAGGAAAGAACAATAATTAAATTGCGGAATTGTTTAATCAAACGTATACATTTCTTCAATTAACAATGTCTAACAATAAAATAAAAATCATAATGAACCATCTTACCCGTTGTTTTTTTTAACGAACCCTTTAATAACCTTCTACATAAAGAAACGTTTTAGGGTTCCATATATCAACCAAGTGAACCATTCGTTTTAAGAGTATGAGGTTTTAATCTTCAATTAATATTCTGTTAAGGGGGCAAGGTGGCTTAGTGGTTAGCACGTTCGCCTCACACCTCCAGGGTTGGGGGTTCGATTCCCGCCTCCGCCTTGTGTGAGTGGAGTTTGCATGTTCTCCCTGTGCCTCGGGGGTTTCCTCCGGGTACTCCGGTTTCCTCCCCCGGTCCAAAGACATGCATGGTAGGTTGATTGGCATCTCTGGAAAATTGTCTGTAGTGTGTGAGTGAATGAGTGTGTGTGTGCCCTGTGATTGGTTGGCACTCCGTCCAGGGTGTATCCTGCCTTGATGCCCGATGAAGCCTGAGATAGGCACAGGCTCCCCGTGACCTGAGTAGTTCGGATAAAAGTGGTAGAAAATGAATGAATGAATGAATGAATGAATAATATTCTATTAAGGCACAGGATTTATGTACCTTAATAATCTGTATGCACTGGAATAGAAGTGTGTCACCCAGTTTCAAACCCAGTTGTCACTCAATGAGTTCGTTTCTTTTCATGAAAATTAAAATGTCTTTTTTTTATGCAAAATCATGGACCAACTCAGATATTTAGGGAGATCTTTCCCAATCGTATTCGCTATTTATCCACATTTAAGGATAAATCACAAATCCGTTTCACAGCTCCACAATTCCTACAACTCCTAAGTGTTCTCACAACTTTTCTAGAACTTATGACTATCTCTTGATTGTCAAATATGTGTGAAATAGACCGAACAGTAAAACCTCACTTCAAAATTCATGAGGTGCCACAGCGGTGACACGATTCATTTGAAATTAAAATGTTGCTGAATTATTGAACAGGATACTTCCATTTCGAATTCCAAACCATTCCTAATTATCTTCTTCTGTTCCCAACAGGATGGACCCGAGGCCGGACAGACGGTGAAGGTAAAGCCATAATAATGCACTTCTTTTAAATTTATCATGAGTTCTCACTGATGCTTAGCTTGTATTAAATAATCATTGTTTTTCATTTGGCGGGACCCAAATCCGTGGAGTGTGTCAATTTTTTATGGAGTTCTTTTAAAATGCTTTGTCTATGTCTATATGGGTGAAGGTTAGAATGACAGACTGAGACAGGAAGAGTTTTAGGATGAAAGTCTTTGCTAGAGGCTCACATTATTTCATACCCCTTCCTGGTTGCTCTGTTACAAATATTAAAAGTTGCATTTTTATTTGTTGTCCCAGGAATACAATACTAGGGTTAGAGTTATCCTACTTCATCATCTGGGGCATGTTGTTTAGCCTTGTTTATGTTTTTCCAGTTCAAAAAGTGACTGTGAATAGCATCACCATGTCTTCACGTTCAAGCCCAAGCTGCAAGACTGCTTTTTTATTCATTATATTGATTTAAAATGAAGGAAATGAATCAATGTTTGAGAACTTGCAGTGAGTAGGTCACAGGGTGTTTTTCCTTGCCACCATCACCTCTGGCTTGCTCATTAGTTATGAGTTTAAATTTAAAATGTATATCTTGAATTAATACAGTATATTCCAGTAAAACTGCTTTGTGACAATGTCTGATGTCGAAAGTGTTATACAGATAGAATAAAATTGAATTGAGCTAGTGCTGTCTGTAGACAGTTTGCTTGTCTAGCTAGCATTCGGAGCAGCGTTAGTTATTCTGTGTTGATGCTGTGGTTCCTCTTTATATTGTCACAAAACACCATTTGATGTCCGCTTTGCTCTAATTGCAATTGTTAATATGTCATCAAATTATGTCCATGTCATATATTTTGTGATTTCATGGGACTGTAATAACCTTCTGCGTTCGATTCGGTACCTTCTGCATTTGATTCAGTACCTAATGCATTCAATTCAGTACCTTCTGCATTCGATTCAGTAACTTCTGTATTCGATTCAGTAACTTCTGCATTCCATTCATTACATACTGCATTTGATTCACTACCAATTACATTTGATTCAGTATCTACTATGTTCAGTTTACAACCTACTGCATTTGATTCAGTATCTGCTGCATTTGATTCAGCACTTTCTGCATTCAATTTTATACCTTCTGCAATCGGTTCAGTACCTAATGCATTTGATTCAATACCTTCTGCATTCGATTCAGCACGTACTGCATTCAATTTTATACCTTCTGCAATCGGTTCAGTACCTAATGTATTTGATTCAATACCTTCTGCATTCGATTCAGCACATACTGCATTCAATTTTATACCTTCTGCAATCGGTTCAGTACCTAATGCATTTGATTCAATACCTTCTACATTTGATTCAGCATGTACTGCATTCAATTTTATAGCTTCTGCAATCGGTTCAGTACCTAATGTATTTGATTCAATACCTTCTGCATTCGACTCAGTACCTTCTGCATTTAATTTTATACCTTCTGCAATCGATTCAGTATCTGTTGCATTCGGTTCAGTATCTATTGCACTTTCCCTACAGAGTTAACACATAGGTGATAATATTTTGATTTTAATTCGGCCGATTAACTGTGTTAGGTTCGCACTGTACTGTAACTTGCCAGGAAGGTAGTGGGTGATGTTTAAAATTGAAATGAACCACAGCATCCTGGGTCACTGAAGCATTCTTGGGTCAGCAGGTTGATTATTTCTTGATGATTTTTCCTAATGTTTATGTAGGTTGCTAGATTAATTTCCATTATGAATGGAGGGTAATTGCATTTTTAATAATGTAATGTTTTTTTGAATCTTTTATAGTCATAGGATTAGCATTGTAGCAATTACTCACAACACCCAAAATCCAAGTTCACTGAATATGTTGAGGAAATTTCTCTATTTTCCACCGTTCTCACACTTCCTGATGCTAATTTTCTTATTAAATGGCATTAACAGTGTTGTCCCTAATGTGCACATACCCATTTTTACTGCATATGGAAGTTTATTAATTATACATTTATAGCAGTCGTGGGGAGAGAACTGCCTGTAGCCTGAAGTGGGGAGTAATATTGAAATGTTAATGGTGTAATTCGAAGAGAAGTTGTAAAGCCAGGGAACCCAGAGGAGGCCCCATAATCCCAATGACTCTAATCAGACCCGCGGCCACAGGATCTGCCATTTCCATCTCGTCAAATCCGAAACTAAATATCTGCACTATTACATAAAGAGCATAACATTGAGTTTCTTTTTTAGAGGGGAATGTGTGGGGGGAAGCTACAAGCTTCCAATTCATGTCTCCGAAGACATAAGATTCAAAGTGACTTTCCCTGTAAATGAGTTAAATCCACATAGGATCCAGTAAAATCCTTCACTAAATGTGGCCTGATCGGATTACAAGGTATCCAGCAGCACCTCGTTTGGTGCGTTACGTTTTTTTTGTGCTCTTTGTTCCTAAGCGATGAGATTGTAGCGTCAAAGCCTTTACGATCAGGTAGGCCTTCGAAATAAGCCCGAGTGGCTTCTTCTACATTATGCATTTATATTTAGATACTGTATTTTTCAATTCTTCTTTATTCAATTCAGTACCCTCTACATTTGATTCAGTACCTACTGCATTTGATTGAGTCCCTTATGTATTTGGTTCAGTACCTTCTTCATTCAGTTCAGTAGCAGACACATTTGGTTCAGTACCTTCTTCATTCAATTCAGTACCTTCTACATTTGATTGAGTACCTTCTTTATTCAATTTAGTACAGTAGCAGCCACATTTGGTTCAGTACTTTCGTCATTCAATTCAGTACCTTCTACATTTGATTTACTACCGACTGCATTTGATTGAGTACCTTCTGTATTCATTTCAGTATCTTTTTTATTCAGTTTAGTAGCAGCCACATTTGGTTCAGTACTTTTTTTTCATTCAATTCAGTACCTTCTACATTTAATTGATTACCTTCTGTATTAATTTCAGAACCTTCTTAATTCAATTCGGTACCTTCTACATTTGATTCACTACCAACTGCATTTGATTGAGTACCTTCTGTATTCGGTTCAGTACCTTCTTCATTCAATTTAGAAGCAGCTACATTTCTTTATTTGATTCAGTAGTAACTGCATTTGATTCACTGCCATCTGGATTCAATTCAGTAGCTACTCTGTTTCATTCAGTACTTACTGCATTTGAATCAGTACTTTCTGTATCTGATTTATTATCTTTTGCATTTCACTCACGTGATATTGTGTGTGTGTGTGTGTGTGTGTGTGTGTGTGTGTGTGTGTGTGTGTGTGTGTGTGTGTGTGTGTTTGTTTTTGCTAATTTAGCAACAATAAGCCTAGTTAGGAATCTCTTTGTATTCACAATGTAGCCCGAGAAGGCAAAGGAATTGTAAGAGAAAGAAAAACAAAACAAAGACAAACAAAAATGTACTGCTTAACTTGGTTTTCAGAGTTTTTTTTTTATTCAATTTTTTGCCCCCGTTGTTAATGTTGCTTTTGCTCCCTCTTGTCTCCTCTCCTTCGTATTCATTAGCCCCACAGTGCATGCTGGTAGCATCAGTCTTCCCCGGTAGAGAAAAACAGCCCTGCGGTCATAGCATTAACAGCAAGGCACGAGTTCCTCCGTGCTGCCGAACCCCGCATACTCAATCACCACCTCTAATGGCTGTGGTGTCCTAAAATGGAGTTTTGACTTATTGGTTGGCCTGGAAGTTCTTGCTGCACGGTCAGAAGTTTGCGCCGGAGTTTGTCGGGTGGCGTTTGAGGAGTTAACCGTTCCATGAGACGATCCATCTGCTGTCTGGGGAGATGAAATGGTGTTAAGAATAAAAATAAATAAATAAACGTGAATTATTAATAAACACAGCTATGCCGCTTTCAGAAGTCAGGAGACGATCTCTAAAAACCCCACCTCTGCTGGACCTCCTTTTAATCTTTATTTTTATTGCCAATTTAGCGACGGCCAATTTCTCAGCTGCTGCGAGTGTGGCATGAGATGATATAGGTTGTCAATACAAACAAGGTTAAATTGAAATAGATTTCAGATTAAATTTTCCACTCTGACGGATGAACCCAAGCATCCCTGAGAAACATGCGGTGCGTCCTGCAGAATAATCCGACAGACCTGATGCAATTTTGCGTTATATCTTTCGATCTTTTCTCCGTGAGGTGACGGCCATCTTTTGGAGTTAACGGAGAAAGACTCCATTAACGGTTTTGGTGCTTCTTAAGTAAGCAAGTAGAGTAATCTCCATATTTTATAAACTCATTTTCATGGACTTACTCTCCTGCCCAGTCCTTTTATGAAAACAGATTATCTGGTGCACGTTGCACACCTGCTACGTTAAGTGCACTTGTGCCGTTTGTCACCGTTTGTGTTATTGCGATCAGGTGCTGGGAGTTTAAAAAAAAAAGAGGGCGTGATTGAATAAAAAAGAAAAAAAGAAGACACGCTCTATAGAAATGAATGCTTTTTTTTTTCCTCACTAACTTCCCAGCCTGAAGCTACATGAGGACTGAAGAGAAGTTCTAAGTATTCATATGGTAAAATTGGGTTTCCTCAATTCTCCGTCTAACAGAAAGAAAGCGCTGGAACGACGCAGGAATTTTAGTCATTTGTCTTCCTTAGGAGGGTCATTTATCTTACTTCTAGAGCAGGATGGTCTGGAGTACATTAAAAAAATGCCTGAATATATACATCATTGCCAACCTAACCCATTTGTGTGTATATGGAGTAGTCAGATCAATGGCCCTCTGTTCATAATGGATCCATAACATATTTATCTTTACGTGCGGAGAAGCAGACGTTCACGTGGTCTCCTGCTTCCTCTTCCAGGGATGTAATGGATTATTTGCGTGATGTTTGGAGTGGTCCTTGTTCAAGCACACTCTAATTAACATCATTAACACTCCTAGCGCTGGATGTACATATCTAGTAAAGAATACTTGACTTGGTCCTTTAGCTAAACCCTGTTTAATGTGTGCTTGGTCTTCTTAATCGATCCACTTCCTGATAAATGTCACGTCCTTTCTATACTGACAGCATGTTTAAGACAAGAACGTTTCTTTCCATCGGCGACTTTCTCATCCGTACAGCATCGTTGCTAGAATTTCTTTTTTTTTAATCTGCTCATCAGAATATATCGTACTATAAAGAAAATAAAATAAACTCTGAGCTGTGCTATCCATCGTTGCCATTATGTTTAAATGAAAACCAAGCGCTCCAAACAAATCAGATGAAAATTAATTAGCCTGCGTTTCTTGCGCTGGGATACCCGGTGTTGCCATTATGTTTAAAAGAAAATTGAGCACACGAAATAAATCAGATCTAAATTAATCATCGTGCAATTAGCCCACCCGATCGAGGCGTGAGGCGTGCGTCGTGCGCGTGACTGGCAGATCTCACCAGAGGCCACGTAAATATTAGTTCTGCAGTGATGGCGCGTAGGTCCTCGCATCCGTTTGCGTGTGTTTTGCACAGAGAGCAATTCGTAGCATATGCTAAGCAGCGTGAAGTAAAATGGTCCCCATCAAACCACAAAGCAAGATGAATCTCGTGGTAAATTACGCACCACTTTCACAAACCTTGCTTGCAGGAAGCTTCGGGAGGAAAAAGAAAGAAAGAAAGAAAAAGAAAGAAAGAAATGCAAAAAAATGGATATACTGTATATATATATATATATATATATATATATATATATATATATATATATATATATATATATATATTTGTCGTCGTTGTCGTCCCCCGTCTTGATAAGAGCACAGCTGTTCATGACAAAGTACATTTGTCTGGCTGTCTGAATAGATTGAACCTAAACAGTATAAATGGCACAGCAGCGATTTTGCTCATTTGTCCGGAGTCAGGAGATAATTAATAGGCATCTGTTTTAATTAGGAACTTTACAAACCTTTTTACGTTGAGATGATCTACTTTCACATCACACACTTTTTGTCATAGGACCTCGGGAGTAAGAGACGATTTTTACTGAAGGACAATTATATGAATTACTGAATTATTGAAGACTCAATTCATGTCATGTAGGATTATATAATGTAATAAAGTAAGTACTTCACTTAACAAGAGGAGAAATAAAACACACATAAATACGAACATGAAGACCTTCAGAGAAAAGTTACACAAAGCAGATCACATGGGGATTATTATTATATTTCTGTCTGAATTGAGGACCCACTGTAAACTCCTGAAAATAAGCTGCATGCTTTATTTTTTTATTTTTACCAAATAAAAAAAAAACAGAAAAAATTCTAAAGTCGAAAATAAATGAATTATAAATTTATAAAATTATAAATTATAAATTGTAAATATAAATTGCACCATATTCAATGAGTGATATGTGAAAATCACATTTTTCTT
The DNA here is from genome assembly GCF_022655615.1 of Tachysurus fulvidraco. Classification (NCBI taxonomy): domain Eukaryota; kingdom Metazoa; phylum Chordata; class Actinopteri; order Siluriformes; family Bagridae; genus Tachysurus; species Tachysurus fulvidraco. The sequence continues at coordinate 15,170,277 of NC_062519.1, forward strand.
TCCACACATGATTCTTTTCATTTTATGTGTGTCCTTTTACACACGATTTTTGTTAGGTTTTTAATTTTTTCACATTTTCATCTTTCGCACCTGATTTTTGATATTTTAGGTGCTTTTTTTAACACATTTTTCAGCATAAAAAAAAATTGGTTCATTTCTCCATATGTGATTAAAAATGCATCATTTTGCATGCTAATTTTTTCTCTTTACTCCTTTTCTCCTTTTCATTTTGTTCAACTTTTAACATATTTCACATTTATTTTTTTGTAAGATCACATTTTGATCTTTGAATATGTGTAGTTGCTTCATTTCTTTACTCGTTTCATTTGTTACATGTGATTTATCACATTTATCAGATGCTAATTTATACAGGGTCATGATTTACATGCTTTGTTTATTTATAGATGATATTATTTACATGATATATTGATTTTCATTGTTTTTGTTTTTACATGTTTTCCCATGTAGGGCATGCGGTTTTATTTGAATCCTTTTAATTCCATGTGTGAACTGATGTCACACAATAAATTATATTACACAACAAATGGTATTATAGAGTATGGCACAACAAACAATACGTGTTACACAACAAGCTACAGTATAGCACAACAAACTATATTATTGTGATACACAACAAGCTACAGTGTAACACGACAAACTCTAGTATTGTGTTACACAACAATCTACAGTATAGCACAACGAACTATATTATTGTGACACACCACAAACTACAGCATCACATGACAAACTCTAGTATTGTGTTACACAACAAACTACAGTATAGCACAACGAACTATATTATTGTGACACACCACAAGCTACAGTGTAACATGATAAACTTTAGTATTGTGTTACACAACAAGCTACAGTATTGTACGACAAACTATTATAGTGCTACGCAACAAACTACAGTATAGCGTGACAAACTCTATTATTGAGCTTTACAACAAACTACAGTGTCGTTTGACAAACTCTGTTATAGTGTTACACAACAAGCTACAGTGTAACACGAAAAACTTTAGTATTGTGTTACACAACAAGCCACAGTATTGTACGACAAACTATTATAGTGCTACGCGACAAACTACAGTATAGCACGACAAACTCTATTATCGAGCTATTATAAACGTTGCTACTATAGCAACCGGGAGTAGGAACGCCTCTCGCTAGCGTAACGGTCCAACTGACGTGTGCATGCGTAATTTGTAAACATTTGCTCTGCAAACTCTCAGAGCATAACATAACCCAAGCTCATCTTCAGACACGCAGGGAAAGCTTGACTCCTCGAAACACATGCAAATCGTACCGTGACGCACGTTAAACGCCTGACCTTTCCTCAGCTCCTAGTTTTTTTTTTTAGTCTGAGTCACGCTGATAAAATTAAAAATGAGGAACCGAGAGGAAACCTGCTTGCACTTTCTTTGCATTCAGGTAGGATGGGAAAGGTCGGATACATGAGCTGATCATAAAACTATGAGATGACATCACATGAAGACATACACACACACACACACACACACACACACACACACACACACACACACACACACACACACACACACACACACACACACACACACACACACAGTTTCAGAGCCTTGTTTAAGCTCAGGCCTACACGAGGCTGTATTTAGCCTTGGATGCAGCCTGTTAGCCTTTAGCCCAAAGTTTCCAGCTTTTCTAAGTCCATTATCAAATGACTTCCTCCTAAACAAAAGCTGCTCTCTGTATTTTTCCTTCAACATTTCCTCAAGGTAGACAAATTTAATAATACAGTCATTATGCAAATGGTCTCATTACCACATGGCAACAAGGCAGATGCCTGCAAACATGTTATGTTGTTTGTAAGATTTATAAACAGTTATTTGCCAGAGCCATGTGCTGTTTATCAAAGCAGACTAATGAAAAATGAATAAAAAGCCCAGCGGTGTGGTTATTACACCCCGGACGGGTGCAGGATGGCATGACGAGGAGTTCTGATGATACATGGTGAATATTATTTGCTTAGATTTATGATGGACTCCTGATGTGTCCACTGATTATTTGGAGAGGAAAAAAAAAAGTGTCCGAAAACTCTAATTATTTCAGAATTTGACAACTCGAACCAAAATGTCCCAGCATCCTCTCTGTCCATCAGTGACATTTGACTTTTATGACACATGGTGTGCGCTGTTACAGGAAAATATTCAACTATGGCATTGTGATGAAGTCCAAAAAAACGTCCTGATCTGTTTTAGTCTTCTTATAGACTAACGGACTTTTTATCCGTTTAAGGTTACATTGAACTATCTTTATCTCTCTCTTAAAAATTACCAAGAAAACAGAACCTTCAATTGTCCTGTCTGTTACTCATCACTGTTGCTATCACTATTAAATAGTCTTTTCAAAGAAAATGCCACCATATCAATGATTAGGTCTCAAATCCCCACCCCTCTGGAGTTAGGGGTTTGATTCCCACCTCCGCTCTTTGTGGGCGGAGTTTGAACATTCTCCTTTTGCAAAGGGTTTCCTCAGGGTTCTCTAGTTTTCTCCTCTGGTTCAGAGATTTCTAGATTGTCTGTAATGTGTGAACGGGTGTGAATGTGTGTGTCTGTCATTCCCTCATCCATGCTTTGTTTCCCAAGTCTCCTGGGATCCCTGTGACCCTGTGGAGGAGAAGTGCTACAGAAAATGAATGGATGGATGATGGATGGATGATGGTAAACGAGTCCATGTCCAATTAGTTGTTGCCATAAAAAAAAAAAACAATTATAGCAACATTGAGAATAATTTTCAAGTGCTGCTGAGTCATAAAAACTATAGTCATGATTTTTATCTGATTCCTGATATCAGCATTTTTTTAATTACTCTGCCATTCTTCGTAGTCATGGATGTGGGTTTTTTTTGCGGCTAATTGCAAACTATCACTGATTGCAATTGTACCAGGAACGGTTGATTTATACGCACCCCTGCGGATGCCCTTTTCCTGTTCCTACTTTCATTTGAAGTAAGAAAATGAAGTTGAGGGAGAAAAAAAAATGGAGCACAAAAATAACCACTCCATTTTTAAATAATTCAATAAACACAAGACGGTTTTGTTTAATTAATAAAAACAAAAAAAAAACAAAAAAAAACAGACAGTTGTGTAAGAAACCTGAGAGAGAGAGAGAGAGAGAGAGAGAGAGAGAGAGAGAGAGTGAGTGTGTGTGTGTGTGAGAGAGAGAGAGAGAGAGAGAGAGAGAGAGAGAGAGAGAGAGAGAGAGAGAGAGAGAGAGGAAAAACCTTGACTAATGTGCACCCAAGGAGAGCAGAGTTTCACAAACCACCGGTACAGATGGTCGAGTTTGTGACAGCATATTGCGGTGGGGAGCTGCAAAGGACGTCTGACAAAGTCAATTTAAGTTTAAAAGAAAAAAAAACACACAAACACACACGTGCAAATCTCTGCGGTTTATCAGACGTAAACTTGGAGGAATTTACTATAGCCCTCTTGTGAGCAGAGAGAAATACACATTTGCCTTAGCAAAATCAGCACAGTCCCCGTGCCAGATTGCGAATTAATTAAGTATTGTATCTGTGCAGATATCGTGCTTGGTAGAGCGTGGCTGACAGAAGTGCTTGTAATGAATGCTCTTTCTGTTTTTGTACTTGTAGCATGTGCACGTCCACGTACTGCCGAGGAAGCCTGGAGACTTCGAGAGGAACGACAGCATCTACGATGAGGTGACTGATGATTTACTTTTATTCCAGGAGTAGGGGAAAAGTTTAGAAGTCAGGTTTTTATTCTGTTTGATAGAGAATTAGATAAATACCCAAGCTGCTTTACAGTCCTGATTTACTTTGTTAATTAAGCATCATTGTTTATCATGGAAATTAAAGCTTCTGAGTGTAATGTAGCATTTCTGGGATTTGTGGGAAATAGAGACCCCTCTGGTAGAAAGACGCTATTACATACCTATTCTACTTTCACAATCCAGTACTACACACTAAATCTGTGGGTCTCAAGGTGAAGTCTAATGGAAATTATAACCCTTTTGATATTAATAAATAACATCTAACATGTCTAAAATAGCTTGTAAATTTTTTTAGGAGTTTTTGCTTAAATGCCTGAAATATAAATACGCCTTTGGTTAACACAAGCTTGAGGTATTTTCATGTAATGTTTAATGGCATTAAGTAAGTGAGTGTTTCTTTTTCTCTCATAAATACTAATCCGGGTCACGCAAACAAGAAGAAACATCTAAACATCATCGATGCTCTGATACAGTGTGTGTGTTCGTGTCCTCAGGCTAGCTGTAAATACAGCAGGTTGCCTCAGCACCACTTTTCACCGCTTATTGCAGACTCTTTCTTGAGATATTTGCGAATGTATCACAATGACAAAACCTGTGCAGAAAAACCTTCAGGGTTTTTATAGCTATCTGGTCTTTATAACCAGTGGATATTCTTCATGCTTTTTTTCACCCATTTGTTAGACTGTGACATTTTAAAAGTGCAATCATCGCTACCAGAGCGAATAAATAAATAACAGCCACTACAGGATATTCTAATGACCGCTCGGAATAGAAAGCAGCCTGCGTTTATTAATATCGTATTGTGCTTCTGGGGGGAAAAAAGAGAGAATAAAATAAATATGCTTGGATTGTTGGAGAAATGGTTTTTATATGTCTATAAATAATTGCTTAAAGGTCTTTGTGCCTCGTGTCATGGTGCTAAACGTCATGTACTCGCACCTTTAAGCGATAGAAGTGTTCTGCTAGCTGTTGCCCGTTAAAAGATGACCAGAGCGAGCCGCAGTTCTATCGTTCCCTGTCTTTTTTCTTGTATGTGTTGAAACTGATGTGTGGAGGCACAGAACAGGAGCCAGAAGGTCTAATCATTTTTATTTGAAGGCCTCGTGAGTGGTGTTGAGGTGAAGTAGCCTTCAGAAACTTACTCTGTGTGGATGAATGTAGCAGTTTTTTTTCTTCTTTTGGTTTGTTACTTAAAAGCCATACATAATACACACAAAAAATAAATGCGGGGTTAATCTGGATCACTGGAAGATGCCATAAAAATGTTTGTATTTTTTTGAGAAGTTTTTGAAGAGTTTGGTGAGTGAGTGAGTGAGTGAGTGAGTGAGTGAGTGAGTGAATCAGTGAGTGAGTGAATCAGTGAGTGAGTGAGTGAGTGAGTGAGTGAGTGAGTGAATCAGTGAGTGAGTGAGTGAGTGAGTGAGTGAGTGAGTGAGTGAGTGAGTGAATCAGTGAGTGAGTGAGTGAGTGAGTGAGTGAGTGAGTGAGTGAATCAGTGAGTGAGTGAGTGAGTGAGTGAGTGAGTGAATCAGTGAGAGGGTGGGTGAGTGACTAATTGTGTTAGAGGGTGAGTGGGAGAATGAATCAGTGAGAGGGTGAGTGAGTGAGTGAATTAATGAGAGGGTGAGTGAGTGAGTGAGTGAATGAGTGAGTGAATCGGTGAATTAGTGAAAGTGTGTGAGTGAGTTAGAGGGTGAGTGGGTGAATGAATCAGTGAGAGAGTGAGTGAGTGATTGAGTGAGTGGGTGAATTAGTGTGCGGGTGGGTGAGTACGTGAGTTAGAGGATGAGTGGGTGAATTAATCAGTGAGATGGTGAGAGAGTGAGTGAGTGAATCAGTGAGAGGGTGGGTGAGTGAATCGGTGAATCAGTGAGAGGGTGAGAGAGTGAGTGAGTGAATCAGTGAGAGGGTGAGTGAGTGAATCGGTGAATCAGTGAGAGGGTGAGAGACTGAGTGAGTGAGTGAATCAGTGAGAGGGTGAGTGAGTGAATCGGTGAATCAGTGAGAGGGTGAGAGACTGAGTGAGTGAGTGAATCAGTGAGAGGGTGAGTGAGTGAATCGGTGAATCAGTGAGAGGGTGAGAGACTGAGTGAGTGAGTGAATCAGTGAGAGGGTGAGTGAGTGAATCGGTGAATCAGTGAGAGGGTGAGAGACTGAGTGAGTGAGTGAATCAGTGAGAGGGTGAGTGAGTGAATCGGTGAATCAGTGAGGCGGTGAGAGAGTGAGTGATTGAATCAGTGAGAGGGTGTGTGAGTGAGTAAGTGAGATAGATGTTGAGTGGGTGAATGAATCAGTGAAAGGGTGAGTGTGTGAATCGGTGAATCAGTGAGAGGGTGAGAGAGTGAGTGAGTGAATCAGTGAGAGGGTGAGTGAGTGAGGGTGGGCGAGTAAGTTAGTAAGATAGAGGGTGAGTGGGTGACCATGGTGACTTTCTTTTTCACATACAGCTTTAGTTTGCCTGGATATTATGCTGCAATCTGGCAACCTTGCTTAATGTCAGTGCTTCTGGAGCAATTTGGTGAATAGTACAAAACAAAACAAACAGATAATGCTCCTGCTGGATCCTGCATAAGTGTACAGTATATTGTTGATCATTTGAAACAATGTATGAGATTTCAGCTTATATCCTGTAGCGTAACTCAAGAGTGATAACCTCTTTCTGTCATTTTGTTTGAGGTTGTCGTTATTAAGGTCATCGTGCGTCACCAGAGTCTCCAGTGCTCATGAGCTGCTGGTGTTCGGGAAATGACTGAAATGAAAAATAATAATTCGAGAGAAATTCGCCTGACATTTTCCCTTACGTCCTTACATACACTCTTTCTCTCTCTCTCTCTCTCTCTCTCTCTCTCTCTCTCTCTCTCTCTCTCTCTCTCTCTCTCTCTCTGACTTTCTCTTCCCTCAGATATTCTTTGTTCTTTGTTTATACTCTTCTTCTCTCCCATTGTCTCTGGCTGTCAGTGAGCCTTTCTCCATTTCTTTGTCTTTCTCTTGGCCCTCTCTCACCTTCAGCTCTGCCTGCTGACGTCTCTCTTTGTCTCTTTCTCAAACGTGCAGCCTCACGCTTTCTCCCTCCCTCGATCTGTCTCTCTCGGCCCACCAGCATCCCGAACACCCCCGATCACAGCCTCATCTCTTCTGTGGCTGATCCGTCTGTCACTTGGAGGCTGTTTATCCTCAGAGCGTTAGGCGGCGGCCTCGCGGCTGGCATTTTCTTTGTCAGCTCGCTTAGACGAAGTGACATTCGGTGCAGCGCGGTCATAAAGCGGCTGACAGCGCCTCTCTGAAACACACTGGCTTTAGCTGTAGCTTTTGTGCTATTGCCCCGCTCCAATGTAGAAGATGGCATTTCCAATTTTCTTTGCCGTGTCACCTTGACGAAAAAGCAGCTGTCATTGTGTATATCGGGGCTTGTTTTGTGTTGGTTTTTCTTTTCTTATGCCTCATTCTTTGAATTGAGGAGGAAAAAAAGAAAAACTTTTACCTTTTGATTAAAGCTCCAGAAGATGACTAATGGAATAGAAAAGAGCAGCGTTTTTTCCGACTTTTTCTTTGACAGTAATTTAATACGTCAAGGAGAGTATGTGCGTTAAAGGATGACACCGGTGCTGTGAAAAGCCTTGAGCGACTCAAGCGTTCAAGCGTAGGAACAATGTCAGCAATTAACGCTTTGTATTTGTCTCTTATTACTCCAAGTCCTGGCTTATTGTCCCTAATGCACTAACTGGCTATTAGCCAATATGGCTGCCGATGTGTTTAAAAGGAAAGAGACACTCGTTTTCAAGAGAGAATGGTGATAATCAAAGAAAGTGTGGCATTACTGAGTTTTTTTCTGCCCCTCAGAATGTCTTCAATAGCACCTCTCATTACCGCCCCTGAGCTATAAAAACACAACAACTCTCATTTAAAACCAATTTATTGCTTATAAATGTAGAAAAAAAACGAGGAGATAGATTGGGTTACGGGGCCTGGCGTGTTAGTAGGGCCTGAACATGATGTTAATAGTTACACAGACCACTGAAGAACGATCTGCACACTAATAGCTGTACAAGGGAGACGATCGATTTTGATTCCCTTTAACTAATGAGCTAACCAGTGTGTCCACTAACCTGAGCTGGAATTATTCTGACAGTTAGATTCATGCCTCTATCTATCTGTCTGTCTGTCTGTCTGTCTGTCTGTCTGTCTGTCTATCTATCTATCTATCTATCTATCTATCTATCTATCTATCTATCTATCTATCTATCTATCTATCTATCTATCTATCCATCCATCCATCCATCCATCCATCCATCTATCTATTATTTCCTTCCTGTGTCGCTCCCCCCGCCCTCCTTCTGAATATGGGCCCTATCACTATCAAGTTAATTGTTCTAAACTAGTCATCGTCCCATGTGCACAGGCTTTTTTTGGTATCTGCCCCACAGCTCTGACTAACACCGACCATGATAAAGATAGGCTGTGGACCTGAAGCCTATTCTGGGAACACTGGCCATGAGGTGGAAATGCATCCATCTTTCCTTCCTCCCAATTTGACCCTTTTAGATATGTTACAATTAGACCCTTTGTTATCTCTTTGCTAAGCAACAAAGAAAAAGTCTCGGATCCTAATAGTTCCAAGTTTACTGAAGTTTACTATCCCAGTTGTATCGTTTAGTTTATTTATTTTTTTTTTTAATCAGATCCTTTTGTTCTCACTTCCTAAACTGTGTTGGATGTACCCGAGATGAGATGAACTGATTAAAGCCAAAGCCATAACCATTCTTCAAGCAGGATCCAGTGTTATTACAAGCTCACCAGTTTAGGCTTGTTAATCGGTGTTGGCACCAACCTCATCCTCTCTGAAGGAAATCATGATAGACGCAGCGGACATGCAAAAATGCCAAGAGCTTTTTTTTCTGCCTGCATCAGCTCGGAACGATTGGCTTTGATTATATCTCTCCTTTCCTACACCAGGTCAGGGTGTCCGGAACGAGTCTCCATGGGCTTGTTGAATTAATTCCGCATATTTTGTTCTCGGATGATGTCCTCTCGTTCCTCTATCTGTCTACTCAATCAATAAATCCTCTCCAAGCTCGCTTCAGTTACTCAGAAGTCTCCATTTATATGTCCAGCTCCCGCGACAGTGAAATCAAGCTCTTCTTGCTTTCTTGCTCAACCCTGATGCCAATTGATAGCCGTGTTCATTAGATCTTTATCAATGACTTAGGCCGCAAGCGACGGAGATACCGAGCGCATTCCACGGATCCACACGGTTGTTTTTTTTTTTTGCACAGCATGATTTATCTCCAGTCTCTTCTTCCCTTTGTGGCAGCGTTATTAGAGAACATGAAGGGGGAGAGGGCAATGTAATGAGAAATATCATTGTCTCCTCATGTTCCTCCCTTCACCGACAGTGTACAATCCATCTCCCTGACACTCACCTAGTTAACGTTTTTATCAGCGGGCCAGAAATTTCAGACCTTTCCTCCAGATGGGACTGGAGGCCCTACGCTAATAGTTTAGATAAAGACTAAGAATCGACGGACGTCAGACTTATTTCTTTGTAAATGATGCCTTGGAAGTGCCACGAGGCTGTCGATCAGGAACAAAGCCAAAAAAAAAGCTTGGTTTTCTGTCACAGGCGAAATTACTGTACTAACCAAGCAAATCTGAGACTGTATTCTTCTTACTGTGTAGGTGTGTATGAACCGCTAAACCTAGCTCATGTCCAACCTACATTTAAGTGTTAACGGTTAGCTAATACAAAGCTGTGGTTTTCATACCCAGTACAGTAGGAATTATATTTCACAGTGCATGGCCTGAGGAAAGGTGCATGAAGCCTACCACAGTGAATACATACCTTATTTTCTGCATGATGGGCTTTTGTTCTTCTTTTTTTATGCCCAATGTTTAGAAAAATCTTTTTTTCAGTTTGGTAGCAGTATGGAATGGAAAGGGAAAATCCACCTTGAATTTAATATATTACATTAACATTATTCTATATACATTATAGCACAAAAATTTTGCCATAAAAATGTAAATGCATATTGTATTACATTTACATTTTCCACCTTAAATGTAAATTCCACCTTAAATTTTAATGCATGTTACTGTTACAATTACCACCTTAAATTAAAATTCCACCTTAAATATAAATGGATATAATATTTTATCCATTCAATTGAGGCTTTTATCCAAAGTAACTTACAAATGAAGAAGTACAAGCAAAGTGATCGATCGAGTAGTGAAGTCGCAAGAGGTCCAAGTGTAATGTGATTTATTTTATTATTTATACATTCCTTTATTTCTTTATATTTGAGCGTGGGAACGATTGGCGGGACTTTGGTGATTTTTTGATGATAGTGAGAGATTCTTAATTCCACACCAACGTTCATTCCACTACTGAAGGACAGTCAGTAGGTTGTGGTTGGTTCTGAATCTTGCTGAGTCAGCACTATCCAGCGCCACTCGTTAACTAAACCCAGATTGCTCTCTCCATGTGAAGTTAGCATAGCAGACAAGTGCTCAAATAATCCAACAAATTACAATCATAAATACTTTACTAGGGGGGGCGTGGTGGCTTAGTGGTTAGCACGTTTGCCTCACACCTCCAGGGTCGGGGGTTCGATTGTGTGTGTGGAGTTTGCATGTTCTCCCCGTGCCTCGGGGGTTTCCTCCGGGTACTCCGGTTTCCTCCCCCGGTCCAAAGACATGCATGGTAGGTTGATTGGCATCTCTGGAAAATTGTCCGTAGTGTGTGAGTGTGTGAGTGAATGAGAGTGTGTGTGTGCCCTGTGATAGGTTGGCACTCTGTCCAGGGTGTATCCTGCCTCGATGCCCGATGACGCCTGAGATAGGCACAGGCTCCCCGTGAACCGAGAAGTTTGGATAAGCGGTAGAAAATGAATGAATGAATGAATGAATACTTTACTATAAACAATGAAAAAGATAATACTTGTAACGATCATTCCTATCATACCCACCAGCCCTACATTGACTTTTTTATTACAAAGTATTTAATTCACGCTGCAATATAATGTGTTATTGAGTGTTTTGCTCTGGAACACAGTGATGATCAGTACTCATGACAGTCTCGTCATTCGTCCTTCTCCGTTTTCGTAGCCGTCCCGATTTAGTAACGAACATCAAACTGCAGCCTTCTATGAACTTGTTTTGACTGAAGATTTGTCACCCGTCCAAGCTAAGAGGTGTAATGACATTGCTTTGCTGTATATTATTGATTAGCCCATAGATGCCATGTCATTTTAAATATCAATCTCTGTGAAACTGCGGGTTTGTTTTCCCTTCTCTCTCTCTCTCTCTCTCTCTCTCTCTCTCTCTCTCTCTCTCTCTCTCTCTCTCTCTCTCTCTCTCTCTCTCTCTCTCTCTCTCTCTCTCTCTCTCTCTCTCTCTCTGGGTTTTTTGGTTCTTCTTCACACAGCTTGACCCAGAGGGTCAGTCGAACTCGTGAATGTGTTCCGAGTTTGGAAAAAGAAAAAGAAATCATTAAAAAAAAATCTGACAGCGTTTCCTTTAAGCCTCCGAACGTCTGCTGAACTAATTTAGCCAAGGTCATGGAAAGGTCATTAAACACCCTCTTCAATTTTCCAATGAACTCCAAATGAGAATATTTTTAAAATGCAAATGTGGCGACAGCCGGTGGGAGACTGTCCAGTAAACCAGGCTGTGTGTGTGTGTGTGTGTGTGTGTGTGTGTGTGTGTGTGTGTGTGTGTGTGTGTGTGTGTGTGTTATAGTGTTTCATTTATTTGTTCCATTTGATAACTCAATAGGTGTAAAAGTTTAAAAGATAAGTTCATAAATAAATTAACAAACAAATCAACAGACCAAACAAATGAGCAAACAATCATCTGAATGGACAATCGAATGAATGGAAGAACGAATAAGCAAACGAATGAACAAGTCATCAAGGAAATGAACGAACACCTGTGATGTTTGTTCATTTATTCGTTTGTTCGTTTGTCTGCATGTCCATTCGTTTGTTCCTTCACTTGTTTGTTGTTTACTGTAGTGAGATATTTGATCATTTGTTTGGATAAAATAATTAACTGATGTATTATATAGACTGAACCTTTCATTGTTGCGCGTTCATGAAACTGTAGGGAAAGTCTGAGTTCTCATGATGTTTTAAACCAGTCAGATGTTGCCAGTTGCAGTCTGATGTAAAATAAAAGAAATAGTGCATTAAAAATATAATAAATAAGAATTGAAATAAGAAGAAGACGGGGAAGCATGGTGGCTTAGTGATTAGCACATTTGCCTCATACCTCCAGGGTTGGGGGTTCGATTCCCATCTCCGCCTTGTGTGTGTGGAGTTTGCATGTTCTCCCCGTGACCCGAGGTAGTTCGGATAAGCGTTAGAAAATGAGTGAATGAGTGAGAATAAGAAGAAGACAAAAATTCTGTGAATTTTGTAGGAAATATACTGCAAACATATTAATTATCTGATTGTCCCAAACATGATGTGGCCAGGATTTTTACTTTAATTTAAATTAAAATGTTTGCATCTCTAGTAAATTAGATGAACAACAAATTTAAGGTTATGACCTCATTATGACCTCATCTCATATGTCTTATGTACTTTCCACGCATTATACGTCATGACGTTTGAGAATAATGAATTGTATAAACAAACATTTTATATGGATGATTGCTTCCAAAGAAAACATTTTAATGGACAACATGAACAAGTACTCAATTTCACATTTAGTTTTTCAAATTACTGGAATAAATCAGATAAAATTCATTTCTAAAAAAATGTAGTTTGATGATGTCACCAGTAAAATGCAGCTTCTGCAGTGATGAGTAATGTGATTAATAAGGTGAATAATTTTTATTAAATGTTACTTTCAGATATATTTTTAATATAGAGGTAGATATAAGAGATATATAGTATTTTCTTAAAATATTTGTAATTCATTTGAAACCTTTATTTTATTCTTATTTTTATTATTAATAATAATATATTTTTCTTCTGTTTTGAAAACGTGAGTTGAAAACAAAATGGTATCTTTTATTGTTTAAGCTTTATTTGTATATATTTATATCTTCATTAATATACTTCTAGAAATGTTTTAAATACATTGTTTTTTTGTTTTTGTTTTTGTTTTTTTTAAATGCCTATGAAAAAAATGAAAAATAGTAAAGTCCTGAGAGTGATCTGCAGGCACGTTTACGGGAGATGATGCCAGCTACCCATTTGCTTCAAACTTTTCTTTTCTTTTTCTCCTTCAGCTCCATGCAAATGGCAGCAGACAAGCCCGTGTAAAAATGCGCCTTGTGTCTGCCGTTCCCCGTTCCCCAAAGTACCAGCTGTACTGTCGTAATTTAATTCTAAAAATTCTGTGAAATCACAGCCCTCTTCCTCTTGTGGTTTTCCTCCTTCTCAGTAAGAACAGACTTGCGTTTTAGCATAAATGTATCACGCCGGATGCCTGTGTGTGGCATTCAGTGGAGTCTGGCGAGGCTTTTAAGAAACAGTTCTATTTTTTCTTTATTTTTTTTTAATTTCTACAGGGAATCACAATGGCATAGTTTTATTCAAGCGTTCTCACTGCAGTGGTGTTGTTTCACAAGTTCAAATCATATGGAAATGACTGGAACAGTTGCTGTGAAAGAAAATCACATGATTAGCTTCCTGACTGGAGCTGTATTTGGATTAGATCATCAGGGAGTGTGAGAATTTTGAGATACAATCATGTAGAGCATATAAACTCAGTTGCCAGCAATCTATTGGCTAATAAACCTACACTCACTGTGCACTTTGTTAAGAACACCAGGAAACCTGGACATTCATGCTAATCAGCCATTCGAGTAGAAGCAGCGCACTGCATAAAATCATGCAGATACAGGTCAAGAGCTTCAGTTACTGTTCACATCAAACATCAGAATGAATAAAACAGCGTGCTCTCAAACGTGTGAGTTTATCTGTGGCACGGATTTTTGGTACCAGATGGGCTGGTTTGAAGATTTTAGAAACTGCTGACCTTCTGGGAGCAGATTTACACTGAATCATGCTAGTAGGTTCAATCTGTCAGAGAGTCTATAGTAAATTATATAATCACTCTTTGCAACCATGCTGGAAAGAAGGAACAGGACCTTGAGGAACATAAGCTCCAACATCAGAAGACCACATCTTTTTCCACTCTGTTTAGCCAAGAACAGGAAGCTGAGGCTGTCATGGGCATAGATTCTGGTCTTGAGCTGTCCAGTCCATTTCTTGAGCTGTCCAGTCCATTTCTCACATTACAGAGTTTACAAACATACACAATTTGCCATGAAGTGAAATGCTTTAAAAAGGAGAATAGGAAATAAGTAGAATAGAAAAAATAGTTACAATAAAAAATTTAAATATAGTTATAATTATAAGCAAATGGAAAAATATATATAGAAAATCTAAAAATATATAATTGGTGGCAGAACTATAGTGTATGCAGGGGGCACGGTGGCTTAGTGGTTCGCACTTTTACCTCACACCTCGATTCCCGCCTCCGCCTTGCATGTTCTCCCCGTGCACTCCTCCGGGTACTCCGGTTTCCTCCCCCGGTCCAAAGACATGCATGGTAGGTTGATTGGCATCTCTGGAAAAATGCACTCCGTCCAGGGTGTATCCTGCCTTGATGCCCGATGACGCCTGAGATAGGCACAGGCTCCCTGTGACCCGAGAAGTTCGGATAAGCGGTAGAAAATGAATGAATGAACTATTGTGTATGACTATGTAAAGATGTGTACAGTTGTGTGCAAAAATATGGCTAAGGTATTCAGTGTTGTGTAGAAAAGTCCAAGCTTTAGTCTTATTTGTGTTCCTGGTTGAATCAGTTCCACAAAATTTCATGAAATATTTTCAAATATACACAACTTGTAAAGTAATTCTTAGACTAGCTTACCGGTTAGCAATGTGAAGTTACATTTAGCAGATTTACTCAAGGTTTTAGCAGCATGAGCAATGATCATTTCAATGTTATTCAATGTCTATTGATAAGAGCCATTCAGAAATTTGGGCGTACAACCAGACTATAGAGATTCCAGTCCAAAAAATGTTTTATATACTCTCACTTAGTCCATCTGGCAGTTTATCCGAAGGATAGGATAAGGACCCAAAACCTGCTGCAAAATCTGCATAACAGCATAGATAGTGATTCTGGGCAATAATCAGTGCAAAAACAAAAAATGTTGTTTAACCCTAACATTTGAATAATGTGGATTAATTGCCTTGGCATGTGGTTGAGCTTCTTAGGGGAAAAAACAACCAGAACAACAACATTTTTACAGAAAATTGGAAATAATTCAGAAGGAGTCAAGAGATGAGGCAATGACACTCCTTCTGACATCCCAACTTCCAGTTCTGCTTAAAACAGCACTTCTGATTGATTCTGAAGTCTTAAAGAATACCGTTCAGTGCAGATCAGACTTCACAGACTTTTACTCTGACCCTGGCCAAGACTTAAAATAAATCACTAAGAAAAGTTACAGGTGAGGTCGTATTATTTAAAGAGATAATGAAAGCGTAATATTTAAAGCCATTCTCTGTGAATGGTCTATCAGCGACATGACTGCCAGTCAACGTTTCCTTCTGTAACGGTATAATTAAAAAAGATTAAGCGTTTTAAACCTCTTTGGCAGGAGAGCTGTAGAGACTCACGATCTCTGCTGGCCTTTAAAGTAATTCGCCAAGGTGCTTCAGTCGTTATCTTCCTTTGGCCCAGTAATCTAATGGCAGCTCCATTCTTCTGTAGACAACCTGCAATTAGTATCTCATATTTTCTTATATCTCTTATCACAGCTACCGGTGGAAAGAACAGGGCCAGGTCTGAGGTTTTGCAAAGTTAAAACTTTAAATAGCTTGTGAAGGTTTTAAGATTTGATTATAAATTCCATCCATGATTAAGCTCTTGGGCTCAGAAATACTGACACTGTTTATACATTTCAAAATGTGGCCCTACCAAAAGTGTATTAGTTTCCTGGAAAAAAAACTGTTTGGAATGTTGACGTCGGGTCTGGAATTCATGTTTGTGTTTCTAAGTAATTTTCTAGATACTTTACTAACCGGTGTAGAGTCGAAGGGGCCCATCTAACTGCTAGACACCTGCTAATATTGAGGATTAGTCTTAACTAATAAACTTTTAACTCGAGATCTGTCTTTGCATTGTGACATCATTTTATTGGTATTTAATGCCACTTTCCAAGAACTGTGGTGCGATATATTTAAAGCGTTAGGCCACCCCTAGAATTTTCACCACCTTGCGTTCCACATCTTGATTTTGAATAGATTTGTTTGAGAAATAGTTAATACTGTAGTGCATGTGTAGTATTGCTGGGTTCTGGGTTGCTCTCTATTGGCTACTTGTCTGTGTGGGTTTTCTCTGGGTTCTGGGCTAACAAAAGCATAATAGAAGGTCGATTGTCTTCAACAAATCTCCAGTCAATGTTCTTGGTATAGGCTAGATTACAATATGAATGTGTTAAATCAGTTAAAACAAATAAGTGAACTTGATATCTGTTTAAATGGGATTGTTGCTTTGAGTAATATTAGGTACAGCAGGGAGTGTTGGTACCTTATAGCTCCAGGGCCACAGCTTGATGGGGATTTTCTTCTAGTGCTCTGTTTTCCTCCTAACTCCCAAAAAGTGCATAAGTGGTACAGTAGATCAGTGGTTAAACTACTGATTGGAAGGTTGTAAGTTTAAATCCCAGAACCACCAAGCCACCTCTGTGGGGCAAGGCCCTTATCCCTCTACTCCTCAGGTGTACAAATGAGATAATTGTAAATGTAAAAACCTTCCAAAAGTTTCACTATGATAAATTACCCCTAGGTCCAAATGGATACTGAATATATTCTTTAAGTTGTGTCTTTGAATATTGGTAATTGTGTGGCAAAGTGGTGCAGGTACCCTTTTAGTGGATTTTCTTGGTTTGTCTCCACATCTGTGCTAGTTTGGTATCTGTCTTAAAATTGATAACATATGATAGGTTTGTAGATAAATCTAAGTGTGAATGATGGTCGTTTTTATCCCATTTCAACATTTGAACATCTCACGTTGAGAATTAACAGAATATTGTGATGCAGCTCAAAACTTAAAAACTCCACCTCTGTGACAAAACTGATCTCCTTTAATGTCATATAAGAAACAGATTAATCTAAGTCTTGTTTAGACTTTATTTTGTAAGCATCCATGCAAAGTTTCTACTTTATCCTGTCCTAACAGGTTCCAGCAGGTGCCCAGACATCCTTGATTGTCAGCGCAATGGTTTACAGGTCTGGTCTGCCCTCCTGGCACGCCACCACTGAATGAGGTAGTTTTATTATGAGCCATGGCCGCTGCCAGTCAAGATCTCCACCTTTGCAAGGGGTTTACTGTAGTGTTGTGTTTAACGTCAATGTAGAATGGCTCTAGCTGGTTGGTTCTCTGCAAGGGGGGGACACATAGCCATTTCTTTTCCAAAGCATTTCTATTAAGCCTCTTTTTGTGAATCAGATTTTTTGTTTTTGTTGTTTTTATCTGTAATTTTTGTTACTTTCATGCTTTCTCAATTATCCACTGTTTGAAAAGAATACAAAACAAGACACTTTTTACACCACTTCAATCCCATCATGTTCTGAAGTGGTGCGACCAAACAGGGTATAATTTTCCTAACGTACAGTATGCAAATGCATCCGAGATATTAAGAGCATAGGTTTCCCGGATTAGCATCCGACAAAGCCGACGCCTCTCTGGAACATTGACTGACGGTGCAAATTGATCGGCGTGAAGGCTCGTTGAGGATGTGATGGGAGCGGGGAATCAGGGAGCACTCTGACTGGCAGGTATATTGAGCAGGTGATGGCACGCAATCCTTTCACCAATAAACCTCTATGAATTTGCATGCTAATTAGCCGCTATCAGATCTCAGGTTGTTATCGCAAGTAGGCTGAATTAATCAGCCGAGCATGTCGCGGAGCACATTTTAAGAATTGTTTATTGGCAGCGGTTTTTAGGGGTGAGGTTGAGGAGAATGGTTTCTTCTTTCTTTCTTGTGTGCGATTTAGAGGTCAGAGGTTCATTCGACCTCTTTTGGTTCACATTAGTAATAATAAAAGTAAGGCCAAATACTGATCGCTACTTAATAGGGAGCCGGTCCTTGTTTTTTTATTCATTTTTCTTCCAGATAAACAATACCACAGTCTCCTGCTGGCTCATACCTTCAATGTTTGTATGTTTACTTGGATAGAGATGAAATTCATCAAGATGGAAATAAAGTTCAGTAATTTCTTCTTTTCCAGTGACTTTGGTTCATCTCAGACATTATCATCATCAGCTAACCTATAAGGCAAGCTCAAAAATGCTGCCTAGTCCTACATTTCATATAAAAAATAGTGATGTCACAATAACATAAAGCTAGTTAGCTAGTGCATTAATACAGAGAATGGTAACTCAGGCATGTTTATAATAATGTAGAACGTCTTGTTAATGCCCAGTAGTCTGAGTCTTTGTTATTTTCTCAATGTACTATATGTTAACCTACAAGGTTATGTGTGCTAGCATGCGTTATACAACAACCTTCCTCTGGACTCTTACCAGTTTCCTCAGTGTTTCTGCTTGTTACACATATTGTCATCGATGCACAGTAATACGGGTAATATGGGTAATTTGTAATGGAGTGAGATTTTAGAATGTTTTGCTTGTCCCAGTGTTCTGGTTAATGATGTGTTCAAATATTGAGCTTCGTATATTTACAAATATAGATATAGATTGAAGCTTAGTTAGTCTCTGTGAATTAAAATACCAGTCAGAATAAGAGAGTGTTCTAGTTGCGTCGCTTGCTTTATAATTTTGACGCATGAGCCACCATTTTATTTAACAAAAACAAATATTCAAGTACCATCTGGTTATAATGCTGTATTATGACAGCACACAATACAATTTCCTCACTTTAGCAAACCAAGATGTTATTATCATTATCAACGGACTAATTAAATTGTTTTTATTACACACTGGAGAATTACAGTAAGTGCTCACGATTATCGGAATGTCTCTTTTTGGTGCTTGCATATAGCATGAAGAAGTATTCCTGTTTTTTTCTGGTGATAGAAGAGCATTATTGACGCAGGTTACAGCGAAGTGTGCGATTCACAATGAGAAATGGAGCAATGAGAGGATAACAGAGGACACGGAAAGGGAAAGAAATCAGTCCCATTGTTCCGGGAGCGCAAATTCAATGCCGTTTAATTATATATGTAGCCGCATTATGTTTGCACAATGATCAATTAATTTTAAAGATATCTCGACATATAACACCCATCTCGATTCCCCTGTCAGAACAGCAGAGCCCCACTCTTAAATTGATGGTAACATTTTATATGAAGAAGAGAACCTACATTCAGCCTCCGTAGCACTGCATAAATGTTTTATCAAAGCGGTGCTGGAGGATTTCTGTAACTCTGAGCCGACATAAATGTTTTAACATGACATAAGATTACATAAAATAAATACAACCCTCAATAACTTTAGTGGATTGAATATATGAGACTGTCAATGTTTTCTTATGTTTTCTCATTAACCTTATTTCATTTAATTAGATGTTGTTATGTCACTAATGGCGTGTTCATAAAGTTGTAAGAAATCTTGTCCATCTTTACTATGACAGCTGTATTGAAGAAATGTATTATGAGAGCTCTCCAGACTTATTATGAAACAGCGTATTAATAACTCTCCTTATTTACGAAGCCCATATTTCTGCTAAATAAACATACTTAATCCCCTGAAACTAAAGTAATGATTGAGTTTGCATTAAGAACTCTGTTATGAAGCAATTTGTGAACCTTCTGCGCTGATTAGCTTTTTATGAATTGCTCGGCATTACCATATATTCATTATAAACATCTGTGCATTGCTTATAAAGGTGTTATCATATGTGGATACACCAAAAATAGATTGTTTATTTTTTTAGACATTATTCATGAAATTATAAAGTTATATATTATATGTAGGTACATCATAGTGACTTCCCTTATGTTTTTTCTATACATAATCATGTAGTGTTTATGAAATTGTTAAGAAAGTACCCTGCTCATGGAATGCTTATGTATGTCTTGTAAACACCCTATGAAGGTGACCTTTAGGTTCTTTATTAATTTATATATCAATTAATTATAAGTGCTTATACATGTGTTATATAGGTTCTATGACTATACAGGCACAGATGTTCCTTTCATGTTCCTTTAATAAGCCTTATAAAGTCCATATTAAGGTAGTTTATTTTCCATGTACAGTAAAAAGCAATGTTGAAATACTTATTGAGGTTTATAAATACCCTATGTAGGGTAAATCAATCTACACTGAAATGTAGACATTTAAAGGTTCCAATAAAGTCTATTTCTTGATATATACATATTTATTTATTGTTGTGATGTTTTATAAAGTCCCTACGGAGGCACACTGCAATAAGTAAAGACTGAAATTTGGAAATTTGTTGTGTTTTATGTATTTACAGTATATAGAAATAGTACATAGAAATGTAGTGTTTATGAATGTTTTATAAAGCACCTATGCAGGTGCCTTTCAAGTTACAAGCTAGTGAAATGCTTATGAGTGTCTAGTAAATGCTACAAAGATACCACACAATGACTTAAAGTGACATTTAAATAAATCATCATTCATGCAGTGCTTATTAATGTGCCATAAAGACCCCATGTAGCTCCCATTCATATAAGGCATTAAAAAATTCACCTCTACAATCAAACTTTTGCTCCTTTATGTTTCTATTATAAATAGTTATGCAGTGCTTATAAATTTGTTATGAATTCCCTATGTAGGTACCCTGTAAATAAAGTATTTTATGCAACATATTTCTAAAGGAAAATGGAGAAGAGGTTTATTTGTAGTTCTAAAAGCTTGGGGAAAATGTGTCTATATTATATTAGTGTTACGGGTTTTTCTTTTTTTTTTTTTCATTCCCAGAGAATGATGCCATAGATAGAATAGCGTACATTAAAACCACCCTCTTGGAGAAAGGTGAGCTTGGAGGACATAAGTAGCTCATCAGTGAATGAGCCTAACACGGTTCTGCCACCCACACTGGGAGCGAACTATCCAACCACACACACACACACACACACACACACACACACACACACACACACACACACACACACACACACTTTAGCCCTGCTGGGGCAATTACGCGCTATTATCGGTCAGGGAGGAGCAGCACAGCACCGGTATCATGAGTCACCTCCTCATGTGGGTGAAATGCCTTCGCTTCTTTTCAGCATGCTAAAACTCCATTATTGGTCAATCGATTAATTAATCCTTCTCGCTAATTGAAACTAAGGGTTGCAGAAAGCATATCATTTTGTGAGGGCTGTAATGGAAGTAATGCGGTAATTAGGCATGATAAGATGTCTGTTCCTGAGAGTGGAGGAAAGAAGGAAACTCGAGCTTGCTAATACTGAGCGTTCCCCTTATTGTGCACCGGGTGTGATCTGAGTCACGTATATTACTCTTACATTACATTTTATATTGTTTTACATTTATTCGTTCATTCATTAATTGACATAAAACCAAAATTTTTGTGTGTATTCTGACATGCTTTAAAGTGAGCGGTATTAAGTAGTGCTTAATAACACAGTATTGTGATACTTATGAATGTTTTATAAAGAACCCTTGTAGACACCCTAAAACCACTGCTATTTAAAAATGTTTTATATATAGATGTTAATATGTTGTTGTTGTTAATATGATGTTGATATTTATATATAATGTTATGATGCGTTTTAAAGGGTAGCTACACCGAAATAAGTCAACAGTGAAATTGAACAGTACATTCTTTATATATATATATATTTATGAAATGCTTACGATGTATTATAAATGGCCTATGTAGGAAATATGTAGGAAATAACTACACTGAAATAATTCAACACTGAATTTTTACTTTCTATATACAGTACAGTATATACTGTAAATATTTATGTAGTACTTATGAAAATGTTATAAAGACCTACAGTATGCAAGTACTACAAAATGACTTATATGGAAATTCGGCTTCCTTTATTTCTTTGTATCTAAATTTTTTATTTAAAACAGACATTTTATTTCAATTTTTTTTTTTTTTGTACCTTGAAAGTCCAGACTTTTTTTTTGTAGCTGGTGCGTTTCGTATTGTCGAGTTTGTGTTTGATGTCTGCGGCAGTTACTCTGTAGTTAAATGTTTGATTTATTCGTTGCTGAAGATGTTGCATGTGACTGCTTTTAATTTTATCTTTTTAGTTCAAGTCAAAGACTAAATAGAACGTTAGCTGATTTGGATAGTTTGGGGTTGATGAATTCACTCTTTCTTGTTTTTTTCTTCTATTTTAACATAAAACCTTCAATTTTCTTTTTCATATTGAGGCAATGAGTTAATATTTCAAGGCCAGAATTTATGTAACGTACGTTCACAGGTCAGGGTGTAGTTATAAGTTAAGCACATGAAGTAATATTATGTGGAAGGTAATTCTTAAAAATGTAGCCTTTGTGTAATTATTTACATGAAAATGAAAATACAAGAAAGCTTAGTGAAGTTGAAAAAGTTATGTCTGTATTTTCTCATATCCAGACTCATATCTCAGTTCAGCTTTCAGAGCTGGCCATATATCTATAGTGGAATTACTGAAAACAAATCCAGGATAGAAAATAATGAGCAAAGAATTAAATAGCACTTTTTTTTTATTCTCATATGATTGACCTGTGTGGCCTATTTTTTATATTTAAACTAAAATGACCGTGGGGACACGGTGGCTTAGTGGTTAGCACGTTTGTCTCACACCTCCGGGGTTGGGGGTTCGATTCCCGCCTCCGCCTCGTGTGTATGGAGTTTCCATGTTCTCCCCGTGCCTCGGGGGTTTCCTCCTTGTACTCCGGTTTCCTCCCCCGGTCCAAAGACATACATGGTAGGTTGATTGGCATCTCTGGAAAATTGTCCGTAGTGTGTAAGTGTGTGAGTGAATGAGAGTGTGTGTGTGCCCTGTGATGGGTTGGCACTCAGTCCAGGGTGTATCCTGCCTCGATGCCCGATGACACCTGAGATAGGCACAGGCTCTCTGTGACCCGAGAAGTTCAGGTTAAGCGGTAGAAAATGAGTGAGTAAGAATGAATAAAATGACCACTACATTAGCTTTAATAAATATATTTTCAGCTATTACTGTTCAGGTTCAAGTTTCTTAAAATTTTAGGAAGCTAGACATTCTTGGGAATATTTTCTAAACCAAAAATCTGTATAATGCAAAGACTGCACATTTTCTTGTACGTGATATCCCCAGACACGTGTTTGCTGCTCAGACATCACCACATTAAACTTGTGTGTGAGTTTTAAACATCACTTAGTTAGCCAGTCAACCTGAGAGTGTGTCAAGTGGCTCTGTGACCCACGCTGTCGATGCCGCAGTCAGTTGTTTGCTTGTGATGTTTAATTTCAGAAATGTCAGTCTTTTTCATATTTATGAGCACTGGTATACACGAGCAGCACGGAGCGAACTATTCTGAACGTTCAGACAGCTGACCTTTCTGAACAGCCCAAGCTGCTGTACTGCAGACGGAAGAGACTCATTTCTAACATGCTAAATGTAACTGCTTCGTCTGTACTGCTTGTGGGACTTAACATGTGTTTTAACATGTGTTCATTCTGGAATCATAAGACCAGGACTTGTACCATTGCTCCTGGACGTTGTAGCCTAGTGGTTAAGGTGCTGTTAAGGTGCTGGGCTACTAAAGGTCATGAGTTCGAATCCTAGGTCCATGAAGTTGCCACTGCTGGGGCACTAAGCAAGGCCTTAACCCCTAATTGCTCAGTTGTATAAAAATATTTGTCGCTCTGAATAAGGAACGTCTACCAAATGCCGTAAAAGTAATGGACCGAGTCTGGACATTTCACGACTACTTGTACAGTGTCCTTGGAAAAAAAAATTACAATAAGAATTTCTGTGCAGCTTCAATGTCGAATGTTACGTATAGTTCATAGGTGGGAACGCTTTGATTCAAATTGAAATAAAATACAATATTTCACATAATAGGTGGCTAGTGGATGAAAACATTTCAAGCTTAAGATTTTAAATATAAAAATAAAGATAAAACTAAATATGTTAAGAAGTAAGATACAGTTACATACTGTATATAAGCATTAAATTGTAAAATAAATAAATAAATAAATTCTGTAGCTATATTTGAAACAATCAAATTGTATTTATTTATTTATTTATTTATTTAATATTTATTTATTTATCTAATTAGGTTTTTTGTAGAGGTTTGATTAATAATTAATTTTTTTCAAAAGCCATTTTTTTTCCTTTTTGTCCATTATATTTACATTAAATGTTGATGTTCACGGTTATGTTACACTTAGCTTTTCTTATTTTCTTTTTGTGAATTATACATACTAGGAGATAAATCATATTTCATGCACACACATTTTGAGGATTTGTATTTTTCTGTTGACTTTTGTTCATCAGCAGCTGCTGAATTTTTCAGCGAGATTAGCATGGTGTCTCTGTTCGTACACCTTCATTCTTTCAAGAATCCAGTAACTATGGCATTGATTAAACACAGAGAGAAAGAGAGAGAGGGAGAGGGAGAGAGAGAGAGAGAGAGAGAGAGAGAGAGAGAGAGAGAGAGAGAGAGAGAGAGAGAGAGAGAGTGAGTGAGTGAGTAAATGTCCACATGCTTGAATTGCTTCTGCATTTCCACGGATATTCAGAACTCCATTCCCAGGGTTCCTCATCTGTCTGGACATCTGGTGTTTATCTCACTTTTCTGTCGTAAGGCTTATTCAGGCATATAATTGCTAAATTAACACCCAGTCCAAATGTCAATCCTGATAGTGATGCTTAGTTTTCCTCCTTAATCATCATAACAAGTGGCAATCTTGGGATTCGGGGTCTATTAGAAACAAATCCACGATAATTCCTGTGCTGATTGGCAAGGGCACAACTGTGTTGGGATGAGTGTTGTAGTTTAAACAAGCTCTCAAATCTAACCAGCCCGTGCCCCTGAGAGCCGAGGGCATACACCCGAACAGCGACGTCCTTACGTCGTTGCATCTTGCCGACGATGCCGCCATCTTGGAATATTTCACATCGGAGAAATTTATTTTGTCCTCTCATAATGAAACTAGAATAAACAGGATATGTATGTTCTAAATAAGTGATCTGTGTGTATGCATTGCATCTCAAAAATAGATCTAGAATGTGGCACTGAAATGGAGGATGTCAGGGATTAAAATGAGAGAGGTGAATGTTTTATATACAACATTTTTGGAAAATTAGCCTTAAGGTGTCTGATCTCATTGCATTTTAAACAGTAACAGCACAATCCCTATCCTGTCTGAATTGTTCACAAATCTGATATGAAGTCTTCCATTTTTGGAGCAAGCATGTATCTGAATCAAGTGTTTGGTTTGATGAGATACCTTCAATTCTAACATTTACATAAATGATTGCGATTAGATAAGCAGCAATCTGAGATATAAGCAGCCATGATTCATCTTTCAGAAAACATCCATCACTGAATTAGCCTTGGATCAAACATCGATCCATTCTGCTCGGAACAAGTCCATTTCCCCCGAATCCCTGGACTACGCTATATTTACCTCCACTCACATGTCCTTGCTTGGCTCTTGTGCTATTTAAATAAGTAAGATTTGGAAATAAGTGGTTAATTGCCCAAGCTTTATAACAGATAACCTTCCCAGCTTAAGGTTAGAATCCCTGCATAGAAAGAAAGAATGATGTATCAGTCTGTCAGCATGGACCGTGTCTATAGGAACATGTTGCAATAGGCTGCAACTCAAAGAAGCACGAGTGAATCATGTTCGGTCTTAGTTAAATTTCTACCGATATCCTTAACCCTCTCAGTACATCTACAGCTTAAACCGTCTGCCACCCATGTGACAGAGAGATAGAAAAAGAGAGAGAAAGGGCGGAGCGAAGGGCACCGAGAGGTAGACGAGTTGTCACACTGAGTAATTAGTCTCCGCTGGGCGAGAAAGTAGCTGGATGTTGTGACACACACTAGATTATCCACAAGTCCACTGAGAACACCTGCCACCAGCCTGTAGGTCCGTACAGGTACAAATCAGACACCTACACACTCTCTTTCTCCTTCCTTGATTGGCAGTCAGCCAACACACCTGCAAACAGAGCACAGAAGAAGAAAACAGAAGGAAGAAGAAGGAAAGAAAAAAAAAAAACGAAAACAAAGCAGTATAAAAGCAAAACCACACTAATTCATCATTTCTTTTCCCTCGACTAGTTTCCTAAGTAGTCTTCATTTTGTTCTTTATCTCCCTTGATACAAACTTTGCAATCACTGCTAATGTTTCCTGTGTCCTTGGCCATTGGTGATCTATCAAGAAAATGGATATTTATTGCGAAAAAAAAAAAAAAGTCCAATTCTTGTCGCCTGACTCTCTTTGTTCTGTCACAACAGACTCCATTTCAAAGGCAACGCGACAGACGATCCCTATTTATTTGCAAGGACACTTACCGCGTGTGCCAATCTTTTTTTTTTTTTTTTCCCGCATTGTCTTTTAATTACCACCGAATGTCTAATGACATCCACGGCAGTGAATGAGAAGGATGCCCAAAGCAGGTTGTGCTTTTTGAAGCAGTGGAAGCCTTGTCTGTCACTGTGCATAATCCAGTCTGTTTGATAGGTGGCTTTATGGAGAACAGGAAATGACAGCTTGTGACTGAGCCTGAGATGCAAATCAGACTCAGGAGGTAGGAAAGTGAAGTTGGTTGGAGACTAAGAAGGATGAAGGAAAATGAAGGTCAGATCTTTGACAAAGGTTAAAGCTCTCGCCTTTCCCTCAGTGTGTTTTGAGGTTCACCACAGCAATGAAAATTAGAAGGTAAGACTTTAGTAGCATTAGTAGCATAGCTGTGCTGATTGTAACAAGCCAGACATCTGTACAAAAGCAGACTGATGCCACAAAGATGTCCAAATTTTGTTGACATAAGGTTGTTATTACACCCCATGCAGTGTCTTTTGTATTTAATACTTGGTAGTTGACACTGACATCATATTTTTGTATGTTTTGATGGTGCATAAATCTGTTATAACCTTGCTTGTCTCTTTTTATATGATACATGACATTAGGTGTAATGACAAATGACATAAGCCCGCATAGACATTCATTAAAGACTTATCCAAAGTGTAAGAATAAAGACTAGTCAATCTGATGTAACTCATTAAGTATAGTGATGTATACTTTGTACTGTTGACATCAGGGGTTGTTATGGTGTTCCTATGCAGTGTGTCCTGACTACAGTACGTTTCACATGCTACATGATGCCTACAAATCAGTCTACTGACATAAGCCTACATATACTGTACAGAAATTTACCTCAAGTGTCAAGTGACATATTTTGTTGACAGTAGATTATGACACTTTTATGCAGTGTATCCTGTATGGCATCTTTCATAGTGCTGCATGACTCCCAATCTGATCTTAATAACAACTGACATAAACCTACATAAGAAAGAGAAACCATTTATGAACTGGAATTAAAAGACCAACTGAACCGAAGGACATTTTTGTTGACAAAATGTGTTATAAGACTTACGTAGTAACATGGACATAAAACACACACTCAGTGTGTCAATACAGTGTATGTATTACAAAATACCGTAAGTTATTACATGACTATGACACGGTAAGCACAGTATCGTGCTTCATAGGTTTACATGACACATTCATAAGCACTTAATCAATGTTGTAATGTAACGAAGTAAAAATACTTTTTTACTGTACTTAAGTAGAAATGTCACGTATCTGTACTTTACTTCACTATTTAAATTTATGTCAACTTTCACTTTTACTCCACTACATTTCCTAGATAAAATGTATACTTTTACTCTGTTATATTTCCAATAAGCATCTTCGTTACTCGTTACTACAAAATAAAATCAGAAGAAATGTGTGCGACTGCAATAAGGGAGGTTTGGCGAATCACTGCTCCTATAGAGTGTCACTGCACGTCCGCACGCTCTACGGAGAAGCACAGGTACACGTGCACGTACAGTCAGAGCTGGAGGCATTTATCTATAACGGCGGCAACCAAAAGCAACCAAAAGCAGTGAAATGTCACTATTCTTATTACCAGAGTTGATAGCACAAACAAAATATTAATGCAACATCAATACTAAATAAAAATAACATTTATTTATTTGGTCTTTGTCTTGTGAATATTTGTTTATTAATGACTGCATTCATTGGACCCACTTTTTGTAGAGAATGCACACATACATGAAATGATTTGATTCAAGACTGACATCATTACATCATGCATAAAATTTTGGTGTCCACTTTTGCCATTTAATAATACCATAACTTTTGGCTTACTATGTAGTCATATAATATATAATATAAAACTCTTCTTGTTTTAAATTCTCACTGAGGGCTAAAACCCCCTAAAGATGACACCCTAGAACCGCCCCTGGTCTTACGCCTACCGAAAATCACTGAAATTTTACTTTTAACTTTTATTTCAAATACTTAAGTACATTAAATATCAGAAAATGACTTTTGATACTTAAGTACAGTAAATATCAGATAATTTAAGACTTTTTCTTGAGTAATATTCTAAAAGGTGACTTTCACTTCTACCAAAGTCTTTTTCTAGTACGGTACTTGTACTTTTACTCAAGTATTGCTTTCTAGTACTTTATACAACACTGCACTGTTGACATACAGTAGGCAGGTGACATATGGTGGTATTATGACCCCTAGTTATGACAGGTAATGCCAGAGAAACGTTACTGTTTTCACAAAGTTATGACAGAATCGTCAAGGGCTCGTGTTAATGTCATGTAGCTTTATTAACACTCACCCTAAATAGGAATTTACTGTGAATAAGTGAATATACTGTGATTAAATATTCAGGAAGGGATATTTGTGCAAATGAAATCTGCATTCTTTTTAGATTTCCGAGTGGAAACATTTTTTTTTACTGCTGCCGGACAACTCGTTTTCCTCACAAAAACAGGGTGCTGAAATTGTCATTAAAATCTGTGCTTTTCTGGAACCCCTTATGAATTAGCACACTTATACTCTGACAAGGCGGCAAAACATCTCTCTAATTCGGTGCATTGATTTGCATATGTGAGAATGTTATTAAACTTGATGGCGCTTCAAACTCGGATAGAGCCTCGTGTTTAATTCTGGCTCCAACGTGCGGACTGGCTTTTTAGCATGCGGTGAGACATCGGCATGCTTTCGCTATCACATATTTGTATGAAGGCACGCAACACATGACAATGTATTAATAGAAAATGATAGACATGAGGATATTTAATGGACCTGTGAGGTGGCTGGATTTGGTCTAGCTTTAGAAGATTACCTCCAGCTGCTTATCTCCATTCATATAGGCTTAAGCAATTAGAGAATGATGTTTGATTGGGCGTCGCTATAGTAACAGCTCGCTCAGAGGGACTGTTGTTATTTAATAGAGGAATATACAAAAGTCATGATTACTTGGTAATGATGTGGTGAACATTAATGGAAGGAGTCTCCAGTGTAAGCGAAGTGTTTTTTCATGCATAATTAATATTGGATTCTTAAGAAGTGTTTATTCAGTGTTTATACATAATAATAATAATAATAATAATAATAATAATAATAATAATAATAATAATAATAGTAAGAAGAAGAAGAAGAAGAAGAAGAAGAAGAAGAAGAAGAAGAAGATGAAGAAGAAACTGGTTCATAGAAAATTTGTTTAATCAAGTCCATCTCAGGAAACAGTCCAAAATTGACAGGACCTCAAAAACCAGAAAATAGAGCACCACGAAACAAAGGCCCGGGTGCCGGCACACTGTCCCAGATCTTCCAAATGTCTTACATAACCACAATGGAGATAATACCGGCCTGTGAGTGCGTTTCAAATGGGCCGTGGAGCTTTAATCATTCAGTTAATGGAGCAGGAAGGTTTAATCATGAGGGCTTTCTGCCTTTCATCAGAAGGAGAATGTGGAAACAGGCATGAATTAGTGAAGTGGTCCGAGGCTTTTCACATTCTGTTTGATGGCATTTAATTTAACTAAAAAGTTCAACGTTCTATCTCTTTTTCAAGACCTACCATCGTTTTCCTTACTTACACGGCTTCTCGGTCCGTTCTTATTTGCGGAATGATCCCTAATGATATGAAAGCACAGAATCATACTTAACAGTTTGGAAGCATTACTTAATTCCAAGGCGAGGGATTATCATAAATTCTTTTCAAGCTCGTGCTATTCTTGGTGAATCAAGACCTCGGTGTCCTTTGCTGGTGTTTATCTCAGTGTAATGAAGGGGAAATAATGGAAGAAGATTAAACGGAAAAACAATCATGAAATCTTAATGAAATGTCCACGGCTAAGTGCTATATTTATACGCGGTGGCACTTTTAAAGAAACGATATCTCCTTTAAGAAGTGCGGAGACTGTTTTAAATATGGATTTACATTTTTTGGCTAAAAACAAAGAAAAGAAAAAAAAAGAATGGAAAAATAAAAAAAGTGAAGGATTCATTATTCATTTAGCCATTTAATTTTAATTAAACCAAATAACAGATTTTGTGTGCTAGTTACATGGTTAATTATTATTATTATAGTATTATTATTATTATTATTATTAATAATAATAATAATAATAATAATAATAATAATAATAATATGAAGAAGAAGAAGAAGAAGAAGAAGAAGAAGAAGAAGAAGAATCCCATTATATTTTCACCCAGTGGTTAGTACTAAGTCTCCAGTCCTTCCCAAATCCTCCCCTCTTAATATAAAACTTTTTCAATATGCAAAGATCTAAGCATAGCTGTGACCAGAACAGACCGAATCTGTTCTCTTCTGTTATATCAGAGCCAGTTAGCACAGGGCAGAAAGGGATCATAAAGGCTGCTCACCCCATGGGTCACTGGTTAATACCGGCGTGTCCTATCTGACTCGGCAGGGGTCGTGACCCCCAATGGGCTTTGACACTTTGAAAGAAGATGGGGTTATATTGGGTTAATGAAGTCCAATTTCTCTTAGTGTTCTCGTAGAGTGTTATTACCACGGGTCTCTGATCTGTTTTTCGAGGAATCACCTCAATGCGCTAGTATATTGTAGGGTAATGAGCAGGAAAGAGAATGATTTTTTTAACGTGATGAAAATGGCAGTAAAGTTAATACAAGAAGCTGTTCAGGGTCAGATGTCGGGTATATGATTATGAGATCAATGAGGGACTTCGCTAAACCTGACACGATAACAATTATTATTTGTTTTTGTTTTGGATTTTAAACACCACAGCTACTCTTTTTCAACTCGTAAATGATCCTGTGTTCATTTTGGCCTGTTCTTGGTTCCTGATTCCGCATCTCGATCATTTTGACACGCTTTTCAGCTCACCCTGGATATAAACAGTGATCGATTGAGTTACTGTCTGTTGATTCTTCTTGACTTTTCATCAAGGAACTGCAGAACTTCGGCTCACTATGTTGTTGTTTTTTTCCTTCTAAATTTTTAGAAACCTCAGACAGATTCGGATGAACTTGTGCCCCTTTTCCACCGAGGCAGTTTGCTGGTTCAGAGCCAGAGCCTAATTTAGAACTAGTTCTTTCTTTTAACTAACTAATGTTTAATACTTTTACTTTATCGCAATGTGATCAGTTATCAGCACACATGATAATTCTGTAGGTAGCTACATGCTAAGGCTAATGTTTTTCTGTGTTAATGATAAAATAATGTTATGTATTTTCTTGAATACAACCTCCGTTAATACAAATTACTTGGGAGCTGCACGTACATGCTGGATTTGCCGCGTTTGGGTGCCAATGTACAGCATTAACAGTAAATCAACATCCATCATTGTTGTTGTGTTTGCCGCTGCTGCACTAATGTTGCTGTGTAACGTGACACGTATACAGTGACGTCAGACTCGGCTCTGTGATGCTCTCTAACCGATGGAAAGGGAAACCAGTTCTTCTAGAAGGATCGCCAGTGGAACCAACTTTGAACCAGCACCAGCACTAGCTCTGAACCAGCATTCGGTTCTTTTTGGTGGAAAAGGGGTATTGGTGGACCAATCAAATTGAGATTGAGTGTGTCGCTCAGGGTTTGTGTTCATTTCAGATCCTGAGAACTATTTAAAAAAAAAAGTTTTAATATTCATGATGTGACAAGGTATCACAGTCATCTGACAGGCAGGACCGGTGAGAGCGCCGCATCTACTTTCAGCCTCCTGTTGAACCGGAATCGTGATGCCTCTCGGGCCTCATCAGGTATTCACAGAAACACGTGCTTGCTTTGACAAGATATCATCAGAGGCACTTCTTTTTGACAGTCGGGGGAATATTATTTTTGCCGAGTAATTACTGTACCAGCTGCTGAAATGTATTTACATGCCATCAAGATGGCCTCTGTCTTAGCGGGAGACAGGAGATAACGGGTGGCAGCAATCTGTTCGGGAAGTCCCCTTCCTCGCTACGAGTTTGGACACACACACACACACACACACACACACACACACACACACACACACACACACACACACACACACACACTATCTCTCTCTTTCTCTCCCTCTCTCTTTAACACACACACACACAGAGCAATGTCAGTGTGCAGTGACCGTTTAAGCAAGAGGAGGCAGCTAGGGACTTGACTATGGCACCTGATGTCACTGCATAGAGAGAGGAACTATTAGCAAAGCGAGCTGTCAGCCATCTGTATGACATCACAACCTTTTCTTTTACACAGCGACTTCCTTCTTGACACACTCTATCATTACATGTGGTTCTGCATGACATACGCGCGACTCAACCGTAAGACGGTATTTAGACGGTATATTCGAGCCTCCCCTCCTATTGATGTGTATAAAATCAGGGGGTCTGTGGAGGTAACGTGATCGTGCAGCTCAGTATCTGTTACTATCTGTTAAGACGGTCATTTTTTTTTCTATTAAAGTATCTGAGCAAGTAAAATAGATTTCCTTATAAACCCTTAGTTAATATGCTAATATGTATTGATATTGAACTATAAAAATTCTTTTTTTTTTTTTGAGGAGGTGTTAATTAATTAATTTGTATGGAAGTCTACATGCATGAAGTTTACTCAGGTAAGGCTTCAGGATAGAGGACTATTGTGCGTTGACACTGAAACCGCCATGTGAAGGGAGTTAATGCGGATACACGACGCTGACAGGGATTAATCCAGACACAGAACAAGATCAGGAACCACAAAGCACTAAACATTACTGATCAGGAAGCACAACAAGTACAACCAATAACAGGACAAGGGTGGGGATGAGATGTGAAGCAGAACATAAACGCACGACAACGCAGAGGTGCACGCTGTAGCACTGCAGGCTCTTTACACATGCTGAGTTCTTCTGTACGCTACTCTCGGCATGGGAGGTAAATCCCTGACAGTAACATGGCAAGTGATTGATTGATTTTTTTTTTTTTGTTGTTGTTGTTTTTCCTATTTATTGACTTGGAACATGGAATGTTAGCTTCAGTTATCTCTTAGAATCTATAAACTGCTATTCCTACACCAACCTCTGTTTTTCTTCCATGATTTTCTAAATGTAGCTCTATATATCTATATAAAAAAGCTAAAAGAGCTAAAAAGATATATATATATAGATATATATATATATAGCTTTTTAGGAAATGTAGTTTTTGTAGTTTAATAGTAAGTCATTCTGCATTTCACCACCCCGTCATTCATAATTTTCCAAACAGCGCACTCCCAAGAGTTTTACAGGGGCAGTGGTGTCTCAAGCAGTTAAGGCTCTGACTTGTTGATCAGAGGATCTCGGTTAAAGCCCCAGCACAGCCAAGCTGCCACTGTTGGGCTCTTGAGCAAGGCCCTTAACCCTCACTGTTCCAGGGGCACTGTAAAAAAAACAAGATAAGATATACCTTTATTCATCCCCGGTGGAGAAATGTCTGTTACAGCAGCAAAGAAAAAATATAAGTAGAAACATAATACAAATATATTCAGTACAGTGTATAAATACAAAAGAAAAGAAGCTAACAATACAGTAGATACACTTCCAAGCAAATTGCACTAGGTAATATTGCACAATTTAAAAAATGGTGTTATTGCACAGTTACACAAAATTGCACAAAAATTTACATTATTGTTATTGCACAGTTAAGAAAACGGTAATAACACTGTGCATTATGGTGACTGGTTCACTGGGAGCAGCTCTGATTATACAGTCTAATAGCAGCAGCAGGTAGAAAAGACCTTACAAATGCTTTTAACACTGAAGGATCTGTTCAAAGATGTAACTGTTTTGTACAGAGTCATTCTTCATCAATGATGATAGCTTAGCTACAGTACCATCCTCCTTTCTCCCCAGGACTGAGCTGGCTTTCCTTATCAGCTTGTCCAGTCTCTTTCTGTCTGCAGTAGAGATGCTGCTGCACCAGAGGAGGCCATAATGTATAGGATGGCTGAGGCCACCACAGAGTCGAAAAAGGTCTTCAGTAGTGCTCCCTGCAAAAGACTCCAAAATAGTCTGCTCAGCAAAATAGAGTCTGCTGTGCCCTTTCTTATAAATTGTATCCGTATTGTGTGTCCAGTCCAGTTTGCTGTTCAGATGAACACCCAGGTACATATAAGAGTCCACTCTCTCAATATCCTTTCCCTAAATGTTTACTGGAGATAGTGAAGTGTGTTTGTGCCTGCAGAAATCCACCACCAGTTCTTAGGCCTTCCGCTCCGCATTTATCCAGAGGTGATTTAACCTCCGTTGGCACCAGTTCACAAAGTTCTGCATCAGTCATCAGAAAACCTCCGCTGGTGACAAGTTGCTGAGCTGAACCTGAAGTCTGCAGTGTAGACAGTGAAGAGCAATAGAGCCAGGACCAGTGTTGCAGACAATCATGTCAGACTTACAGTCACAAGTCCTCACATTCTGTGGTCGGTTTGTGAGGTAATCCAGTATCCAGGTAGAAAGATGATAGTCCACTTCTATGTACTCCAGCTATGTAAGCACCAGCCTCTCCAACGTCTTCCTCAGACGTGAGATCAGTGATACTGGGTTAGGGTTACTCTAGTGTGCGGGGGCTTCGGTCAGTAGCTGTGTAACTGAAAAAAGAAGTAAGTCAGTGTTAAGTGTTTGCAGGCTAAAATGCATGCTGTGAATTAGAGTCTGTGGAATCTGAGCTGTGTTGTCACAATAACAATACATAATAAAGTGTTGATACAGCGCTGATATAAATGATCTCTTTTTTAAAGGATTTAAATCCAACCCAAATAACAATCCATTAATTTTGTACGATTTTATACACCAGATATTTTTGGTTTTCGATATTTTTTCAAAACCAGACTGGAAATCCTCCAGAATTTAATTAAGAAACCAAACGCTATGAAAACAAATGTACTTGTTTTCACTGAAAAGGCAATATTGACTCTCATTTTCATTAAATGTCAAAGTATTTCAGAGCCTCTCGTTTTTCCCGGCAAATTGCTTCTGTTTTAAAATGAATCGGATCAGATAAATAGGTTTTATTAAGGTCTGGTAAATAAAAGGGACAAAAATAGACGAAGAATATGTGACATGTAAGAGAAAGCTCATTACTGAGTAATTTGTCCAGCGTTAACTGCTTGTTTTATGTATATATCATTAAAACTCTCTGGGCTTTATCATTTAAATAATGGAAATAATTATAGCAAGCCTTCATTTATAGCAGGGCGTCTCATTTACTCGAGCAATTTGCAACAAATATGTCAACGCTGATTTCAGAAGCCTGATGGCTGAGGCTTTAAAGGGATGTGGTTAGCGTTGTCAGAAGCATTGATTTTGTTGTAAAAGAGGTCTAAATTTAATACTGTTATTATGACAGCCCCTTTGTGAGGCATTGCAAGCTGATGTAAGGCGTTATTTTTGCTCCATTGGACTTTCAGATGTATTTTCCAGGAACTTGCCCTTCCCCAAGTCCCGCTCACAGCAAAATATGACACCGATAAGCGTCCGTGCCGTCATCTAGACTCAGGCGACTTTTTTTTTTTTCAGTTTACTGGCATGAAGAATAAATCAGTAAGTATAATCCCATCCCAAATGCTCTTCAACAGCAATGTCATTTTCCGATCAGTGCGAAGCATCGTATGGGGTAAGATCTGGATGCTGTGTGATAGTCAGGGTGGAAACAGTGTGGCTAAACACATGCTGTGTGTGTTTCAGGCTCTGAGATGTGAACAAACAAAGAGTGAGGGAATCCAAATCTGTCAAACTCTCAATGCACCACATTATATTTCATATATCTGTATACATTGAACTATGAACAAGTTTATAACATATTATAACGTGATAATTAAAGCAAATCATCAGACCAACAAAACTCCAGAGAACTGAGAACAATACGTCATGTACAAAATCTTCCAATAATGCAGCTCAGCCACTGTAACTACCACATACAGTACACACTAACTCCACCTCCACCCCTTCCTTTTCTAGGGTGCCAATACTTTAAAAAATATATATAATAGGTAATCTTATTTGACTTAATTCATGGCTTTGTTCTATCTGAGTCCATACTTTTAAGTCCATTACATTTTATTCGGAAAGGAAGAAAAGATAAAGCCCTCAGGATCTGGATTGTAAGTGTATATACAAGCATTGATCATTGAGCAAACTCCATTATTAAGTAATGCCAATCAGTCCAGATCATTCAGTGGGACTTTAGGGCAGAGATGGGGGACTCGAGTCATATGACTTGACTCGAGTCATATGACTTGACTCGAGTCAGACTTAAGTCACAAATTTGAGACTTGAGACATGCTTGACAAATATTAAATAAAAAAAGACTCAACTTGACTGACTTGACATTCATGCCTTGAGACTTGACTCGGACTTCAGTTAAATGATTCAGAGATGGGGACTCGACTTGACTCAAGTCAGACTTAAGTCGCAAATTTGACACTTGAGACTTGCTTGACAAATATTAAAAAAAAGACTTGACTTGACTTTGACTTGACATTCATGACTTAAGACTTGACTCGGACTTGAGTTAAATGATTCAGAGATGGGGGACTCAACTTAACCCGAGTCAGACTTAAGTCGACAAATATTAAAAAAAGACTCGACTTGACTTTGACTTGACATTCATGACTTAGACTTGACTCGGACTTGAGTTAAATGATTCAGAGATGGGGAACTTGACTTGACCCGAGTCAGACTTAAGTCGACAAATATTAGAAAAAGACTCGACTTGACTTTGACTTGATATTCATGACTTGAGACTTGACTCGGACTTGAGTTAAATGATTCAGAGATGGGGAACTTGACTTGACTCGAGTCAGACTTAAGTCGACAAATATTAAAAAAAGACTCGACTTGACTTTGACTTGACATTCATGACTTGAGACTTACAGTACTTGTTACTTGCACATGTGTGACTTACTCCCACCTCTGCTTTAGGATGATGGATAAGCTTTGTTTTTATTTTATTTTCTGATTTATTTTCCCCGCCCACATCCCGTCATCTCACGCCTATTTCTCTCACGATGAACAAATTTAAGCACATTACTGTGACATAAGCTCTAGTGATGTAAATATGACTAGGGAGACATTAGACTAAGTGAATTTAACATTTAATACAGAATAATAACTTCAATAAAAAAAATCACCCTGTTCAAAAGATTACACCCCCTCACCCAAAAAAAAGTGAATTGTAGTATTTTGTAATAGATCTAGACACTGGAAAAGTTTACTTGCTCAGTTAATTGGAAATATGGAAAAATGGAAAACCATAAAATCCTGTAGATTCTCACATATGTTTTGTTTATATGGTGATCATCTTTATCTGCTTTATAAGCATATTATTTTATGGATACGTACTTCATGTATATACGCACTATTCCATATCTGCAAATAAAAAGATTTCCTTGGTATCTATTGCAGTACATAGGAAACAAATTTTCTAAACCCTGGAGGTATGTTTAATGCTCTGCTACAATAAAATAACATAAGCGATTTTTGAATACATAAATAAAGCCCTCGTATATATATATACACATAGAAAAAGGTGATTTATGGTATGGAGTTCTGGAAATATCTATGTAGTGTATGGAAGCAACATAAATGATAAGCTGCCTTCAAGGTCTTAGGCATTTTCTTCGACTAGCATTCAGGAGGGATCCACAAACCCATACAGATTAATAATAACAGCACATACTTGTTAATGTTTTCTCTAGCATTACTGCCCTATTTAATGTTCCGCCACATTCTGTTATTTGCATGTCTGGAGGCCAGTAATGGAAAGTTCTCTTCTGCTAGTACATTGTATTTATATTTATTTATTTAACACTCTTTTTTTTATGTGATTTGTCTTTAGCTGCAGAAACATGACCGTGAAAGCGAAGACGTTGCGTCCAAATGGAGATCGGAGGAAGAGATGGAGAAAGAGGCGACGGAGCTGAGAGGTCTCTTCAGTTAGTTTATTTTGGTAAAA
Organism: Tachysurus fulvidraco; assembly: GCF_022655615.1. Taxonomy (NCBI): domain Eukaryota; kingdom Metazoa; phylum Chordata; class Actinopteri; order Siluriformes; family Bagridae; genus Tachysurus; species Tachysurus fulvidraco. The sequence continues at coordinate 15,208,491 of NC_062519.1, forward strand.
CAAAAAAAGGAAGAAAAAGTGTATTATAAAAGTGTAATATAAACACTGTCTAATTGGTATCACTTAGAAATGCTGTTAAACATTCTCGATAAAAGTATTTCCGTCTTATACGGATGCGATGGAAAATGGCTCATTGTTTACTTTTTTACTTTTTTTTTATTGTTTGGCTTTAATTAACGATGGATTTTTGGCTGAAAACAAAAGTACCTGATTAGCTGTGTGTATTTTCCTGCAGGGGAAAAGAAACAAAACTGTATTTATGTGGCAACGCACATAGCAATATTTCTAAAAGAGAGTAACAAATTGTGATTTTTCTTTCTTCCTTTTTTTCATTTTTCCATTATGATTGGTTTAATATGGTTAAGTGTACGGCGACGTAACGACTAACAGGAGGTGTGAGGGAGGGATATCTGTTAATGTCAACGTCAATGCCAAATTGAGACTTTGAGTAATCACCTAGCAAAAAAAAAAGAAAAAAAGGAAGTTAAACAGCAAGCCTTAAAGTAACTGATATGCAATGCAGTCAGGGAAAAAAATTTGGATGGAAAAAAAAATGTACAAATGATCAAAATTAAAACCTTTGACATTGTTTAAAAAAAAATGGCTAAAACCATTGCTTGCCAAAAGAGTATCACAATTTGACCAAGTTGTCGGATATCTCTGTATGTAAACGCAGTCGTAATTATAACATTGGATGCAAATGCATCCCACTTTTCACTTGTTGGTGGTAAACCAGAATCTGTAATTTGTCCAAAAAATGTCAACTAATTTACCCAAGTGACATAAACTACATAATGAACATCATAAAGAGTGTACGTCTATAGGAACAATAAATACTCGTATCAAGATTAGAGCACAAGTAAGAGTGGCAGCATCTTCCAATACAGAGTCAATGTTAAACTAAAGTTTAGTGGATGTCAGGATATTTCCTGGATGTCAGGACTTCCTGCTTACAGATATCCAGAATAGCCCATTTATACATAATGGAAAGAAATACCTTTTATTCTGCAATAGAATGAAATGGAAATGTCGGCCTCGTGAAGAAACAATAATTCGACCGGTAAAAAATGCTCCTAATAAATCAGCAAGCTTGCACCTGAATGTTTTAACAGCTCAGTTATTCAAATATACTCCTGTTTTCTTCTTTCAACTCAATTAACCCGGTCAGTCTCTTATGGTATTGTGTGGTTTTGCAGTAAACAGTAAATAACCTCCATTATCCCCTTGACCACTACAGCGAAGTGTGCTCTTGTGTTACTTTGATTGATTATTTGTTCTCTGCGTTTGGCTATGCAGTCGGACTCGGTACACAGCGTGCCCCCTTTCCTGTCTTTAGTGCATTCGGTTCTCTGAAAAGCCCCATGAAGGTTTTATGGAGATCAGTACGATTAAGTAGCGCATTTATTCCACAGCCGGGCGTTCTGATATGCAATGCAAAGGCATCTCACTTTCTGTTTGTTATTCATGAGTGTCCTGAGCTACATTTCATTACTAATCCCATTGGCATCATGTAAATCACTGAAAGTAACCATATTGGGATTTTATTTATTAATTTTTTCGGGGCTTATTCCCTAAGCAGATGTGTCATCCTGTCAGTGAGGAAAATGGGCAAAATAAGATTTCGAAACCCAAGGTGCTTTCGAAAAGGTCAGTCATCCGTCTGTAGACGGTAAACCATCTGTTACACGATTCGTCGTTCAATTTAAATAAGGTTCAGCCTGGAGGTAGGACACACGGCTCAGGTAAAGTAAGAAACACAGCGATCGTTATTAATCTGCGTATGGATTTCTTTCTTAGAGCTTCGTCAGCTACCGGGAAGGTTAAAGAGATGTACAGATGTAGCACATATTACGCTTAAAAGAATCACACTTAAAAGAATAAATAAATGTTGACAAATGCAACAGTTATCCAAGCAACATGACAAAATGACATTTCCATCGTATGCTCCTTTATCGTGTAAATATATTGTTGGTTATCGCACATCTGCAAGCGCCACACTGGAGGCTATTATGGTTCGTAATTTTATCAATGTGGAAATAAAATCATCTTGACTTGCCACTTATTCATCGGGAAAAGGAAATACAATTGTCACAGCGTTCGTGACGTACGCCTTCCAGTAAACAAGTTTAAAAAAAGAGGCCCTGTGAATTTCAAGGAACGTTATTGAGAGCTTTCCTTTATAGAAATGTCTTATAGATTTTGAGGCTGATCTATCACTTGTGCACCATATAGATGTACAACATAAAAATCCACAGTGGAAGTTTTTTCCCATGAGATCAAGCTTGCTGTCTTCTGCACCTGAACCCTCTAGTGCTCTTCACTTAAACCTGGACATTATTCTTGGCCTTGACATAGAGTAATTACTTCCTACCTATTACAATGTCGTATCCTGAAAGCATGTTGAATCAAATGAGCTGTTAGAATTGAATCATACATACATTGCTTATGGCAGGAAATTTCAATTAAAATGACTGCCAAGATAATATTGAGTGCATGTTTTTCTGCAAGGACATTATATACAGATCTTTGCCGTAATTACCTTCTTGATATAGCAACGGGTCATTAAGAGCGCTACACCTCTCAGTGATAGCGAGCATGTCTGGATAATACTTCACCTCATCATCATTTGTAACGATGTAAAGTTCATGGTTATGAATTATACACACGGTTGTACAACATATACCAACCTGTTAGCCAGTTGAAGCTATTGATTTCTGAGTACAAGCTCAGAAAAAAGCACATTTCTACTGTTCTAACATCATTTTAAAAAAGATCTGCTAAAATCACCAGTGAAACTCCAGTGGCTTTGTTCAGGCTTGGATTAACTTGGTAATGAAGGCTCGATGCAAGGGAGTAAACGCAACGTTTTTTATGACAGCGAATCTAAATCTTATTATGAAAGTCCACGAGGGGTCAAAACACAGGACACACGGTGTTACAGGATAGCAATATTTATTGACGATCAGGGATAACAGACATGTGAGTGTCAAAAATCCTGAAAGAACAGTAACAACAGGTCAGAAGAAACTATGGAATCCATGTAAAAAAAAAAGTTATAAGCTTAAGGGTTGCCAGATCTACCAAAAGCAATCGTAGAGCATCTCCATACAAATTGCACAATACAATAACAATCGTCATATTTCAGTTTATAACATGTCTGACCTCTTACCTTATTGAGGAACAGAAATCTCCCTCAACATTAGCTATCTCTGGAATATTTTTCCGATCTCTGGAATATAATAATACATGCAGTGCAATTAAGTCTTTTTCCTAATTTATTTTTGATTAAAATTGAAAACAATGTGTTTTTCTGAGCTCTCCAATTTCTGCATACCTAAATAGAGATGAGCAGGAATGCTTGTCATGGTGTCAAGTGTATTTAAGGGATAAATGCAGCTTCATTTGCAGCATTTCTGACATTATGAGAAGCACATCTCTCACTGCCATGGAAATAAATGAGGCGGCGAGACTGATAGTGATTCAATTGATATGTTTCGTATCACGTACGTCTTTGCTGCGTGATGAAGCTTGTCATGTTGATCTGACTGGTTTATGTTCTAAACAACATTTCCGCAAAAAACCTGTCGACTCCTCACATCCCCGATCTTGACTGAGTGACAAGCAGAGTTACATCCTCCAGATGTAAAGCCACCTTCAGACACATGATGAACTTGGCCTGGATTTTGAAGCCTGCACAAATCCCACATGGTGGCTGGTGTTCAGGCGTATTACCAACATCATTTGCCAGTAATGGATTTGGAGCAGTGAGACATTTAGTAGCTAAGTTAAATGGACGCATTGGCCATCATTTGTGCTTTGGGAGGAGCAGCAGCGAGACCTCAGGGGTAATGTTCTTTTCTCCCTGCCCTCCGTGTTTTAATCATTAACACTGCCATTTTGGGGATGAGATTATAATGGCTGCTGGGTGCCCGAGGTGGATGAGTTGGGGAACAGGCTCCCATTAATGACCGTTTTTAAACAAGCACTCGTCTTTTCGGTTAAAGGACACACAGCGCTCGCAGGGTAATGGCGGGGCTCTTAGTGTGGATGAATTTGGCTCAGGATATAGGGTGGGCTGAGAGAAGAAGACAAAAATATTTCACTAGCACTCGCTTCAGCTGTGCAATGTGGAAAGCAATGGGAATAATTACTTATCTAAAAAAAAACCTTTAAAAATGGTTTTACATATATATAAAAAACAGCCAAACAGTTTGTCAGGTCATCGACTCTCTCAATGGGCTTTACAGATCTTGAGCCCTTCAGGCAAATTGCTCCACGAAGGAAGGAAAATCCTAATACCCCAAACACATATAGGAAGGTAAGTTGGACACCCAGTAGATGTTGAAATCAGGAAAACAGCCAATGAGCAGTCACTATTCTGTGCTCCATACCAATTTGGGGCGCCGAAGCATGCTCAATGCGGCTATATCCTGCGGCTATTGCGCTGAGAAGGGATTTTTTGCTCCAAATAGTTTCTTAAAGTCTATTAAGTCAGTCATTCTCATCCAGTCAATATAAGAGTTCCTCCTTAGTGCTTTGTTTGAGGGTGTTTTGCAAGCGCATTGCATTACCGCCTTTTTCAGGGATGTTCCACAACATTAAATGTAACTATAGACTGATAAAAAAAGTAGAAGTGTCACTCTTAAATAAGAATAGTGATAATTGACAGATTGTTGTATTATTAGAGGAGCAAACACTTCAGGGCCATCCCAGCATTGGTTATTTTCCTATAACAGCATAGACTCATAGCAATAGATATATCTTTACGTCTCATTGTTGAGAAAGACAGTATACTGTATACTGCATTTTTACCCTTTAAAAGCTACAGCACCTGCCTACTTCAGTGTTATATTTACTTAGCAAAGAGTTAAATAAACAGCTAAATCTTTACAACATAACCATTTGGAAACAAAACAACATCTTTAAACCACACCTTAATTAGCACCTGTAGCATTTTACCTCAGTTCGATACGAATTGCTAAAAAGGATATTCTTGAAGGCATGGGAAAAAAATTGTCAAATATGTGCAAGAGAACAACAACAGTGAGGTAAAAACTAACCACTATTTAATAATTAACAGATTTTCTGAAGCTAGCTGTATTATTTAGCCTGTTTTTGTTTCCACACCTGACAATGCTAGTCACTGTTGTCTAAATGGTTAGCATGTCTGTGTGTATGTATTTGGCAGACGCTCTCATCCAGAGCAGCGTACAGAAGTGCTTAAATCTCTTATCGTTGGATACATTAATGCTGGTTCACTAAGTTACATACTTAAGATACCATGAGTTTAAAACATTGTTCAAAGTTACAATGAAAAAGTTTAAAAGTTATTTATTTATTTTGTTTTATATATAAATGCAATAAATAGGGAACAAAGTGCTAGTTGAAGTGTTTCCTGAATGAGTAGGTCTTCAACTGTCATTTGAAAATAGCCAGTGACTCAGCTGTCCGGACCTCTAGGGGAAGTTCGTTCCACCACCTTGGTGCAACCACCTTGGTGTAGTATACTTGTCTCTTACCCTGAGAGATGGTGGAACCAGTCGAGCAGTCCTGGTAGATCGGAGGGTGCGGGGTGCAGTGTGAGAAGTGATGAGTACTTTGAGGTAAGAGGGAGCCGGTCTGTCTTTTGCTTTGTAGGCCAGCATCAGTGTTTATAATCTGATGCGTGCAGCTACCGGAAGCCAGTGAAGGGATCGCAGCAGTGGAGTGGTATGCGAGAACTTAGGCAGCTGCATTTTGGATCATTTGCAGAGGATGAATTGCATTCATAGGTAGACCTGCCAGCAGTGTGTTGCAGTAATCCAGTCTTGAAATGACAAGAGACTGAACAAGTACCTGAACAGCCTGTGTGGACAAAAATGGCCGAATCCTTCTAATGTTGTAGAGAAGAAACCGACATGAGCGACTCACATTTATCCAATTATGACTGGCTTCCTTTCTGAGGTAAAACATTGCAGCCTTTAACCCATTTGTACACAGTTAGAATTTTTGCCTGTTAGCCAAAAGTTGTTATTCATTAGATAGGCTTATCTTGAGCATACTAGGGTTAAAAACAATGTATGTAAAATATGTAAATTGTTATCCAGCCATTAAGAAAGGTCCTGGATCTTACTGTTGTGGTAAATAGTGAGATAGTGAGGTAAAACTAAGTGCTAGTTAATTATAAACAGTAGCTAGCTGTATCATTTAGCATGTTTTGGTTTGCTAATGAGTTCCACAGCTGAATGTTGAATATGCTAGGCGCTGCTGAATAAAAAGTGTGTGTGTTAGCATTTTTATCTGTTAGCCAAAAGCTGTTATTCTTTAGAGAGTCTGTTTTACTCTTAACATGATAGCATGCTATGGTTAAAAGCAAAATGTGTAAAATGTGTAAATCGTTATCCGGCAACAAAGAGAGGTCCTGAATTTGTCAATAGATTTAGCTGAACTTAATTAAAAACACATTAGGTTACAGGGTATGGTACGGTCAGAGGAGGCCCCTGGTGCATACATTGCTTGTGGCTAGTCAAATGAGATGATTGTGTAAGCATGCTCCAAATGTGACCTTTGCTCTTGGTGCTCGGAGTAAAGAGGAACCCAAGAGATCATGTGTCAATAACACATCAGGCTAGTTCCTACGGGCTGTACTCTGCATTAAACTTGAGTATGTTATGCAGCAGAACTGATCTTTTAAAGGAAATGTTCACAATTAAATTAAATCGGTTTCTATTGAATTCTATCGAATTATGCTGTGATTCTGGTGCTAATTTATGTTGTGTAGAGGCTTGTGGTTCTGCTGTGCTCGCTGACTGACATCACCAGGGGACATTGTTGTTGCTAGTTCAGTTACAGTGGTGTTCAACAGGAGAAAAACTAAAATATTATTTTACTGTATATAATGGATAATAATCACATTTCGCAAACCGCGAAATGTTGCTGAAGAACACTAAAAAAACATTTTTTTTTTAAAAAAGAATGGATTGTTATATTTTTCCTACTACTGGCTTATCAAGTGGCTTCTATTCTTTATTAAGGGACTTAATTCTGTGTGTGTGTCTGTGTTTGTGTGTGTGTTTGTGTGTTTGTGTGTGCACGTGTTTGGGTTGACTAATCTGCTTTGGCTTTTCAGACCAAATCACAACAGGCACAATGCATTCTTTAGGGCTCCCCATGGACAACCCTTCATTTCAGTCCCTCTTCCATCACTCTCTACATCTCTCTCTCATGTAGACATCCTCCTATTTGTCTTCTGTTCTCTCTCTCTCTCTCTCTCTCTCTCTCTCTCTCTCTCTCTCTCTCTCTCTCTCTCTCTCTCATGTAGACTTCTTACTATTTGCCCACCTCCCTTCCCACTGAGACTTCCTCCTATTTGTCTCCTGCCCTCTCTCTCTCTCTCTCTCTCTCTCTCTCTCTCTCTCTCTCTCTCTCTCTCTCATAGCTCGCTAAAACTGCTCACTCAACGGTTGTCTGTAGACCTGCAGGGCATTTTAAATGGAGCTTTGATCTCTGTCTCCGAACACACCCTACGTTCACAAGAACAGGAGAAAGGAGGGAAAACGTGAGGCTAGTAGCACATTTGGATGTGCTCTAATGAACAAAATCCCACTGAGAACTCATGAGATCTGCCCATTCAGCAGCACACGATGAGGCGAACGTATGAACTTCTCCTCCGTTAATGGTTCTGCTCTTCATATCAGACAGCATATGGAAATTGAATCGATGTATGGCTACTTTGTGTATGTGTTTGTGATGTAACAGAATACACCTACATACATACATAAAAATGGTTTATTAGGAAGCTTGTCGTGATCGTTTACAAAAAGACAAACGGCAGGATTTTGTCTTCAAGCAAGCTCGTGTTCATGTCAACATGCAGCCCAATGCATTTATAGCATTGTTATTACCTGCCTGTTTTAGGGCATGGTGGTTTAAATTAACCTGCTTCAGTACTTTATTCATATTTGGAAAATGGGATATGACATGAGGCGTACCTGAATAAACATCCCTACAGTGAAACATGGTGTTGGTAGCATCATGCTCTTTAGATACAGTAGGCTTTTCATCCTCAGAACCTGTCGAAGCCAAAGAGCAAAATATTGCAAGATGTTACTAGCAAAAAAAAAACAAAAAACTGCAACTGTTTGGGGGAAAATGTAATATTTTTGCAAGACATAGTGACAAAAAACTATGTCTTGCAAAAAACAACAAAAAAAAATGAATGCTCTACAGTGGACAAGCTCAAGTCCAGACCTGAAGCCGCTGGCGTGTCGGTCCAACCAACCAACCTGAAGAACCTGTGGGCAGGAGGTTGAATACTTATGAAAGCCGGATTTATTTTCGACCACCTTTTGACTTTGAAAATGTACTTTAAGGTTTGCAATAAAAATTTATCTCTGAAACAGTGAAGTGTAAGTGTCATTTTTAATTCTGAGGAATTTGATGCCTTTGATGGGGGGGTATTCTTCAGTCAGGTTTAAGCCACGCCCACTTCAATTTTAAGTCTCACTATTTTTGCCTATACGCCATATATCTTCCAGTAATAAAGAATTCACCCTGCTAAGTGGTCTGTTTTTATCTTCTAGCCGTGTTTCTAAATCCTTTTATCTCCTTAGAAGTGGCGAGGCAGTCTATAGCTCAGAGGGGTCATGGCAAGTCTTTATCAGAGCGACTCTCTGCTTCTCTTTGGCGTGAAATAATTTGAAAATGAGGAAAAGGTCACTTGTGAAATGAGGTCCGCTTCAGTTTGAAGGAGAAAAAAAAGAGAGAGAGGAATCACTCGATCAGGGTGTGACTTGAGTAAAGTACGGAGGAGCCCGAGGCCCCAGCGGAGAGGACGAAGCGATCCGAAGATTGATTCCACCTCCTTCTCTGGCTTCCTTACTATAATTCCCTCTATCTGATCATTCATCTCGATGCTATGCCGAGCGCATCCGACGCTTCTCTGTATGCAGTGGAGATTTCGCACGAGGCTCCAGATCTCCCGCGCCGCAAGCCCCAACGGGCTCCAAAGGGAAGAAGAATACACTTACAGGGAAACATCATTATCTGTGATTTAGCTTGGGACCATCTCTCCCGAATTGTGTGTACGCAAAGTCGAGGTAATTTTTTCCCCGCATGCATGCAGCTCAGGCAGGGAGGAAAAAGAGAATATGATTTGGACCCAGCTGATGCTACCGGGTCATTTATCAGCCGTACGCCTCGTCGCCTTTGGGGTTCGCCGTGTGTGAATATTTCCAGCTTGTTCCACTCAGAGGTTCCAGCTTCATGGCTCCGGAAGAAAACAGGTCCTGGCCAAGAGTAGTTAGGACTCAGAAAAATCGAGTGGGGTTGTTTATTTTCCATAAATATGACGAGAGAATACATGCAGTACACATGCAGCCCAACCTCTTTTCACAGACCAGTGAACTCCGTTCATACCGAACTTGTGCATTTCTTCTTTATTACTGAACTCCTGCCAGCCAGCACCACTTGGGTTGTGAATGAATGAAGTCAATTTTTTTTTCTTTTCTTTTTTTTTTTTTTTTTTCAAAAAATCAAAACAGCAGGTCATAAAGGAGCTCGTACATCACCCAGATTTATACTTCACTCATATACAGTGTGCTATGATGATATTCTAGTATTTGAATATATTTGAATATATTCTCCTTTTCTCTGAGAATGCATCAGTGTGTAGATTCTTAACACATTTCATGTTTAGATATTTATTTTGGTTTACAAGTTATTTCTGTGACAAGGTTCCACATTCACTCTGCAAAAGGAATTGAAAACTGTTCTGTTTTTTTTTTCTCTCTCTCTTTTTTTTTTTTTTTAGAAATAATTTATGTTTGTTATTAATGCTATAGTTTGAGTAACCTGTGGCAGGTATTGAAGCACCGGCAACTCCAACAAACTCCAACTCCATCATCATAAAACGTGAGTAAACACATGAATAAAGTTTAACAAAGGATTTTATGCCCAAAGGCCTCCAATTCCACCAATTATCATTTTCGGGGAAGTCGTGGCCTAATGGTTGGTGAGTCTGACTTGTAACCCTAAGGTTGTGGGTTCAAGTCTTGGGCCAGCCACGACTGAGCTGCCCTTGAGCAAGGCACCGAACCCCCCAACTGCTCCCGGGCGCCACAGCATAAATGGCTGCCCACTGCTCCGGGTGTGTGTTCACGGTGTGTGTGTGTGTTCACTGCTGTGTGTGTGCACTTTGGATGGGGCAAATGCAGAGAACAAATTCTGAGTATGGGTAACCATAGTTAGCCGTATGTCATGTCACTTTAATACTTTAATTTCTATAGTTACGACTGATTTACTGACTTGTACAGTGGGTACTAAACATTGTGCATAATAAGTTTTGGGAGACACCATTTATGCTTATCATTGGAAAGAGTTTTCATAAAATTGATGACACATTATTCTTTGCTTAATAAATAAATGATATAAGTTGGCAGTACTGTACAGTAAGTGGAAGAAAACCCGATTCCTGGTTGATTACTTGTATTCTATATATAATCTATAATGTTTAAGCATCTTATATAACTTTAGGTTGACTCTATAGGGTTCAAATGACATCACATGACTTATTAGACAGTGTACATTTTTGGGGCATTATTGTTTTAGTGGTTTAGGAGAGTTGTGTTTGAGAAATTGAACTAAATATTTAAAGTAAATTTAATCTCAGGTTTGAATTTTCAACATTCTTAAGAATTGGGGAAAAAAAAATTCGGATCATTTCCTGTTCACATTTTTTATTTGACTGATGGATGGATTTCTCTTCCACACGTGTCCTAAATGTAAGCCCTGATACCTCAGTAGTGCAGTAAGAACACACAAAGCACCGATAGAATATGTCGCATCCTGAAATATCCAGCATGTAACCATACAACACTCCTGCCTTCCCTGACGCTGAACCACATGATATACTGTGTCATTTCTGACACTTACACCATTCCTGTACACTTTATGAGTCTCGAGCTGTTAAACAGCCTGCGGCGAACATTAAGAACGTCACATCAACAGTAAGGGTCAACACTGAACGTGGCTTTTTGTTTACTACAGAAGCACATTACACTTTGATATTCATGGACTCTTCTGTTCGAGATTAGACTTTTCATCCTGTTTCTTAAGAGAAGTCAAGTGCGTTTATAAAGTGGACTTGTCAAAGAGCAGCACTAAAAGGTTGGATTCATTCGGGCGAAAAACATGTAAATAAGCACAAATACAAATAAATAAATTCCACATTTAGAATAAAAATAAAATGACTATTAATAAAAACTGTCTACTTAATGCTGCATTTATTATCTAGCGTTATAAATAAATAAATAAGAATTTGAAATAAATAAAAATAGATCAAATCTATCATTCAAGTTCAGGTGGTGGTCAAATTTTCTAACAACTTTATTGCTTTGAAAATAAATAAGTAAACAATAATAATGATAAGAAAATGTTCTATAAAAATATATTCTATAAAAAATAAAGAAGGGTCATAAGAATAAAATATAAATATCAGTATCCGTGTAAAGTAAAAGGGAAATAAATAAAATAAAACAATATTAAAATATAAAATCTTTTACTAGAATAAAAATGTAATGATGTTTTTTTAATGTGATTGTAATAATAAGAAAAATAATAAAATTATACAGAAAAATGATCCTAACTTTTTTATATCCTTCTTTGCACCAGTCGAGGTTTGTTTGTTAAGACAAAGGAGGAAAAATAAACGTCATGGATCACATTCGTGTAATCTTTTAAGTAGAGATAAGAGGGCTTTTTTTTCTACAGGTTTTGAAATGATGACAATGCAAAATATCCATCTTTTACTGTACATGTCTGTTATCATCAGTGAAAGAAGGTCACTGATAGAACGCTGTTTGTTCACATGCCACACTTCAGCCTGTGAATAAAATTTATACGAACGCTTTACTGTTTATTTGTAGGAACTTGATAACAACCCCACCCCCCCAAAAAAGTGCAAACTGATTTACTAACAAGGTCTACAGAGGATCACAGTGAAATGATTATTTTCATGATAAAAAAAATACCTATTTCAGATGTTTGCCTTAATCATCATGTGAGTAAAAAAGAAAATCTATCTAGCTAAAATAATTATAAGTCCTTAGCCTTCATTGCCGATTTAATATCCACGTAATCAAATTGGCCTGCTGTTTTATATTCACCACACACCAGCACGTCTGAATGAATTCACATGGAGGCTCTCTGTCACAAAAGATGCCTCGGCTACTACTACAAAGCGAACGACTAGAGGACTCGCTCTTAAAACGCCCTGTTAGCATCCGCTCCTAATTAGCAGTCATGGCCGTGAGCTGCACAACAGTGATCGAGCGAATTAGGATAAAGAAATAAAAAAAATAAAAAATAACACTCAGACTGGAAGGACAAAGGAATCGATATATTCTTTAATCTTTTATGTATTAATAATGTAAACATCACTGTCACTCTTGAGGGGAGGTGGAGACGGTGTCCAGACTAAGACATATTGGACAGGGAGAGAGAGTTTATAAAATTGTTATTAAATAATAATTTATAGTGACAGGGATGGGGGATGCTGAGACGTATCACTGCGTGTGTGTGTGTGTGTGTGTGTGTGTGTGTGTGTGTGTGTGTGTGTGTGTGTGTGTGTGTGTGTGAGAGAGAGAGAGAGAGAGAGAGAGAGAGAGAGAGAGAGAGAGAGAGAGAGAGAGAGAGAGTGCTTCTAAACATTGACATTTAAGATGCATATTGAATCAACTCTTATTATATACTAAAACGAGCCCGCTTTAGGGAAAAGGAATTTATTTTCAACACACAAAGAAAAATGGAGAATGAGAGAGAGAGAGAGAGAGAGAGAGAGAGAGAGAGAGAGAGAGAGAGAGAGAGAAACTCAATCTCCACATCTTGCCTATAATAAATGGGCCTGGCATTCCATCAGATCACTAATCATGCACTAAGCACTCATTATGAATCTGCTGCTGCTGCTTTCCTCTGCAGTTCATTTGAGAAGCCAAGGCGCATTAGATCATAACACTTACATAAGATGACTTACGTAACGGTGCACGGAGGAAGAAAAGAAAAAAGCCATCACAGACTCAAGCTGGGACCGAACGACTTCAGACTCCGTAGAGAAGCTCAGGACTGCGTTTTCTCTGCTGATGTTGATAACTGGGCATTCCAAAGCCATCTAAAGTGCTTGTTTCTACAGGACGTGACTCTGGGTCTGTATGTAGATGTGTGTAAGTGTATATTGAACATGTGGCACATTCTCAAAGCCATCAGCAAGAAAAAAGCACAGGACAATTAAATCAGGACAAATATTTAATCAGCAATCTATAAGATGACCTAAAATTGCATTTGGGGCTGCGCGTAGCTCCTAACGGGCCTCTAATTGACTGCTTTATTAAAGGCAGGTGCACTTGGAGGGTAATGTAGCGATGTAATGCATTACTTCTATAGATAAAGACTCACAGACATCGCCAGTGTCAAGTGCAAAACTAATATACACTCGACAGCCACTTCATTAGAAACACCTGTAGTCCTGAACCATGCAGCGCGACACTTAAGTCAAGACGTTCTGTTATTGTTTAAATTACGAGTGCAGATGTTTTAGTTGTCGGTGCCACATGTGCAGGTTTGTGTTTTAAAAACGCACGATTTCCAAGAGCAGCTGAGTTTAGATCGAATGCTGTAAAAAACATCCAGCGAGTTGGAAGGAAATGGCAAGTTTAACTCAATGACTTTTTACAAGCTTGGTGAGCAGAAAAGCAGGTCAATCCATCGAACTTTGAGCTGGATGGAAAGAGCATCATTTAGAACAAGAACAGGAATCTGATACGCCAGTGAGAACTTAAACCAGACATACCGAATGCTTGATAACGTTTTCAAGCCATCGTTCTGCTTTAGCAGACAAGTTTCGATTCTTGAAGACCTCCAAAGTCATTTATGAGGTAATCTCATAATCATATTTTCACAGACATAAGTAGTAGACTTTTATTCATTCTGTCTTTGTCTGTCTTTCTTTCATCTAAGGATGTGAAACTGTCAAACGGATAAAAAAATACCTCGATTTCATGGAGCGTAAACCTTTTTCTAATTACATATGCTATTCTTCTTTAGTAAACAGAAGTCACAATAGAGTGTGATCAAGATCCTTGAGCCAACTGCCAGTGTAAACGTTAATTAAGCAGGTATTACGGTGCAAAAAAGAATTGTTTGGCTACTGTTGAATGACTCATCGACATGGTTTGGAATTCACTTACTGGCTCACATGTATCATGTATAAAAAGAAAAAAGAAGTGAACAATATGACTATGATATACTGTATTATACTGTAGACAGAGAAGAGAAAAAAATCTATGAAAGTAGGAAACATATACCTAGAAAAACATTTAACAGATATTGATGTAGTGGTTCTAAATTAATTAATGAATTCATTAATTAACAACAACAACAAAAAAAAATAAATACAATTAATTTACTTAAATGAACTAATAAAAACTCGACTCAATGAAGGAATAACAACCGTTTTGCTGTATGTACTGTACATGTTAGTATGCTTCTTAATGTGTAAATGTATTAATTAACACATAAGACTTAGGAGGTTTGATTTCTGATATAATTTGACGTATGCAGCTGTACACAAACATGACCAGATGGATAGAGCTTACAGCATTACTTTCATCATTTACGCCGAAAGACGCACTAATAACAACCACAGATCATTTCACATTCCGGTCGTTTTCCATCATTCTCCATCCATTTCTTTCTCTCCATCCATTTCACAGCTCTGCAATCCTCCTACTACAGGAATTAACAAACATGTAGTTAGGGTTCATTAGTTCCAGATTAGCATTAGTTCAAACTGAAGTAAATATTATCCAGGTACAGTATAAGTGCAGAATTATTCAAGTTTAAGGCTGTGTGTTACTGTATGTCACACCGAGTGTGCTTTAGAATCTATATATCTAATGTAACTCTTGTAATTCACTCCAACCCAACATTAAACTCCTACATAGATTATCAACATGCACTCGGCAAGTAAAAAAAAATAATCCTTAATTGTAACAGTGAAAAAGTACTGTTATTGCAAAGAACTGATTTATTCAATACAACTCCCTCGATAAGTGTCCTCAGCTATAAATACTGCATGTCAGACTGATAGAAGGTAATAATGGCTATGCTAGATTTTATAATTAGGTCTGTCGTATTTATATTCAGACACGTTTTCAGATTCACCACCAACCCACAATGCCAAACCTTATTGTCCGACAGCTACAGCGAGGGACTGTAGTAAACAAAGAACTATAGTGGAGACAGAATCAAATACAAATGCTAACATTGCCTTTTCCCTGAAGGCTGTTTGGCAATAAAAGCAGAGACCTGATTTTCATTCAGATAGCGAGCTCGCCGGTATTGCTCCGTGCTCCTCGGCCCTGCTTTACAGCGACGGATGGATGCGTGCTGATCTTCCCGTGGTTCTCTGGGATTGTGGGCTATTTCCTCTGTCTGCCAGAAACAACACTGTGCATCATATTATTGTGTTATTCCCTCCCTGTGTTGATTTGGGTGGAAATGAACGTTTGGAAAAGGATTTGCTGAGACATCCCGCAGCTGAGCTGTGTAGCAAAGAGAGCACTTTTTTTTCAATTTATTTGTACTTACAGTACAGAAAAAGAAAGCTAGCTGTCCCTTAGGTTTAAAATCTCATAAAGCTTAGTTAATGATAGCCTTAGATATCATGAGTGGTTTATTAGTTAACATGCAAAAGTTTGCATCCCCGCATAGTTTTGTATTGATGTGTATCACTGCAAAAGAGAAATCTGAAGAAACAATCTTCTGAAAAGATGTTTTGCTTTCACCCTTTCAGGCCCCAGACCTGATATAAAGAATATATATGGCATCTCTGACATGTCACGAAGAAAGTGTAGGAGGTGGACTATGGGGGTTGGATGTTACAAGCTTCTCAGAGGATACAAAAGACATAGTTGGAAAGGCATTAAAGTCGGAAAGGGTGGAAAAGCTTAAGACGTTAAACAGTAACTTTGATGACTTGATCCCACTAATGTAGTTAAGTTAAATTAGCTAAAAGTATATAAATTTCCAGCATTTGGCAGACTCCCTTATCAAAAGCGACTTACATTATCTTATTTTTATACAACTGAGCATTAAGGGCCTTGCTCAGAGGCCCAACAGTGGCAGCTTGGTGGACCTGGGATCAAACTCACAACCTTCTGGATTGGTAGCCCAAAACCTTAACCACTAGGCTACCGTATATGCCTACGTGCCCTTTAAAGCATGTTATAGCACAATGCTGCTGTATGGACTAAAAGTATGGATTCATTTTGCTTCATTTAGCTGCCACTGTCTGGCCCTTAAGCAAAGGCCCTTAACCTTCTCT
Organism: Tachysurus fulvidraco; assembly: GCF_022655615.1. Lineage (NCBI taxonomy): Eukaryota > Metazoa > Chordata > Actinopteri > Siluriformes > Bagridae > Tachysurus > Tachysurus fulvidraco. The sequence continues at coordinate 15,224,848 of NC_062519.1, forward strand.
GCTCCAGGGGTGCTCTGTCATGGCTGACGTTGTGTTCTGACCCCAACATCCTAAGATTGGAAGAAAAGAAATTCCCTGTACAGCAATGTATATGTGACAAATAAAGGATTCAGAGAGAAAAAAAGGAGGAAGATAAAATTGCAACCATCTGTGGTTTAATACAAATAAAATTGTTATTAGAACCTAGTGGGTAGAACTTTTTCCTTGCACCTCCAGGGTTGGGGTTTCTTGGGAGTCTCTACCAGTCCAAAGACATACTAACTTGTCTTTAGTGTGTGAATAAGTGTGTATGTGTGTTTGATTGTGTCTTGTGATGGGTTGGCACTCTGTCCAGGGTGTCCCCTGCATCGTGCCCCAAGTCCCCTGGGAGAGAAGAGAGAGAGAGAGAAAGAGAAAGTTCTTGACTCAGTGTATTATAATCGCTACAGAATCCTAAGAGTTTCATTCCTTACTTGAAACAGAGACCAGGTTGTCTCTAGAGTGCAAAACCACATGACAGGCTTGTGGGAGGAAGCAGAATACATTAGTTTGCTTTTTTTTTTTTTTTTAATACAACTCTGGCTACCTTGCTGAGGAAGCATGCTTCTTCACTTTATTTTGGAGACCGAGGGGATTGAGGGCAAAGCAGGACCTAATCAGTCTTCCTCTCTCTTGTTTAAAGTGTGTGCTGCGTGGATCAATTTGACATTGCATAAAAGTCAATCTGATCCTTTTTTAAACAAATGGAATGCTGATTAATAATTCATTCAAGCATTGATTCGGTTTGACCTTTGAGTCACCGAGCAGGTCAATTATCTTATGGAGAAGGAGAGGAGGAGGAGGGGCAGAAAAAATATGTAAATAGAAGCGTTCCCAGGGTTCTATTAAGGTACGAAACACTCCCATTCATCATGATTATGGGCATAGAGAGATGAGAAAAGGGTTTCACTGGACACTGACAGCACAGCTCAATGTTTACATAACTATTAATGCTGGCTTTAGCAATGCCCAGTGGTCGAGTAATTAGAAAACTGGTTTGTGATTGTGTCTGGGATGAGACTTGTAATGGAGCAGAGCTGTCAGAAAATCTTTGGGCCCGAACAGCTGCGAGACCGTCAGCAGCAAATCTCTGCTTCATGAAAAAGCCAGAAGGAGTTCAAGTTCACACAGTTCAAGTCTTTGCTTCCCCGGAGTCCAGCAAGCAAGCGATGCAAGTGAGTTGGACGAGCACCAGTTGCTTTGAGTTTTATGACAAGAACATTTTTCTCTTCCCCATGTCATAAGACCAATTGCATCAGTGTGAAACGATGGCAGGAAAAATAAAAACAAGCCCGGATGTGAAAAGATCAATTCTGTAATGAGTTCCGTAATGAATCATCTCGGTTACACGTGTCTGCTCGATGAGAGCTGGGAGAGTATTGGCTTCCAGCATATTTAATGAAAATGTGGCGTCATAGACCACACTAATGAACAAGATGCCGCCGTGCTGTCCCTAGACGATCGTGTTGACCAACTCTCAAGATCAAGCTGTGAATATGTCATTCTCCGAGCCGTAACTTAAAGACGTTCTTCATAACCATGCGCTCGATAAGTGGACTACAGTGGCACGCTTCCTGCAAGATGGAAATTCATTACGTGCTTGTTCTGTCCATGCTGTCTGTCTAATGTGAAATCTATTATTGCTGTGGGAGAATTTGGAGGAAATGAAGAAAAATGTGGTTTTGTGGCCAGCCGCAGCTTTGTCTTCATGGCATGGATTGCTCAGGATGCTCGAAAAATTTCCTTTGAGATTCATTGGTCCAGGTTGACCTGATTGCATTTTTCAGGTGCTGTAAATCTCCTGTTCTACCACATCCCAAAAGGTGTACTATTGGATTTAGATCCGGACTCCTGGGAAGGTCAGTGAAGACCACTAATCATCGTCATGTTCCTGAAACCAGTATCATGAAGTAGGTAACCATTAGAAGATGGTAAATTGCAGTGTTGTAATGTAACATAGTACAAATACTTTGTGACTGTACTCACTCACTCTCACTCTCACTCATTTTCTACCGCTTATCCGAACTTCTCGGGTCACGGGGAGCCTGTGCCTATCTCAGGCGTCATCGGGCATCAAGGCAGGATACACCCTGGACGGAGTGCCAACCCATCACAGGGCACACACACACTCTCATTCACTCACACACTCACACACTACGGACAATCTTCCAGAGATGCCAATCAACCTACCATGCATGTCTTTGGACCTGGGGGAGGAAACCGGAGTACCCGGAGGAAACCCCCGAGGCACGGGGAGAACATGCAAACTCCATACACACAAGGCAGAGGTGGGAATCGAACCCCAAACCCTGGAGGTGTGAGGCAAACATGCTAACCACTAAGCCACCGTGCCCCCCCCCTCGTTACTGTACTTAAGTAAAAATGTCACGTATCTGTACTTTACTTCGCTATTTAAATTTATGTCAACTTTCACTTATACTCCACTACATTTCCTAGATAAAATGTATACTTTTACTCTGTTATATTTCCACTAAGCATCTTCTTTATTCGTTACTACAAAAGAAAATTAGCAGAAATGTGTGCGAATGCAATAAGGGAGGTTTGGCATGCTCTATTTCAGCGTAATGTTGCCAAAAGGAGGCAGAAGCACAACTGAAACTGCCATTGAAGCACCTACTGGAGGACCTCCCGTTATCGTAGAGCAGGGGTGGCCAACCAGTCAGAGACCGAGAGCTACATTTCTTACTGTGTTACCACAACGAGCCACATCATACACATGGGCACACATGAACATCACCTTTTTTCCTGCCATTTTGAGAGCAAACTTGACACAACTTGTTTACTCAAATGATCTTGCTCCTACTGGGAAACCTTGAGGTATTTTCATCCCACTGACATGCGCGTTTGACGAAAATAATTTATTAAACTCAAGCGAAGCGAACACGCACAATAAAAAGACACAAATACAAACTGCGATATGAAAGTAAGAGCCGCATGAAACCGGGCAAAGAGCTGCATGCGGCTCGGGAGCCGCGGGTTGGTTACCCCTGTCGTAGACGACCACCCCGACGTGGCCGTATTTGAAAGAAATGTTTCTGTACATCGAAATGAATGATTATGCCTACCAAAATCACTGAAATTTTACTTTTTACTTTTACTTCAAATACTTAAGTACATTAAATATCAGAAAATTACTATTGCTACTTACAGTAAGTACAATATATATCAGATACTTTAAGACTTTCACTTCTACCAAAGTCTTTTTGTAGTACGATATTTGTACTTTTACTCAAGTATTGCTTTCTAGTATTTTATACAGTACAACACAGGGAAATTGTGGCCATGACGAGATGGACATGGTCAGAAACTATACCATACACTGTGGCATACAAGTGATGATTGATTGGTATTAACAGGCCCAAATTGTGGCAAGAATTCATTCCCTACACCATTACACTCCCTTCACTGTGGAGCGTGGATTCATGCTAATGAAGCTAAATTATGATCCTCACCTCACTGTATTTTCAGATTCCTGGTGAAGATCCTGCCGCTTGGTGTTCTGAGATGCTTTTCTGCTCACCATAGTTGCTTTGAATTACTGAAGCCTTATTGTATAGGGGTAGAAGCTGATGTGGTCTTGCTGTGGTAGCACATCTGTCAGGAGGAGTTCAAGTTCAGAGAGTTCAAGTTGCTGCTTTCCTGAAGTCGAAAACCAGATGCGTTGAGTTTTATGACTAAACATTGTTCTGACTACTAGACGAGGGCTACCATATGTATGGTATGATGTTTATGGAAAGGCTTGTTGTGGTTCTGAGATGCTTTTCTGCTCACCACTGTTGTAGAGTGATAATTTGAGTTACTGAGGCTTTCTTGTATATTAGAGGGAACTTATGTGGTCTGTTCTGTTCACCACAGTGGTAAAGAGTGGTTACCGAAGCCTTCCTGTTAGCTCGAACCAGCTTGGTGGCTGTCTTCTGAGCTCTGGACCACTGCTTCTTGGATTTGTTTTTGCTTTTTTGGAAACTGGGTCAAGACTTTTCCTGAGCCCTGCCTCTCTGGCATCAAGAACCAATCTAATGTTTACATTATGCTGCTGCTTAGCCGGTTGGATATTTACTGTGTAGATGTTTCTATTAATATGGCAGCTGAGTGTTTCATCAAATTGCTCTAACGCTCTGAAAGTCATAATCTTTCATTGATTTCTCTATGCTGGCTTATTTTAGTGCCATTTTGCCATTGACTGGATTTTGTTGTTGATGGAGTTATTACAAAAAAAAAGCTGTGAATTAGTTGTTGATGTTGTTGTTGTTGTTTTTTAAGTCAATACTTGGCATACTACAGTAAGTACAGTCTCCATTAACACTGGATTGGTGCTGTATTTATTTCTCTTCCTGGACTTTAAAATTCCTGGCGCAGATTAGTTACGAAAGCAGCAATGAAGGCCTTAGATTTTTAACTGGATTTTGGGTTACTAAAGGACTTTCCTTTTAATATAAACATTTTAGCTCCTTAGAAGAGATCATCATTGTGTAGGGTTAGGGTTAGGGTTAGGGTTAATGTTACAGTTCACTTTGTAATGCACATTACATGTTAATATTATATATAGAGGAGGAGATTATCTCACACTGAGACATATAGGGATGTGGGTGTTGCCATGGTGATATTACATACTTTGTGACAGTCTTGAAGATGCTACTTGGTACTTTGCAGCAGATAAATAAGTGAAAATTCAGCACTTGTTGATGAACATTACTTTTATACACAGGAGTTTCTATGGTATCAGAAATGAATTAAACCACACAAACAAACTTTTTGGACCGCTTCGGCATGAACGCACCATGTCAGCAGTTGGATTCATACAGCAGCACCGCCGGAGAGGGATATTTGTCATCCACTTTCCGCCTCTGAATAAACACATTTGTGTAGTGGAGTGCTGAGCCAGGCTTGGCTAGATTTGTTTTTATGGGATTTTATATGATTGTCCTCACAGGTCGGTGCTTAGCAGGTAAAAAAAAAAAAAAAATAGAGAGAGAACAATGCAGACTGGACAAAACCATCAGGATCCTGGCAAACTCGTTCACGTATTCTTTCCCTGTGACTAACCCTCCCTTCCTCCACACATTCACTCTGCCAGTTACCTGGCTAGTCAGTATTCACCGAAACAACACAAGACATTTTAATTACTACACACACACACACACACACACACACACACACACACACACACACACACACACACACACACACACACACGCACACACACGCACACACAAACAGTGGAAACATGTTTGCTCCATCTACTGGCAGCAACAGAAAGCCCTCCTTAGCTGAATTAGTAGTTTATAAGGGATTCATTCTGTTTCTTTGTTTCTTCAGAGGATGCAACAAAATGTCTCATTCAACACAGCCAGTGTTGGATTTCAGCAATTTTTAAAAATCCTCTTTCACACTGTGTTGTAGTATGAGTAGTGGTGTATATGTGGCCATGACAAGGCTAAAAGCTGTAAGACTTTGCACAAAGCTTTGCTCATGGCTTGTGGTTACTCTGTATAATACAGGTTAAATTAATTATTAATTAGTTAAGTGACTGGGAAGGAAAATCTATCCATTTTAAATCATTTTTATGTTATTTTATCCGTTTTGGGAATATAAAACCTTTTCTTGTTTGTTATGGGAATGTTTTTTGTTGGTCTTTCAGCTGCTCCTTGTTTATGGTCACCACAGTGGATCATCTGGTCTGTATATTAGATTTGGGCCAGGTTTTATACCGGTTGCCTTTCCTGATGTAACCCTCACATTTTTATCCAGGCTTGGGACCGGCACGGAGAGTCGGGACTCGAACCCATGCCGTGGCAACTAGAGCATGAGTTCCTACAACTGGACCACCATGAGATTGTTTGGTCTGGGAATGCTAAACATAAATTTAAAAATCATTTAAGACATATCTATCTATTATCTATTTACTATTTAACTATTTGTTTGTTTGTTTCTTTATTTACTTGCCTATTTACTTTTATTTAGCTTTTTATTTATTTTACTTCTTTTTTAATTTGACTTTAATTTGATTTTTTATTTATTTATTTTTGCTGCTGACATATACATCGAATCTACAATGCGACAGCACAAAAAGTCGGTTCATTTTTTTAAGCAATAAACTAATCGAAGCTTGGCCACCCAAGCCTTTCTACCGTCATGTAAAAATCATCAATGCAAGTAAGTTGAAACTATTTAAATTCTACAGCAATCAGTGAAACTAATACTATATAAATAAATGAATACAAAAAAAAATTAGAAAAACTAGAAAGAAAGAAAGAAAGAAAGAAAGAAAGAAAGAAAGAAAGAAAGAAAGAAAGAAAGAAAGAAAATTTGATCATGATTGAACTCTGTAGGCATCATGGCAGGCAGTTCTGTGTGCGTTTTCAGCATACAGTATAAGCAGAGGAAAGGAGGTGGCAACTGGCTGCCATCACCACACTGAAAACAAATTGCTTTCTTTCCAGAGATTTCGGGAGGGTTTGGGAGCGGCGAGTGCGGATCAGAGCGCGTAAAGGATGTGTAATGGGTTCCATGCTTGTGAAATCATAAACAGGATGGAAACGGCCCGAAAGCCCAGAAACGCTCTCAGCCACTCTCAGTAAAGGCGTTACGCTTTAAAGCTCCACTATTCCCCAGACGGATTGCATACACGCCACACTAAACTCCGCACTCCAACTGCCAGCAGTCTCTCTCTCTCTCTCTCTCTCTCTCTCTCTCTCTCTCTCTCTCTCTCTCTCTCTCTTTTTCTCTCTCTCTCTCGCTTGCTCTCTTTTTTCCACCAAACATCCCTCAATCCCAAAAACTGACACGTATTTGCCAACTAGCCCATCTCTATTGCTCTGGCATTCCTCTTTTCGTCACCTGAAGCCTCAAACATTGATCAACGTCAGCGTCTGCACCAGTTCATCATCTCACACAGAGAAATTAATCAGGGTTTGGAAAAAAACAGTTTAAGCTATTTCTTCTGACATTTCAATCAGCACAATACATTTCACAATAACGGTATTACAGTAGCAGAGTAATTAGCGACAGCTTGTGAATGCTTTATTCCTAATCGAGGCTGTTTTATCGTTTTTTATTGGTCATTCAGCTGAATGTAATTAGCAATGACATGGCTCTGGATAAGTGTTCAGTGTTCCTGCTGGGTTACATAGCACTAAAAGCCCCAAACTACCATGGAGTCCATGCAGCAAAGCTCAAACGTATCGACCAGGTATTGTAGCAGAAAAGAATAGAAGCTAAAAGCATGCGGTTTCCCTCCTTTTTCATCGTATGAGCACTTAATAAATCCTAAAGTTAAGACTCTTTCCAATGAACACAATACACACGTCATGATGGCCGGAGGCACGGATTTGACACGATATTGAACAAGAGAGGAATTCTACTCGCATTCCTGTTAAGGCAAAGCTTAAGAAAACCTTAATCATCATAGACATAAATGAAATATCCATAAACGAATAGGAAACGTTTGCTTAGCGATCGAGAAAATGATCGAGCTTCGTTTACGTTTGTTTACTTGCTATCAATTTCATCTCTTTTGGAAAAGTACAAAAACTGATTTAAGTACAATACAAACAAACAGACATCAAGATAATGATTTAAGTAAATACCACTTGAGAAATCTGCTGTTAACTACATACATGCTATGGTGCGTTAGCGTGTTAGCATTAGCAAGGGTTGTCATGACAGTACTTTCAAGCACATTATATTATAACGCTATAAACACACCAAATCCTGCACATAATGATTTATAAGAATGCTCACAAGTGCAGTCAATGTCCCTTTTTCTTATAATCCCTAAGCTGAGGTAATATTAAGGTCTTAGCATGTTAGCAGAGTTCCTTAAAAATGATTAGCCATGTAAAGACAAACAAAAGCCAGTTTTCTGAACCTGTGTAATGTTTTTCTCCTGAGGTTCCATTTTAAACTCATCAAACAAAAACACAGCAGTATTTTGCAATAATAGGTCTAACTTATGACAACTATGATTATTTTTTCACAAGATTCAGGGATTCTATTGGCTCTTCAGGCTACAAAACTCAAACGATTTGCACTTTGGGCTTCTAAGCAGTTCAGGTATTTGGTGAAGTTGAATGTTACTTTTTATAAATGAGGGTTTAAGACTTCTGACATTTCTTTTTATCCCATATGCTTTATTTTCCCCGTTTTATGAAAAATATGCCATATGGTAGTAACGCCAGTGGTATTTGTCTTGTTGTACTGCTCTCAGCCCGGAGCATAGGTCAGTCTTAACCCGGTAACAATACCATTGGTGTATAATTTACAATTCTCTCACACCATCTGTCAATTTATGGATGAGTGTAAATACGTATTTTATGAAGCCATCTGCAGTGCAATTAGCAATTTTATCTGCAGTCGATAGCCGAGTTTCAGAATGGCACGAAACATGTCATGATAAAGGAGTTGCTGATCTTTCATAAAGTTATACATTCTATTCATTTTAAGAGCAATAAGCAAACCTTCATATACAGAAGAAGTGAATAAATGTTGAGCCCTTTTATTTTTGACTCCTTTCTGAAGCGTGAATTCTGTCTGTATTATCGACGTTTTTTTTCTTCCTTGTGAACATTCAGCATGTCTGCTGTTTGTAAAGCAAATGCTTAAACATGTCCATTTATTTTTTATTAAACTGATAAGCCAGACCTTGTTTTTCTTAGGTTGAATAGGTGTCTCTTGTTTTTTTTTTGGTTACTAACTAATTTGTTTCCATAAACACTGAATACAAAATCTAGAAAAGCAGGATTTGATAAATGGGCTGTCAGATTTTTTTTGACTGCCTTTCAAGCCCACCATGTATTCATCTCCAAAACAGCAGTATCACATATAACTTGTTTATGTCAATTGTGACTGCGTCTACAGGTTTGTTTAGTTTCCTGGCGCACCACAAATCTGACGGACCCAAAGTTAATACCGTGCTTTTTACGAGCTGAGTATGTGAATATATGACTCCACAAATAATGTAAACAAAAGCTCTTCACTAAAATTTACAATTTAAAATTACAGCACTCTCAACAAATCAAGTGTAGCCAAAAAATGTTTTTTTAATAAATTAGATAATGGACTCAATAACAAATTAATAAAGAAATGAAAAAAAAAGAAACAAATCAAGAAATATCAAAAAGAAATCAGATATGCACATTAGATATGTATATACAGTAGGCTATATTTATTTATTTTTACTGTATATATTTATTTTTTACATTTGAGCACACTTAAAAATATATTTATTTATATCTGACTCGTTAGTTGGTTGAATAGTCAGTTAGGTGACTTATTTGTTGGTTGTTTGGTGGTTTACTGGTTGACTGGTTGGATGGATAGCATTTTGTCTACTGGTTGTTGGTGGTTGATTGGGTAATTGGCTAGATGTTTTGTTTCTTTGGTCTGTCAGTTGGTTAGTTCATTGTTTAGCTCATTGTTTGGTTGGTTTATTGGCCAGTTTTATGTTTGGTTGATTGGTTGATCTGTCATTCTGTTTGTTTTGTTGGTTGGTTGGTTGGTTGGTTGGTTTATTGGTTAGTCAGTAGTTTGGGTCTTTGGTTGATTATTTGCTTGATTGATTAGGCCACATCAGGTATTCTGTAGTAAGCCAAACCTTTTCCAACAATTGTTTCTATTTAGGATGGCCCCATTCCTTAAAGTTCCTATAGGTTGCATTAAACAGATCTTGCCTAACTAATTAAATGCAAGTTGTGTAAGGAACGCGATGTGTCTGCACTTCATCTACACTGTCTTCATTTAAGTCCATTATGAAGTAGGTGAATTTATTTCCATCTCTCTTGTTAACAGCTTGTCATTTCCTGCACTGTATATTTACATCTTACTCAGTAGAAAGAAAAACAACTCTGGTTCACATTCTACTAATCTTGGTCGTGGAGATCTCCTGTTATGCACAGTTTAGTGTTTTAATACATCCAGTTCATGTCAGAAAGGACCTGTAAGTAGCTGGTTGTTTACTTGGGTGTTCACTCACTAGTTCTCCAGCATCATGAAACCCAGCCATACAAAAACTTTAGCTGTAATCCAGAGTCAAATCAGAGCCCAAGACAATTATTGGGTAGGCTTGGGGGGCTAAGATTAGATCTAAACTTCTGGTGGTCTGTATGGTTGGTTAGGGTCTGGAAAAAAATTCTATTCAAGACATTTATTTTTCAAGCATTCTAAGCTTTTTATGTCTTTTTTGTGTTGTTTGGATAGCAGATAAATTCTTACCTCGAGGGAAAGTGGTAAACTGTTTAGTCACCTCTGACTTTTGACTGAAATAGAATTCTGAAGTGAATCCATGCAGCACTGCTGACCATCACTTTTATTAAGAGCCTTGAGAGAAAAAGTTAAGTGAATTTGCAGGATGGAAAAACAGTAAAAAATGTCACTACAGTCATCTGTATCTATTTGAGATTTTGTGATGGTTGCTGCCAAATCAAAGGTTTGAGTCAAATTATTGGGAAAAATTTCTTATGGGTCAAATATCAGATACCCTTGAAATGGAAATGTTTCAGATGAACATATGTCTTTACTTAGTACCTTCACAGAAGGTTTATTTCACTCCTGTATGATCAGCGCTAGTCCTATACGACAGGATTAATAACAATGTTTAAAAGAAACAAGAAGGCATCACCCAAGCATGTGGATGCAATGTAGTATCTTTGCTTAACGCCACTTGACAACTTGGTTGACATCTCACAGACTTCTTTAATATATTCTTAAACCTTTTGGCATCTCTTTCCTGCCCCAAATCTCATGAATAAGGCATGTGGCCCAGTCAGCAAGTGAGAAGGAGAAGAGAAGGCCAGGCTTCATCCATCACTGTCGTGGTACCTGGCTGGCAAGCTACATCAGCTCCCCCAATAATCGCTCCCTCCCTCCATCGGTGCTGTCAGTAAACAGGTAAAAGAACTAAGGAGGGAAGGAGGGTGACGAGTGGAGGCGCAAGCATTTAGCTGGCATAAATCTTTAGAAATCAAAGAACACACCGGTGAGCTGTCTGCTGCAGGCGAAGCAATGTGTTTTTTTCTGAAACAAGGTAAAGCAGGATGTGATGAAGACAGCATTCTGTAAATCCAGGGTTTTTTTTTTTTGTGTGTGTGTGTGTGTGTGTGTGTGTGTGTGTGTGTGTGTGTGTGTGTGTGTGTGTGTGTGTGTGTGTGTGTGTGAGAAAAATTTTTTTAATCCATTTATATTCGCTTTTATATTATCACTTACATTTGATCATTTACATTAATTCCAGAACTTTTTCTTTCACTTAATAACAAACAAAAAAAAAAAAGTAATTTTGGAGCTTGGTATGAGCAACAACAACAAAAGCACAGTTATAAAGCACTGACACTGGAGACTCCTTCTAGAAATGCTTAGTATAATACTTTCTTTATCTCTAAATTCAATTGATCTTTATTTATGTGCGTTTTATGTAACTGTGGCTACATTTTACCCACAAACAATAAAAATGGAATAAAACAGTGTATCTGGAGGGAGTCTCCAGTGTCAGTATTTAGTAACATCCAGAAATGGAAGTTTAGGTTTTCAGATATCTTGACGATGACAGACTCGATTTAAGCTGATAACAGGAAGTGATAACAGGAAGTAACTTTCCTGTTATAAAGTAAATGTTTTTTTTTTTAATAAATAAATTAATTTTAAGTGGGGGGGGGGTGCACGGTGGCTTAGTGGTTAACATGTTCGCCTCACACCTCCAGGGTTGGTGGTTCGATTCCCGCCTCCGCCTTGTGTGTGTGGAGCTTGCATGTTCTCCCCGTGCCTCGGGGATTTCCTCCTTGTACTCCGGTTTCCTCCCCCGGTCCAAAAACACGCATGGTAGGTTGATTGGCATCTCTGGAAAATTGTCCGTAGTGTGTGAGTGTGTGAGTGAATGAGAGAGTGTGTGTGTGCCCTGTGATGGGTTGGCACTCTGTCCAGGGTGTATCCTGCCTTGATGCCCGATGACGCCTGAGATAGTGATAGTGAGGTAGTTCGGATAAGCGGTAGAAAATGAGAGAGTGAGTGAGAGTGTTGCTGTGGTATGAAAATAATAAACAGTTTGGAATGTACTGGAATTGGAAATTAATGAATCAATCACTATAGTTTTTTTTTTTAAATAACAGCACCGCATTGTCATGGTTTATTCCTTGCTAGAAATCTTACTAGTCATAGTTTATGTTCTCAGGTACTGCTATGTTTGAAATACGGAGTATCATGTGGTTGAAGATGAACTCAGTTGCAACTAAGGTTTATATTATTGTTGCTATAGCAATTGAGATCATACCTGAGGCATCCTTGAGTAAGAATCAGCGTTCCACTCTGCCACCATGAGCAAAAGAGCTCATGATCTGAGGCTGCACCTTTACAGAGAGGTTTCATGTTCTACCTCTCACCTGCTTTTCCCTTGTCAACAAACAAGCTGAGCTGTTTAATGGAAACGTCAGGAGGCGAATGTGTTCTGTCGTCCAGAGAGGCTGCTGAGCCTCCGGCTCTATCCGTGTCGGGGCTAAGACGCATAACCTCTTGTTCTGCCGAGACAGAAGGAGTGATGAGGGGAAAGTGTTCTCTGCCAGGGGTGAGGTTTCAATACATAAGGCTCTATTATGGTACTGTTAAGAGGTGTAATGGAGGACCATATTGGGCAGTAAGCACAGAGCTGTGAAAAGGAAATGGTTTGTGTTGAGTAAGTAGAAACTTCTGCTCAATTTCCATAGCACTTATAGCACAACATACAGCATAGATATTTATAGCATATACAGTACATACTATGTCTTCTTCTAGACTACATTCTCAAATCTGATTGGTTAGGAAAATGTTAATTTATCAGCAAGCTTTATATTAATACGCTTGCTGTAATTGCTCATTTTCATGTAAATATATATATATATATATATATATATATATATATATATATATATATATATATATATATATATATATATATAATTGATTCTATGCTCGTGTTTTCTGTAAGAAGATTTTTTACTGAACATATAAGGGAGGAGTCTCCAGTGTCAGTGCTTTGTAATAGTTTGGTAAATATAAAGTACACTTCATGTTCTCTCCAGAAGATGTCAAGCTGTGTAATAAAAATTTTATTTAAAAAATAGCGAAAAATTGTTACCGTAGAAAAAAACTTCAATGAAAATAGAATTAAAATGGTTGCATTTATTCATTCATTCATTCATTCATTCATTCATTCATTCATTCATTCATTCATTTTCTACCGCTTATCCGAACTTCTCAGGTCACGGGGAGCCTGTGCCTATCTCAGGCGTCATCGGGCATCAAGGCAGGATACACCCTGAACGGAGTGCCAACCCATCGCTGGGCACACACACACTCTCATTCACTCACACACTACGGACAATTTTCCAGAGATGCCAATCAACCTACCATGCATGTCTTTGGACCTGGGGAGGGAACCGGAGTGCCTGGAGGAAACCCCCGAGGCACGGGGAGAACATGCAAACTCCACATACACAAGGTGGAGGCGGGAATCGAACCCCCTACCCTGGAGGTGTGACCTCCAGATTTTATTCTGTGTTTTAAAGAACCAGTCTTGTGTGCAGGTTTGGCAAACCCTGGTATAGCTCCGAATCAGTGAATCAGTTCTTATATTGATTCAATAATGTCATTGGTACTGTATACATCTGAATCAGTGAATCAGTTCTTACTCTATTTTGATTCAGTGATGTTTTTGGTATACCTCTGAATCACTGAATCAGAGGTATACCAAAAACATCACTGAATCAAAATAGAGTAATCACTGAATCAGGTATCACTGAATCAGTGAATGAATTCACAAATTGATTTAGTTATGTTACTGGTATATATTTTTATAAATGCATCATTTTGTATTATTTACATGATCACTTGTGCATCACTTCTCTACATGTGAGATATAAAGTGCATAAAACTGCACATACAATATTGTCTGCTGATTATTTTAAGTAACTACACAGATTTTATTCTGTGCTTTACAGATTCAGTCTTGTGTGTATGTTTGGCAATCCTGCAACCGGAAAAAGATACAAAATGCTGTTAACACATGAGGATTTGTAGAGAAATAGAGCTCTTCATCATTTCATTTGTGTTATTGTTCACTTGTCTATGGGTGGTGTCCGGATGCCACTGTGCTCAGCTAGAGCTGTGCCTCGCACAAAATCACGAATGTCGTTAGTGTTCACTGCTCTGTGTCGGAGGTTAATGGTGCTTCGGCTGTCGTACATAGTAGAGACGTCATTAACGTGAACGAGAAAAGGTATCAGCTGTGTTTTTTCCTGACCCACCTGAAATGGCCTCCTGTGGCGTGAACAGAGAACTGCAGACATTTTTGTTATTTTTCTCTCATTTTTTTTCTCATTTTTTTTTCCCCCAGACATTATATTTTTCTACAGAATGCAACATAACTGTGAGTCCTCTTAGACGTGCACAATGAGCCGCGATGAACTCCATATGCCTGTCTCTTTTATAATAACAAAAACATCATCATTTAGCTTCAGGGCAGCTTCTGATCCTCCCCATTTACAAAGCACTATGAACAAACTCCCTGATGATGATGCTGTTGCTTCATTCTCATCAGCCGTATTTCTGACTTGGACGTGGTTCATCTGTCCAAAGTTGGAAAAATTTTTATTTTTTAGATCATTATCCATACAAATGCCATTCAGCATCAGTGAGGTGTTGATTCATTTTTAACTCTGACTGTCATTTTGGCAATATTATTCCATCTGTGTTTTTTTTTATGTTCATCTGTTCCTCTGTGTAGCTCCAAAAGCGACGAACACCAAAGACATGTTCATCCTCAATGCATCCAGACAAAAACTGAATGCAGAGCTCTATAAAATGTTTATGTATCTATTTACATGTGATCATGCTGATGAACTGTAATCTGTCATCTAGCACTGTATTATTATTGTCAATTCTATTGAAATGGACGACATCCTCTTCATTTGTCATCCTATAGCAAAGGATTTGAATCAGTGAATCAAGACACAGATTAATTTAATGATGAGTCAGTATGTATTTGAGTCAGTGAATCAGTTCTCAGATTAAAACAATGATATTATTGGTATACTTCTGAATCAGTGAATCAGTTCTTAGATTGATTCAATGATGTTATCGGTATAACTCTGTATTAGTGAATCGGTTCTTATATTGATTCAATGATGTTATTGGTATACCTCTGAATCAGTGAATCAGTTCTTATTTTGATTCAATGATGTTATTGGTATACCTCTGAATCAGTGAATCAGTTCTTATTTTGATTCAATGATGTTATTGGTATGCAACTGAATCAGTAATTCAGTTCAAAAGTTAGTTATGTTAATGGTATGCATTTGAATCAGTGAATCATTCTCTGATTTGATTCACTTTTTTTTTTATTCATATTTGAAGTACACAAGTGATCATGTAAATAATACACAATTATGCATTTGAATCAGTGAATCAAATCAGAGAATGATTCACTGATTCAAATGCATAATTGTGTATTATTTACATGATCACTTGTGTACTTCACCGCGTGTGAGGTATAAACTGCATAAAACTGCACATATTGCCTCTAATCTTACACAGATGAGACTAGACAATATATGGAAAATCGTCCTTTGCTTTCTTTCTGACAAAATGTGACAGAATCCAAAATGAGAACGATTCAAAACGAGCTGAAGATGCAGGAATAACATTCAAAGCCAGAAGACAGCTCTATTCATTTTTTAAGCTCATGCAAATATGTGTCTGGTCTCTGATACAGCCATTGACACCTCCCGTATTC
The DNA here is from genome assembly GCF_022655615.1 of Tachysurus fulvidraco. Classification (NCBI taxonomy): domain Eukaryota; kingdom Metazoa; phylum Chordata; class Actinopteri; order Siluriformes; family Bagridae; genus Tachysurus; species Tachysurus fulvidraco. The sequence continues at coordinate 15,240,638 of NC_062519.1, forward strand.
TGTGACCCAACAGAAATTACTGTCAACTCTCTCGACAGCACTCCCCCCTGTTGCCAAGACAACAAGGTGGCATTTAAACTGGCACGTTTTTCCTTCTTCTTTTATGACTGACTTCTGTAATCTTTTGAAGAGGATTTGCCATCTCCGATTAATCAAACATCTTCGAATGAAGAAAAGGAAACAATGTCAGCCAAACTCTACAGCACAGCCAGATTACAGCTGTGAAATGTGCTCGTGTTCGGTACGAGATTGATCCTGCTAATCAGGTCATGCGATTCCTGGAGAAACGATTCCCTCGGAAATCATAATACAGACTTTTTAATTGTCTTTTTATATTCTATTAGGCAAACGAAATTCAATGAGCAGAAAGTAATCGTTCTAATTTGCATGATGACATGCAAGTATTCTTTGTTACCCTCGTTGGTGGGCTTCGGTTGAAATAAACCACAAAACCCTTAAGGTATTTTTTTAGACACAAGAACATGTGTATCATTAGTTGAACAGTATCATTAAGGCAACTCAACACTGCATGGACATCTGAGTAAACTGTCAGATTTTTTTTTTCCTTCCCAATTATTTCCAAGCTTTTGTTGTTAATAAACAACAAAGTTATAAGATTTTATATTAAGGTTCCTGTTATAGACTGTTAGCAATACCATACCATAAATGTGACACATTATAAGGTGTCAATATTAAAATGTATTCAACCAAAGCATATTCATTTTCTCAGTGATGGTCATTTATGGTGTATATTTGGTTTATTTAATACAATGACTTTGTATGCTGTACTGTAGCGTTAAAGTTTTCGTTCACTAGAACTCAAAGAGTTCCTTGACCTCAACCCCACTTAACATCTTTGGAATGAACTGGAATGCTAAATGTTTCCCTGATCTTCTGGTCCAACACCAGAGATTGATCTTACTAATCACGAATCCTTCCCAGAAGAGTGAAGGTTATCAGATGGGACTAAATCTGGGATGGGGATGGTCAAGTTCTACCAACTTTTGGCTGTAAGTTGTATAATGTAATGTAATGATATCTTTACTAATTGTGAAGTTCACGACATTATTTAAGGTCAGTTAAGGGAACCTGAATATAAAGCGACACTTACACTGATATTTTATACTTCAAACCCATTACAATTTTCATGTCTGTGGTGCGATCAGCCGTAACATAAATAACTGACATATGAAGCGAATAATGTTGGTTATCTCATAACAAAGACGTGGGATAAATTACTCAGCAATAGATAGATGGATAAATAAGACAGACAGACAGACAGACAGACAGACAGACAGACAGACAGACGGATTGACTGACTGACCCACCAACACAACCTGCACCCAAACATGTGCAAATGTTGTTGTTGTTTTTTTCAGGTTTTATTTTCAGGAGGTCTTTTGGGAGGTGGCCTGATGGTTAGAGAGCGGGGGAAGTCGTGGCCTAGAGAGTTCGACTCCTAACCCTAAGGTTGTGGGTTTGAGTCTCGGGCCGGCAATACCAAGACTGAGGTGCCCTTGAGCAAGGCACCGAACCCCCCGCAACTGCTTCCCGGGTGCCGCAGCATAAATGGCTGCCCATTGCTCCATGTGTGTGTTCACGGTGTGTGTGTGTGTGTGTGTGTGTGTGTGTGTGTGTGTGTGTGTGTGTGTGTGTGTTCACTGCTGTGTGTGTGCACCTTGGATGGGTTAAATGCAGAGAACAAATTCTGAGTATGGGTCACCATACTTAGCTGTATGTCACGTCACTTTCGGTGTGTCCATGGTGTGTAGTGGTTAGGACCTATCAAATGTGCTTCTATGAAGAACAACCGTGCTATGGTGTGGAGCAAAGGCTACACCGTCTAGCCTGTCTGGTCCGTGCTATGGTGTGGAGCAAAGGCTACACCGTCTAGCCTGTCTGGTCCGTGCTATGGTGTGGAGCAAAGGCTACACCGTCTAGCCTATCTGGTCCGTGCTATGGTGTGGAGCAAAGGCTACACCGTCTAGCCTGTCTGGTCCGTGCTATGGTGTGGAGCAAAGGCTACACCGTCTAGCCTGTCTGGTCCGTGCTATGGTGTGGAGCAAAGGCTACACCGTCTAGCCTGTCTGGTCCGTGCTATGGTGTGGAGCAAAGGCTACACCGTCTAGCCTGTCTGGTCCGTGCTATGGTGTGGAGCAAAGGCTACACCGTCTAGCCTGTCTGGTCCGTGCTATGGTGTGGAGCAAAGGCTACACCGTCTAGCCTGTCTGGTCCGTGCTATGGTGTGGAGCAAAGGCTACACCGTCTAGCCTGTCTGTTCCGATCCCAATTCCACAGTAGATCTATAGTAGCACAAACTGCTGAAACACTGTCTATGATAGAAAGGTGTCAGAATCCATGCATTAGCAGGAACCACATTCTGTCAATTTCTCTGCAGATTCTTCTAGTCATACACATTTTTAGCAATATTTTCAACACAGACTGTCAACATAATAGTCTATAGTAGTCATAATAATAGTCTGGAGCTGGGTCTGTGATAAATCACTCAATGACATATCCACTACAATCTTAACTATCTTGTTCCTAATGTCTTTAGCTTGATGTTTGTTGACTTTTTTTGTGTTGGTTTCTGTGCTTGTTACTTGACAAGAGAGAACAAAACCAGAAACACACATTTTACAAATTGATGTTGTAGTCATTATTAATTATTATCAATATTTGTATAGAATAGTCTTGTCTTCAGTTGCTAAAAATATCTGTAATACATTTTTTTTTGTAGATTTCTAAATAACGAACAAGTCGTCCAAGCTTCATTCTTTTCCCTCTGCATGCAGAGCTTTAATCCTAATGGAAAATCGAAGCAGAGGGAAACATGATTAATATGATTAATATGAGGTGTTTAGATAGAATCCTTTAATCCCATTAATCCAATTTTTTCGAGAACTTGAGCTGTTAATATGTCACAATAATTAGCACACTGGAATATAATACTACCTTAGCTTAGATTATTTATGATGGCATTTTGCCTCAATGAATCTCAATATTTTGTTATATTCAGGGCTGTACATTTAATTGGTTTTGCACTTTGGGAACAATTTATGTACAGTAATAGCCCAAAGTAGAGACTCCAGGGGGGGAAAAAAAAAACACAAGCATCTATAGAGTCATGAAGTCATTTTTAATCAATAAGTCAACAGTTTTATTGTTGTAGTCGAAATAATCTTTGATATTGTATAAATAGTTTTTTTTTTATTCAAATTATTTTATTTTTTTCTGTAAATGTTAACCTAATGTTTATAACTTTTGTAAACTTTAATTTATGTCTGTTCGCTCAAGCACTTTGATTCTAAGTCCACTGCTTCAGACAATCCAACATGGACGTTGTAAATAATTAGCATTCATGGAGTCTCCAGTATCAGTTAAAATTGGCAGTCTGTTTTCCTGCATGTGAGAGTCATCAGCACAGAGGGGTTTGGCCGCCATGCAGTCTGCTCAGGTTACATTACACCACTGGTGTTATTTTTTTTCCCTTCAGTTGAACACAGTGTAATTTTTTATTGATTATTAATCAAGTCAGTGTGCTATGAGTTCTTAAAAGTAGGTACCGTTTAATTAGAATCTGTGTCTTATAAAATTAGAATTCTAAAAAGAAAATTGGAATAAAAAAAAGAAATATAGAAAATTAGAAATACAGAAGGAAAGAATTCTAATTTTAAAAGACGCAGATTTTTCATTTCTTTCTGTAATTCTAAATCTGCGTCTTTTAAAATTAGAATTCTAGAAAGAGCATTAGAATTAAAAAAAGAAATGAACAAAATCTGAGGTTTGTGAAATGTGAATTTTATAAAGGGAATTAGAATTACAGAAAGAAATGAAAAATCAGAGACTTAAAAATTAGAAAATTAGAAGCTGACCAATGACGAGGAGGGGGTGGAGCCAGATCAATTTGTATTTTATTTGTACCTTATTCTCATCTGTAACTTTCATGTTGTGTTTTGTGTGTGTGTGTGTGTGTGTGTGTGTGTGTGTGTGTGTGTGTGTGTGTGTGTGTGTGTGTGTGTGTGTGTGCCCTGGCTGAGCTGTATAGCACTTGCACTCCCTCTTAAGTAGAGATGAACAGCACAGCACAGCAGTATGTCAGTTTAGCAATCAATACTAATACAGTGGGATCATTTGTACAGCCTGCAGCTTAAACACACACTTAAAGCCACCTATTGATGCCCTATTTCATAGTAATACATGCCCTAATACGGCAAATCCTTTTATTTTCATAGTAGATATCATTCACACACAAGCTACTAATTCTTAAGAAGACGTGAATCGAAAGACCATTGAATTTTAAAGATTAATATCGACTGCAGTGTGTAAAAAGGGCCGTAGTGCAGTATTGATAGATCCATGCACATTATAGACATAAATGACTTTACCTGCAATTGTAAAACAGTCAGGAAAGAATGAAAGAGAACATCTTCTGAACTCCTGGAAAAAAAAATATGAGAAGTGAAATTTGCTTCCTTGTGTGCACTTGATGGCTTAGCACTTGTCCTGATTTACATTCAGCCTGGCGGCTCGGATGTCAGAGGAAGTAACGGAATCTTATGCGTGACGTAAAGTGTGAGACATTTCAGTTAGCTGAAAATTTCCATTTGTTCTTAAGTGCGACGGGTTTATTTATATTTTTTGTTGGTCACGAGAAGCTGTTTAAGAAAAAGAAAACACTCTTTTTAAATGCTTCATACTTCATTTAGGATGCTTCATACACGGTAATGTAGTTACTTTAAGCTTAATAGAGCTACATAAGCCTTAAAACAAAGATAAAACTACACTCTTAAAAGACTTTTAGTCGCTTCATATATAAAACTACCAAATTAGCTCCAACCTCAGGAGGGTCTGAATATGAGACTTGATAGCTTTCTGTTTTCTTTAGCTTTCTGTATTTTATATATATATATATATATATATATATATATATATATATATATATATATATATATATATATATAAAATAGTAGTGGTAGTAATGGTAGGTCGATTGGCATCTCTGGAAAATTGTCCGTAGTGTGTGAGTGTGTGAGTGAATGAGAGAGTGTGTGTGCCCTGTGATGGGTTGGCACTCCGTCCAGGGTGTATCCTGCCTCGATGCCCGATGACGCCTGAGATAGGCACAGGCTCCCCGTGACCCGAGAAGTTTGGATAAGCGGTAGGAAATGAATGAATGAATGAATGAATGAATTATTTTAGATAATTAGTTAGATTTCGTATTTATTTATTTATTTGTTTGTTTGTTTGTTTGTTTGTTTGTTTTAAAAAATAAATGTTATATATAATGCATACATTTAAAAAAAAAAAAACTTTATGACAGCTTGTTGGCAAGTTAATGACCATTTTCATCAAGGGTGTATGCAAGTGTAATATAAGCCTTTAAGCACAACCATGAAAGAATTATGCTGTATATTTGCTTTATTATTTTTTTTTTACTTTTATTTAAATTACAACCCCTCTGCGGGCTTACAGAATGGTCTGACGTGAGTGCTGCTGTTTGTGATTGGCACGCCGTTGCTCAGAAGGTTGATTCACCTGGGACTTTATCTGCACACTTATCTTAATAGAGGTTTAGGAAATCACAGGCACGGCAATGTGATGCAAATTGAGCCTCAGCATCCGCCTGTACAGATTTAATAGCAAACACAGAATCACATTTATTAAGAAAGTAAGGGACGGCCCAAGCATGGGAAATTGAATTCATGCCTGAAAGAGATTACCGGTGATGGATATTCTTGAATGTGTGTGTGTGTGTGTGTGTGTGTGTGTGTGTGTGTGTGTGTGTGTGTGTGTGTGTGTGTGTGTGTGTGTGTGTGTGTGTGTGTGTTTAGTGTGTGTATGTGTTTTTCTCTTTCTGAATCTCCTACACTGCCAAAAGACGTAGATGAAGAGGGTGCCGACGTATCATAAAGCACGAGAGTGAGAGAAAGAGGAAAGACGCAGGAGGAAAAAACTGATGCCTTTCCTTTAAAGATATGTGAGGCGAGCAGCGAATTTAATTAATGCGAGACTGTTGCCGTTTCTCAGACATTAGCGTGGCTGGGAATGAGATTAGAGTTAACGCCTCAGTCATATGAGAAAACCATGATTAATTTCTCAAAGGAGTGCACTTCCAAATTGGTAAACTTTTTGTATTTGCAATTTAGATCAGCCGTGTTCATCTAACAGCGAATATTCACCTGACAGACGCCTTCGCACTTTATTAACAGCACAATCAGAGCAGCATGTTACAGAAATGCTTTGCTTTGTAGAACAGCACACACACACACACACGCACACACACACACACGCACACTACATCATAATTGCTGCAATCTTATAAAGAAAAATGATGCACAGGTTTCACCTAAGGTCTGAAATAGCTTTTTATTTTCTTAAATATATATAAATCTTTTTGTAAATTTTTCCCGTGTATCTAATCTCCTACAGATGGATGTACATGTTATTAGCATGCACTGTATTACAAAGTGAACCGTCAGCAGCTCTGTCATGACAATGGAATGAATCTTATTCACAAAAAAGAAAAAGGTTTCTCTCTCATTCTCTCTTTCTTTCCATGGTGTTCCAGATGATGGTCCATGCCAGGGTTCTCAGCTTTTCCTCTCAGTTCCTCATTACAGCGAGTTGGTTAGTCAAGGATGTGATGTGTGGTCTGCAAGATTATATTTGACTCATTAACGAATGACTTTTTATCTGTGTATGTCTACCTTTAGTGCTCGAAAAGGACTGAGAAAGTTAGCAATTGAATATGACGCGATATATTTTTGGTAATAAAAGATTAAGTTGGTTGTCACACTGCTACAGTATTCCATGCAGGAAGCCACCTCATCTGTCTCCTTTGTGCCCCGAAACGTTCCCCTGACACTCATGTCACATGCATGTTATTATTGCCATTAGATAAAACACACTTCACTTCCTGAAGAAGGGCGGACTGGATCACGAGTTACGTTCACGTCCTCTGGAATTGCGGCACGTTTTTAGTGTCATGATCTTACACCACGTCCCTGGTGGACCAGGTAGTCTCAGGTCTGGTACTTTCTGGTTTCATGACAGCTTTCAGGTTCCAATTTTTCATCCAAGCTTTGCTCTTTTTCTGTCTAAACCATCAGCATGGAAGCATTTTAAAAAAATGTATAATAATAATAATAAATAAAAATAACACTGGAGACTCCTTCCAGAGATAGCTGTATGTTTATTTTTGAATAGCAATTAACATCAGTTTATTGTAGTGTCATGTATCAGAACGCATATGAAGTGGAACCCTGTGATTTGAATTACAGCCAGACCTACAAGCTGAAATTGAGTTAATCAAACAGTTGGGATGGAAAATGTAGCAGAAATAAGATGCTCAAATTCACGCCACTTGTGATCCGAAGTACGATCCTTATGTTCACTCTACATATGAAAACGTACGTGTTTTTTCATGTCCAACTCATTTTTCCATGGCACAGAGCTGGGGTTTGAAGAAGCGATCCGCGATGGGTGACAGCACTCTACTTATTCTGTTTGAGAGGCAAAGGGCATGGGATGACACCAGCAAAAATCGAGATTAATGAAACAAATCAGGCAGCGGTGTCATCCAGGAGAGGGCACATCAATCTCCCCAGATTACTCAAGATTAATGATGCCAAAGGAAAACATCTTGATAATGAACTTTATAATGATGGATGGTGGGATAAGTTCTCGGTAGAAAAGTTAAAGATCTCAGGGTTTTTTTTTAATGTTTCGGCAGAAACGCTAACATCGGTGGAAGAGATATGTGCCAGTTGTAATATATTTATTGATTGATTGATTGATTGATTGATTGATTGATTGATTGACAGACTTTCACTGTTTACATGTACATTTATGTTTTTTTCTCCTGCCTAACCTTTTTTTTGAGTGGTAAAGCCAAAGCCGCTACACCTGAGCCATTGAGCAAGGCCCTTAACCCTCGAGTGCTCCGTTGTATAAATGAGATGCATTTTCGTTGCTCTGGATAAGAGTCTGGAAAATGTTGTAAGTAAACCTCTCCTTTAAATATGACAATAGAAAATCACCTAGAGCTTTCCTCCCATCTCTGGAATCCCACTGTGAAGAAATTAAAGAAATGTAGTTGATGGAAAGCACAGATTTCCATCATCAGTGATCCAGTTTAGGTGAGTCTCAGCCCAGTGTACAGTAGCCTTAGATTCCTGAGTAGTGGAACTTTCTCTGGTCTTCAGTGTATTTGCCTGACAGTCTGATATTTTTTGGTGCTTTCTGAGATGCTTTTCTGCTCTGCATGTTTGTACAGAGCGGTTATTACAGCTACAGTTACTGCAGCCTTGCTACGGTATGATCTCTGAGCTGTCTGAGAGACGTTTCATCCTGGAGAATCTGATGGTTTTTTGTTTGTTTTCTGCACCATTCTTTGTAAACTCTAAAGACTCTCGTTGAATGTTTCTGACATCACAGTGAACATTAAGCCAAGCTTTTGATCTGCATACTTTGAAAAAATGCATCGAGCAAATCGCGTACAAGTGTCTGACAACAGTTCTCATACAAACGTTGATGTATCACGAATCGTTTTGGCGCAGAATTGAAGCTTTATCGGAGTGTTTATATTCGCCTAAACAAAATGAATCAAGTAAGAAAATGCACCATGTTTTATTACAAACAAACCGTAAAATCATAAAAACTCGCTGAGATGTTTAGGTATTAGAAATGAATCCAACTCAAAGTGGTCCCAGTAACTCCGATTCATCTCGATCCACAAACCGCGTGATTAATTTCATACTTACACACGCTCTGAAAGTGTTTTATTATTTATTTCAATCGATGTCTATCTAATATACTAATTGTTCATGTAATATGACCAACTTGCTTAAGCAATGTCTCATAAAAATGTGGCTAGGAATTTAGTAACAACTCAAACAATAACTTTTGTTCTTCTAATCTAACCTCATGTGTGTTATGAATTATAAAATAAAGCTATGGCTAAGGCTAAATGAGGCCATGTTGGATAAAAAAAAAAGGAAATGAAATCACACATATATAATAAATTACGCATCAGACATGACATAAATAAGCAAAGTTTTTGTGTCTCGTAAAGCAAATCTCGAAGGAATATTTATTTCTGTCCATCACTGAAATTCTGTCGGCCAATACGCTATATTTTTATATTATTATAGCAGTAAATAGGATTTCAGCATGGCAGTTATGTGACACTTAGCTAGATAACGTTGCCGACGATATTTATTCTTCATATTCAAATCACGGTCAACTGTCAACACGTGCTTGAGCGCTAATATAACGTATAGTATTATACATGTCATGATTAATTTCATAAAAAAGATAGGGAGCTGTATTACATTATTATTAGCCACTCTTAAACTACACTTTTTTTTTTTTTTTTTTTAAGAGCCTCCAGGGATTTTTAAGATTTTTCAAGGACAGCTTGCTATTCTGTACAGGCAAGCAAGCCATCTCATTTTATGTTCCTTCCTCATGCCTCAAGGGACTAGAACTAAACTATACAAAGAAATCCACATTTTAATTTACAAATGTCCAGAAGAGGAAATTGCCCTCTTATATTTTTCAATTTTCACACCACCTAAAGTTGATATATCCATTTGCACATTCGCTCACCTCTCTACGGAATATGCTTAAATGTAAACCGATCGACCGGCCGCTTTTATCTGGGTTTTTTTAATATACTGTTTTCATTGTTGAAGTTTTAAAGTTGTAGAATGCAAACACGATTAAAATGTCTCTACTTTGAATTTGGTTCATTATACAATAACTCAATAACTGACTTATTTATGACTCTTAGACTTGAATGTTTTTTTTTTTTTAAATTGTAGTTTAGCTTGCACCAAATGGACTGCTTTAATTTCAATGTACTCGGTATTGTGACAGTAAAACGTATCTTGAACCTTATCCTGAATTATATCCAAGATCTAGATGAGTTAAACACCTTCTGACTTTATTTCATGGATTGTATTTAATTCAATTCAATTCAATTCAATTCAAGTTTATTTGTATAGCGCTTTTTACAATAGACATTGTCTCAAAGCAGCTTTACAGAACATAAACATAGAGCAGAAGGTAGACATTTATCAACCTCCTGTTGTCTGATGTCACATTCCACAGTCCATTTGATTGGTTGTTGTTATATCTATCTATTTCCTAAAAGCCTTCATTCATTCTACAAATGGTACGTGGACAAAAGAATAAGACCTGAGTTTTTTGTTTTGTTTTGTTTTTTTGTCTATGTCTCAATAGCATATTTTTTTTTTTCGTTTTACTCTTTAACCCTATCGCTGTGTTGTTTTATGTAGCACCAGTGTTCTGCATCAGCTATATATTCAAAATGACAGTAAAAGCATCTTGGCTTATCTTGACCATAAACAAATACACTATCTATAGACCCTGATATAGTACACTTTAAATCAAACAAACTCAGTTTACTTAAGGAGAACCGTCTGCAACCGATTTCACTGCTTTTGGTGTTCACATTATAAAGGAATTTTCCCGTTTCTTTTCTTGGTGCTCTTTAGCATTGACGTGGCCTCAGACCCCTTCTGTTTCACACGACATTAAGATCTTATGATCTCCACCTACTGTATCTGTTGATATTCGGTCTCTGGTTTCTTTGTGCGTATGTTTACATTTAAATCTGCAAACGTCTTCTACAGCAAAGGTCTTCTACATCAGTACATTATAAAATGAATACGTTATTAATAAACTATGAATTTGCCTTGAAATATAATCAATATAAAAATTCTTGCATTAATGTATGAATCCGTTTAACTAGAAAAAAAAAGTCATCGATTCATGTGTCATTTAGTCATTGATTATAGGTTATTAAAAATAGATTTGAAACATTCCAGTCACATGATCAGCAGGAAGTTGCTTTCCTTATCACAGGAAGGTCAATGGCTAGATTTTTAAATGATATTATGATTAATCACTTTTGGTTATTCGCAACTTTGAGAAATTAATAAAAACTCAGGGTGGTCGGCTTGTGGATCGTTTTCCACACGTTCGATCGGCTCAAACGAACTCGGTGTGAAGACGCTCTCGGTCTCCTGATTCTTCGGTCTTCTTATTTCCGGAGAAAGTGCAGTACACCCTGAAAGATTTACAACACTAAGCAGAGATTACACTCAATCGATACACTCAGTCTTATCCTTTTAACGGTCGCTAACTTCAGTGACAAGAGATACAAGATACGACTTCAGATACAAGAGACTTAGAAGTTTAAAACTCTAATGATGCTCACACTCATACTCAAGTTCCTTTTAATACACTTAGCACTTCTTGACTTCACAGCATACGGATAGAAAAGAGGAATGATTCCAGGCTGGTTCGTCTCAAGGTTACTTCCTCTTGTCGCGTCAGGGAGCTGTTGTTTTTTTTGCCACTTCGCCTCTGGCTTGCTCATTAGATATCAGTTTTCAAACATATTACATCCAGTTTTCTGTAAAGATCCCTTTCAATGTGTTATCCAAGGCTTCCTAGTTAAAACTTCGCAAATCATATGTGTAACTCTGCTCCAGTTGCGTTCCTCACCTTCAGTGAGAAGAAGCCAACCCTGTTAGGATCCAGAGGCACCTAGAGATCTACCAGCTCCAGTTGTGTTTCGCTTTATGAAGATTTTAGGTATTCGAAGATGCTAACTCATGTGGTCTTTGAGAACAACAACCTCCTAATCAATACACAATTGTTAGACTGTTTACCACTGTAAAAAGGACATTATTCATAATAACACTCTCCGGTGTTTATAATCACACCTTTCAGTGTCACCCAAATGAGGATGAGGTTCACTTTTGAGTCTGGTTCCTCTCAAGGTTTCTTCCTCTTCCATCTAGGGGAGTTTTTCCTCACCACAGTCACCTCATTCACCTCAGGCTTGTTCATTAGTGACAAATACAAACAAGTTAAAAGTTATTTATAAAGCATCTTAACCCTTAAAAGTTTTCATAAGGTCAAAAAGTCTTAGGAGTACTGAGGAGGACTTTTAAAAGAATTAAGATGTTCTTTTTCATATGACAAAACATGACATATGACAAAGGAAGAAAAAATGTATTGTATGCAATATTTAATAATGATTGTGAGTTAAGATGACACAGATTTGATTGTGTGGGGATTATTTTTGTGACAAGTCATATTGGAGATAACATCTCAGACACAGCAAATATATACAATATATTCTGCCGCCATGTCATTTAGACACACTAACATCTCCTAAACAGAGCCGAAATGCCATAGCGGCAGAAAATGTTATAATTTGTCTCTGACATTTCTGCTCTGTGTCGGAGATGTTTACTTTTACATTTATTATATTTATAACAAACAGATGTTAGAACATCTCTAATACGATCGGTCATGAATGTAATCCCTACACGATATAGACTCAAATATCTTAACAAAGAGACAATGTGAAGGCTTACTGTATAATAGATCAGATTTTGAAAACGCTCCATTTTTTTATCAGACAACCAATCACAGTCTTCAAAAGAATGTGTCATACCTACTAAGAGGGTTTAGCCCCGCCTCCTCTCTAAGATAAAATTTGTCGTATTTTCCTTGTTCATAGTTGAGCTTAAGATAAGATTCCTAGTTATAATTGTTTAAACTAAATCATGAGCTCTCTGAGATCATTATCAGACTCTTTATGAGTACGGACCCTGATCTTCATCTGTTATATCTCGTGTTTGCTGAGCTCCAAATTTTAAACCGTGAATTCTTTCTCATTTTAAGCAGTCTCTTGAAGAAACTTTTCAGTTCTGAAGGCATGAATGAATTCAAGTGAGATTTATTGATTGATTTATTTCAGGGTTATGAGTGTGATAGTCATACCAGAAAGGTCTTTTGAACCAGTGACACATTGCTGAGAAAAAAAAAAAGCCTTCTTTCAAAAGTAAATCATGTGTAAGATCAAGCCAACAGGTACCGTAGATGAAAGCAGGCTTATTAAAGGAAGAAGCCGACAGCGGTTGGACTGCTGAGTTTGGTAGGACATCATTATAATCAAATGTTGCTTGAGCAGTAGGGAATTGCTGATATAATTTTCTGATATTGCCTTAAAAAAGAAATTAAGAAAGCATTACATTGTTAAACAGAGTGAGAAAGCTGTTTAATTCTTTGTAAAATAAGGTTTGGGTATTACATCCAGTTCTATTAATGACAGGATGTTTGCATAGCCGGTGAAAAGAATCGTCGGCCGAATTAGCTGTTGAGTAAACAAGAGGCACTCGATTAGAAAGGCTCTCAAGGTGCCGAGCAGAGCAGAAAACATACAGTACCTCAGGAAGGGAAGAGTCATAGACTTTAATATGTAGGCTTCAACAAGGAAAAAAAATCATGATTGTGCTATTATTGATCATCAGAAGGGGGGGCGGAGTCAACAAAATGATAAAAGTACAATAAAATACTGTATATATGCTTAAAAAATGAGTTTTAGCTCTTGTAATTTATTTATTTATTATTATTATTATTATTATTATTATTATTATTATTATTATTATTATTATTATTATTATTATTATTAATTTATTTATTATTATTTTTTTACATTTTTGGCAATACATCTAAACAAATCTAGGACAATACACAATGAACATCCAAAACAAATGGAAACAATATCATGCCAATGTTTTAAATATACTGTAAAGTACAGTATAATGTTTTTTTTTTTTTTAAGATTTATTTTTCTCTTTTCCGAACAGCTCATTCCAATTTATTTCACTTCAGAGTAAAAGTAAGCATTTTGCTGCATGTGTATGATTGTGTGTGACTAATAAAATTTGAATTTGTATTTGTTTGTTCGTTATTTTGCTGAGAGATAATTATTGCTTTTAAATAACTAACACATTTTGAGTCTCTTAACATACGATTAGCAAATACACAAAATCAGGCTACCTGGCAACCATGCTCGGGCAGGAGCATTACAAATGAATATTTATATCGCAATATTTATATGCAAATCATATCATAAAGTCCATATCATGATTTTGGTCAGCCAGGTACTAGAACATTCTACAGCCTATCTACATCAATGTAGATTTTTATCTAAAGTGATCAATTTATTTACAGTTAAATGCAAAAATAAATAAATAGATAGATAGATAGATAGATAGATAGATAGATAGATAGATAGATAGATAGATAGATAGATAGATAGATAGATAAATAAATAAATAAATAAAATACTATTTAAAAGAATATACTTATTTTCAAGGCTTGGACGAGGGGAAAACTGCTGTTTTTCCTCAGTGTTGTAGTGCTTTTGTTACTGTTTTAAGGCAAAAACAAATTTCAAAGCTCATTCATTCATTCATTCATTCATTCATTCATTCATTCATTCATTCATTCATTCATTTTCTACCGCTTATTCAAACTACCTCACGGGGAGCTTGTACCTATCTCAGGCGTCATCGGGCATCAAGGCAGGATACACCCTGGACTGAGTGCCAACCCATCACAGGGGAATTTCACAGTTTGAAATTTAAATATATAAATTTTATGTTTAAAAAAGTGTTTGTGTAAATGAAAATCAAAAAATCAACAATTGTTGTTTACCGTTCATTTGACTCATTATTTCAGGCTAGCTTTATTAGCTCAAAGAATACCCATGCTAGACATCACTTAGCGTTAGCATTCCTTCATGTCTCCTTTTACAACCTGACATTCTTGCTTAATTGCAAAGCTTAACGGGTGAATGTTATTCCATTAAAACTGTTTTAAACAAAACAGGTTGGCATTGAAACTGGCTTGATTTGAGCAGCAGCAGCAGGCTGAGCTAAATGGCAGCAGATTATACATAATATCTTCTAATACCCTCACACAGGGCTCACATCAGGGGGTAATAAAGCATTGTTTCTTTCCTTGTTGCAGTCTAAACCTTGCATATGTTTACAGGTTGTACCCGATATTTCGTTGTTGTTGTTTAGTTTGGGGAGCCATATTAAATTTACAAATATTTATAATAGTAAAAGATAAAAATAAACTTAAACTAAATCACTGAAAAATATAATCATTAAAAATGTTAAATGATACTTTTGTAATAATGTATGAATCCATTTACAATCTTTTAAGAGGTCAGTGATTATTGGTAATTTAAAAAGTAATTAAAGAATAAAAAAATAAATAATTAAAAACAAGCAACCCTATGGAATAGGAATATTTGGAACTTTCTAAAAGTCACATGATCAGCAGGAAGTTGCATCATTTGATTTAATTCAATTTCCTCTTCATGGGCAGAAGAAAAGTAAGTCATATTCTGGTTTATTTTTCAAATTTAAAAAATAATATTGTAATAATTTTACAAAGTAAGTATACCTTTTTTTCAGTTTGAAGCTTAAAAATGAATTCCCCTAGATAATATTTCATTAAAAAAATGAAAAAAAAAAAAAACATGGTCTTGACATGTACAAATGTTCATTGTTCCTTCTGAGAAATTAATAACACCACCTTTGAGATTTACCACAGAAAGTAAATTGTAGTAAATTGTTGGCTTTAAAAAAAATTAAAAAAATTAAAATATCAGCGTATTCTGGCTCAGATTCATGGTTTAATAATTAAAACTCTTTTAGCGGTCTGTTATTTTGTGTTGCTCGTTAATCACTCGCACTTTTGCGCAGATGGATTTTCTGTCTGTTCAGGTGCTCAGAGACTGTAGAGTCGAGTTTGAATACCTTTTCCTGTCTGCGTGGCCGATCAATCACTGGTCCGGCCTGTCCTTGTGCTTCATAGATTTGTGAATAAATTTGCTAGATTTTGTGACACTAAACGCTAAACATCCTACTTTGCAAAGTTTTCACTTCACTTTCACACAAATTTCAATGAATAAATTCTTGACTTCAAATCACTTTCATTTCATTAATTTATTTCATTTTTTTCTTTCCTACTCTAAGGTATTGCTCTTCTTTTTCAAACCCAGCTAATTGTTTAGAGACTCTGACTCGCTAACTAACTGATGTTGAAAGCGACACTTCTTTTGTGCTTTATCTCCTCTGAGATTAATTAGCATTTGTTGTTTTGCATGACTGCACGCACACTTGCACCATCATCCCGCATCAATGATAATTATTATTTATCGAAGCAGCCTGTTGAGACGACTAGCCGAGAGACGAGTCCCGAATTAGCGTCTCTTAAAAATAGTGTTTTGTTGTTTATATTTTGGACTTGTTAACGATTATAACTGTAGGGTTTTGTAAGGCAACAGTTCTCATTGATCAGTCACCGTGGTATTGTGTGATATGGAGCTGATTTTTATTTTATTTTATTTTGACAAAATACACGGGTAATTTACGAGAGATAGAGGGAGCACAACCTTGTTGCCGCAGATAGCTATATTTTAAGATGTTGAAGTCAGGTGAAGGGGTGTGTGTGTGTGTGTGTGTGTGTGTGTGTGAGAGAGAGAGAGAGAGAGAGAGAGAGAGAGAGAGAGAGAGAGAGAGAGAGAGAGAGAGAGAGAGAGAGAGAACAAGAGTGTGTATAAATGTCTCAGCCAACACAACCCAAGCAATGACAATATTATTATGAAGACAATTGAACACATATCCAGTTTTCTGGCATTCATATATTCCTATAGAAAATAAAGACAAAAAATCCACAAGCTACATTTATGATAAGACATTTAGATGATTCAAACAAATGCACTCTACAATTCTGATGCCTTTTTTACAGGTTATTTCTTTACTCATTGTTAATTAAAAGCACTGGGGTGTTTTTAAAGCATCAATTTATTACAATAATAGCAAATACACAAAATAATAATAATAATAATAATAATAATAATAATAATAATAATAATAATAATAATAATAATAATAATAAAGAGTATTTCTGTTTTTATCAGTTCATGCTTTTTTCCTGTTTATATCATGTATGTCCATAGGAGTGGATTGGATATAAATTAACGGAAAATAATTGTTGCCTTAAAGAAAAACCTTGAGGGAATCGAGGGAAAACCATTACAAATCATTAACCAGCTGTCATGTCAGATTTAAAAAAGAAAAGCCTTTTCTGTCAAGATAACTACACTACAATACAGTACAGAACACTACAGTACAATACAGTACAGAACACTACAGTAAACAACAATACACTCCAATACAGTATAATACAGTACACTACAGTACAGTACAATACACTACCATACAGTACAGAACACTACAATACAGTTAACTACAGTACAATACAGTAGACTACAGTACACTACAGTACACTACAGTATAATACAGTACAGAACAATACAGTACAGTACAATACACTACAGTACAGTAAAATACAGTACAATAGAGTAAAGAGACAAATACATGAAAAAACAGTACACTACAGTATAATATAATACAGTGTAGTACTGTGCATTACAATAGACTACAGAACAGTGGCAGCAACGACCAGTACATAGTTCTGTGTATGAGTAAAGTGCAGTAGTAAAAATGTAAAAAAAAAAAAAAAAAAAGAGGATGGTTAACAGTAGATTGGAGTAGTATATTGAACTCATTTTTTTTTCAAAGTTTAACCAGCTTTCAATGTCTTACATTGAAGACGAAAATATTCTTCACTTTGCAGAAATACAAGCCCATTTTCTGCACAAAACCCTGATTACACTGATTACCGAGGGACACGAAACCGTATTATTTCCCGTAATTGCAGGATTGTCATTAGAGGATCTTCAGTGAATAATCTGACATGGAGAAGACGGTGTTCACGAAGCCTGGTAACAATTCATCCTACGTTTTATTAGGGTCTTGATATATAGTGGCAAGGAAAAATATTTAAATACCAAAGGTTTAAATCCTCTTTTTTCATCATTATTATTATTATCACTACAGTATATCATCAAGTAGCCTGAAAAGCTGCATGTGTCCATAAATCAATCATACACCCTGCTTCTTATTTCTGTTTTCTCATAATAGTTGAGCAACATTTTTTTATTTTTTTTTACGCTGCACAGTCGTATCCACTGTAAGTTGGTTTGAATAATTATTTTTAGAAAGTGCTCATAATGTTTCAGATGGACACAGTGGAATCAGGTCCATGCAGCACATGTGGGTAGTTTACACTGCAGGTTGAAGATACTGAAATCTCCTTATACCAATAGCAGTGTTAAAAATAGCAGCATTGCAAACAAATTAGCTATATTAATCTACACAATTTTAGACAGGAATTGGAGCGAGAGGTTTGTGCTTGTTGGATGGAATTGATTTTAAACAGCGTGTTTCAAGTTCATCGCTTTTTCCAATGCACCTCTATTTGTCCTGCTAACACAATCACTCGCTATCTCTAATTACAGCTTTTATCTCTTATTACAATCCTTATCTCTTGTTGTCTCAGTAATAAAAAGTGTGTTACAGGATGTTTTTTTTTTTCAAACCGAAACACAGATCTGTAGAGATTCATGTAAATAATTTAGTATTTCTTGCAGAAATGTGCTGATTTGTTTCCACACAAGCATGCTGTTTGATTTTGTCTTCTCAGCAGTGATTTGTCAGTAAGCGGTAAGCTGATCCGAGTCAGCTCTGACCTCAGCAGGACGTGGCCTTTGGGTCAGCCAGAATGTATCTCAATCCCAGACCTGAATTCGCTCTGTGCAGCACATTTTAGGTTTGTCTGCATGATCCAGCTCCCTCTCATGAAGCTCATGAAGTCATTAGTTTAGTTTTCGTACTGAGATTCTGAGACTATTCCAAACGAATAAGGAAGTGACGTCACTGCTCCTGGAACATATCTGGAACTTTGGCGAATGTTAGAAAAGAACGTTAGGCTTTGCCTCTATAGATGTGACAGGAAGCTTTACATGTATTTAAGGAACAGGATGTTGGATTGAAAATTACACAATAATTTTAGAGTTCTAGAGACAAGATTGACATATCTAAGACCTTTGAAGTGTGTGAGTGTGTGATTGTAACCTGTGATGGCTTGACGCCATATCCAGGGATAGATCCAGGTTCCTCGTGACTCCATGCAGGATAAGTGGACAGACGGACGGACTTAATTATAAGCAGCATTGTTGCTTAACACTAGTCTTCTTACAGAAAGCATGTGATAGGAATATAGGAGATCAGGAAATGATAGGAGATCAGGAAAATACCCCCCCCCCCCCCCGACCACCCTAAAAAGATTTTGTTTTTGTTGTTCAGGATAGAATTGCCTTCAGAAGGGACGTAACAGCGAATTTGCATTGTTCGCCTCACTGAAATGTGAATCACCAAGATTTTTTTATGTTAATTGTGGCATTTTTCTCATGCCAAGAAAGATCACAGAGAAAATATCACTGGTGTAATTATAGTTCAATGGAAGCGATAATTAAATCATGCTATTAATAAAGTTTCACACGTATAAATGCTTTGCCTTGCTCTAATTTGATTAGGTAACATCTCAGTGGTGCAGTCATGTCGAAATGGTTTTTCAGTGTGTACGTGTTTATTGATGGCAACTGGAGCCTTTTAAAGCAGTGTCTCTAAATCATCTCTTGGTACACAAGCTATGTAAATTTCTTGCCCTCACTAGTTCACCGTATTGTATTCAGATAGAAATGAAGAGTCTTTGACAAGCGTCAGCCATTAGCAGTGTTAGCAGGGAAGTGCAAAAGGCCAGAGGAGCACCACTGTGAAGTGACTGGCTGAAAGGTTCCTCCAGCAGCGTGTCGCTGATCCGTCGGCCGAGCGTGTCAATAGTTTTTGGACCGGCTCTGTCAGCTCGCTGTCTGTGGTGACCTGTGTCATTTGTGCAATCAGGAAAACAACAGGTGGCGTGGCATCACTGTCGAGGCCGGATCCTGTCAGCCGAACAGAGGGAGATTCACAAAACAACATAAGACACACCGGTGTGAGGGAATTCAGTGTCTTTTTTTCAGTGTTCAGCAAACAGAAACTGATACAGAAAGGTGCTCATGCATTAAGGATTCCTGTGGACCTGAAAATCTCACCAGTTCAGATTGAGCTTTTACCAACCTAACATTAAAAAATAAAATGTCCTAACATTAAAAAAATAATAATAAATTGTATGAAAATGAAGAAATTAGGTAAATTTGCATTGAAAAATCATAATAATAATAATAATAATAATAATAATAATAATAATAATAATAATAATAATAATAATAATAAAACAAAAAATTGACCTGAAAATAAACGTCTTAAAAATGTAAAATCATGAAAATTATTTACTATTGAAAAAGTTTGTGTTAAATAAATCAATAAATTGTGTAAAAACGTATTTTATATATAAAAAAAAAATACATCAGTGCCTTCTGTAAAAAAATACATTTTATAGTATATATACTATACTGTGAAAAAGAAAATAAGAACATAAGAAAAAAATATCATGAATAAATGAATCCCGGCCTAAACGATAAATAAATAATTCAAACATGGAAATCATTTAAAAAAGCAGTTAAAATAAAACAAATCATGTGAAGAACAGAATCATTTAAAAATACAAAATAATTGAATCAGGTGTGAAAACAAATAAATAATTACAAAAGAAAAATGTAATAAAATAAGTTAAAAATGCAAAAATAAATCAATTTATCTTGTGTAACAAATCATCTGGGGGAAAAAAAACACACTGCAATGGAAAAGTTCTCATGTAAAAATGTGTGCATTGTAATCTTTAATAATATCCGCCAAGATCCTAAAGATGACGATGAACATGAAAGTTCTTAACATAAGACATTTTCTCTCCAAACCCTGTTCGTTCTTCCACACACTTGTAGCCTTGTCTTGATTCGTCGCGCTCTCGAGGGCTTCTGTTGACGAGAACGTTCATTTTCCACGTTGTGAACTTGAGTGTGAGAAACAAATGTAAATTGTTTTTAATTGGCAAGTGCAAAGGATGTCTCGTGGGCCTGCAAGGCTGACAGATAAAAAGCCCGTCTCTCACTGTCGCTTAAAACAGTCCCAGCGCGCCTCAGCCATATGCTTTAAGTGACTGTGAGAGACATTTTAACATGACGATAATGTCACCAATAAAAAGAAGGAAAGCTGCTAAACGGTGCGGATTCTGAGCTGCGGTGGAAATGGTGTCAAACCAAACAACTGTGATCCTAATAACGACCAATGACAACTCCAACTGAAGTGTAATGCACACTGTGATGAGTGTAAAAAGAGACGACACGAGGACACCGTGTCATTTCATCCATGCAGCTAAAATCTGGAAGACACGAGAGCAAATACGGCAAGACTTCGCTGACAACACTCGAACCGTCGTTATGTGGGTAACGAGTTCTTCTAGTAACCTGCTTTATAACACGGTACTGTCGAATTCTTCATCACAGGTTTACATTTAAAGAAATCCAAAAATGAGTGATTAAAAATAGAATAAAAAAACATTAAAAAAAGAATAAGAAAAGTGAATCGTGTATAAAACAAATTCAGTGTAAATAATTCAATTGTATAAAAATGAGTTGAAATAAAGGGGGTCACAGTGGCTTAGTGGTTAGCACATCGCCTCACACCTCCAGGGTTGGGTTCGATTTCCGCCTCTGCTTGTGTGTGTGTGTGTGTGTGTGTGGAGTTTGCATGTTCTCCCGTGCCTCGGGGGTTTCCTCCGGGGACATCGGTTTCCTCCCCCGGTCCAAAGATATGCATGGTAGGTTAAATGGCATCCCTGGAAAATAGTCTGTAGTGTGTGTGTGTGTGTGTGTGTGTGTGCCCTGCGATGGGTTGGCACTCCGTCCAGGGTGTATCCTGCCTTGATGCCCGATGACGCCTGAGATAGTCACAGGCTCCCCGTAACCCGAGAAGTTCGGATAAGCGGTAGAAAATAAATGAATGAATGAATGAATCATTTGAAATAAATCAATTGTGTTCAAACATGTAAAAGAATGATATTAACACAATCAAATCTTTTATTTTTTTTTTAAATGAGAAAATAAATTTTAAAAAGAAATGTAATAAAATTTTAAAGAATTTGGGTAGTTCTAAGACATAGAAGCATAGATCTAATCTTTTATGAATGTAAGTGTGAGTTTCTTGTTGTAGCACATTATGAGACATTTTTTCCCTCAGAAACCTGAAGCAGCAGTGTTTCCTGCCGTCGCTCTCTCCAGCTATCCATCTGGGAGGCAGCCTGCATACACGCCTAAATGAGAAAGTTGGGTCTGATCGGCCAGCCATGACAAAAATAGATTACTCTGAGAAAAAGAGAGGAAGACGGACAGATTCGGTGTGTGTGTGTGTGTGTGTGTGTGAAAGAGAGAGAAAGAGAGAAAGAGAGAGAGAGAGAGAGAGAGAGAGAGAGAGAGAGAGAGAGAGAGAGAGAGAGAGAGAGAGATTTACGTAAAATATCTAAATATTTTCAGGTGAAAAACACGTGAAAGTGCATTTCATCATGTTACAGTATGCCTTGAAATTGCACGTGTGCATTCGAGTAAATCCATGAGGCAGCACATGATTTATAGAACAGAAAATGCCTCAATATGAGGTAAAGGATTAATGTGAAATTAAATGAATTATGTAAAAAAAAAAAGTCACGTATGAAAATTAAACGAATCATTTAGAATTAAAAAACCCTACAAAGTCTGTGAAAGAAATCACAAGTGAAAAATGTATCAGTCGCATATAGATGTGAATGAGTTATTAATGTAAAAACAAAATTGCATAAATTAAATAAAATGGGTCATTTATAAAAAGAAAATCATGTTTAAAAAAATTAACAGATAATACATTTATCAAATAAACAAACAAAAACAAATAAATAAATAAAAACAAATAAATAAACAAATGAATAAATAAATAAATAAATAAATAAATAAATAAATAAATAAATAAATAAATAAATAAATAAGCTACATTTTTAAAACAATTCTTAGGGAAAACATTTTACCTCTCTTTGAAAAGTCTGTATGTAAAAAAATTGTGCAAATGTGAAGTGTTTAAAATTTTGTCACATGACTTTTTTTTGGGCAACTGATATACTGGGAGTCTTGCAAATTCATGCAGAAAAGTGAACTTTCTTCTAAATCTTCCTCCCACATAAATCTTAGCAAATGGGTTTTTGGAAGTGAGGATGTTTGAACAGCCTGAGGTTAGGAATTACTCTTCATCATTTTCACTCCCTACTCTCTGTTTGTCTCTATTTTGGCTGTCTTGTTAAACTCACTACATGACTTATGGCTTGGGCCTGAGGTTGATGAGTTATTGTTCTCTGTATCCTTTAAGCATCTCAGCACATAAAAAAACATTAGCGGCAGGACGAATCACTCGTGTTTATTTTACCTGACGTCTTGATGATGAACGTTGCTAGGCGAGTTTTTGCGCCGTGAAATCGTTGCTTGATAGTAAACCGGTGATGTAAATGTAAGGGTCAAAGGGTACTGGAGAAAACAAGCAGTTGTGGGAAAGCATCTATTTTCTAAAAAACGTGACCGTGTTTCATTTGCTGAAAGAGCTGTCAGAGAAAGAAGATCAAAATAAATAAATAAAAATGTCCCCCGGGAGAAAGACCAGAGGAAACAGAAGTGTGCATGTGGAAGTGTGAGATGTTTAACAAAGCTTGCCGAACAGACACAAGTATGCACGTCGGCTCGCTATCGATCAGTGCCCTGTGCTTTTAGACGTGATGGTAAAACAAAATAAATAAACAAATAAATAAATAACACGAGCAAGGTTCCATTATGAGCGGCACCGGCGTTGACCTGTAGTGTGTTTGAAAACACTGCATTTGATAAATGCAGCAGGGTTACTATGGAAACAAAAGCTGTCCGTTAAAGGTTGGGTTTATATTGTTTTATGGCCTGACCATCAGGTATCTCTAAATAGCTTGGAAATAATGCTAATGTTAGTCAACCTGTGAATGGATTATGAATACTGTGTATACACTTCAGTTCAATTCAATTCAAGTTTATTTGTACAGCGCTTTTTACAATAGACATTGTCTCAAAGCAGCTTTACAGAACATAAACATAGAGCAGAAGGTAAACATGAGGAATGATAAAGGAAATAACGAATAATAAAAGAAAAAGAATTAACAGAATAAAAAAATTCAAGATTATTATTAGATATATATAGTTCACAATGTGTATGTATTTATCCCCCTATGAGCGAGTCTGAGGTGACTCAGGCAGCAGTGGCAAGGAAAAACTCCCTTAAATTGGTAAAGGAAGAAACCTTGAGAGGAACTGGACTCAAGGTGGAACCCATCCTCATATGGGTGACACTGGGGGTGTGATTGTAATATACAGTCAGATAAATGTTGTATTGGTGTAAGGATCATGGACTTCAGATCTCCTTAGTATCACAGAGTCTAACTGATATTATACACTTGTTTTTTGTTTGTTTGTTTGTTTGTTTGTTTGTTTTTTGATATCACTGAATACATGATAACGTGTGTGTGTCTGTGTGTGGGTCATAAGTTCAAAACCATGTAACTTTTATTAGAACTGAATTCATTTGATCGGATAATCAGCGTCTCGAGTGCTGATGTTATTATAACAGCACTGAGATATTTGGAACTGTTTGTATCACTCTACTTATAAGTGCTCTCTAGGTACAATTCCTACGTCACAGTGAAACTGTTACTACATTACTGACGGCTGTGAGGCCGTCTGGGAGTTGTCATGGCAACACCCTGTCGAGCTGCAGCTTCTTTGGTTACGGCTGTATTTCTGTTTCTGACGGAGAAACTGTATTGTGTCCGAAAGATCGATTACTTGGTATTAAATTCTCATTAAGATAAAGGTGTTGGCATTCTCACCAAGCATGCTGTTGTGCTGAATATCAACATCTCTAGAAACTAGCGCGGCCTTGCGGATACACACTATAACAATGCTCGTGCTTGGGTGCTTGAGATCTTGCTGACAATTCGCCTGTATTCCTCAATGTCACGTCATAATTTTTATCCGTTTCTAGTTCCATCGTTAGTGTTAGTTCACAAAACATGTTCATCCCTTTTATTACTTGAGCTATAGACATTCAGCTATAGACATTCAGCTATAGACATTCAGCTATAGACATTCAGCAACAAACATTCAGCTGTAAACATCCAGCTGTAAACATTCAGCTGTAAACATTCAGCTATACACATTCAGCTATAGACATTCAGCTATAGACATTCAGCTGTAAACATTCAGCTATAGACATTCAGCTGTAGACATTCAGCTGTAGACATTCAGCTATAGACATTCAGCTGTAGACATTCAGCTGTAGACATTCAGCTGTAGACTTTCAGCTACAGACATTCTTTCATCACCGGCTAAGCTTTGACAATACCTTTATTTCTTATGAAGGTAATTGTTAAAAAAAAAAAAGTAATGTTGGCGAATGGTAAAAAAACATTTACTGACTTTGCCATGAATATGACAAAGGACAAACTTTTCAAAAGGCAATATAACTCTATCAATTCTTTTATTGGACTTCTTGGACAGGAGAAAACTCCATAAGAACAGCTTTGGCAAGACTCTCTTTCACGTCTCTCACACCAAGACTTTTGTTTTCGGAGTGTTTCACAGGGCTGTAATTTTGAACTCACGCGACGTAAACACATTTTCAATATTTATTGATGTCTGTTATTTCTGTACCACTCTTAAATTCACTCGGTCGGTTTGCTGCCTGTGTAGAAAGACAGTGGTCAAGAAATAAAGCTGTAATTGTATGTTAAACGGCTTTGATGAGAAGTGCCAGACGTGCTGCAGTGAATCGATCACAATCTGCACGGCTGCTGGAGTGTGTTCAGGCTCAATATTGTTACATGAGAATTTTAATTTTGCTCACCGGGGGTGGAATATAAAATATTTGAGGGACCTGCGTGATCGCCATTGGCGGAACGAACTGATGTAAGATATGGAAGAAAGACAAGAATTATGCAGAGAGGCAGAGGGTTACACGTCGATTGCATGGAAATCAACTCCATTCGAATAATTGTGTCACTTCTGAAGCGACTGGTTGCATCACAAGTTATTTTAGGGGGTGAACACTTGTTCTGCTTGTTAGTCCCTCCTTTCTATCACTTCGTCACTTCAGTATGGGGTATTTTGTGTAAATCCATGGCATAAAATCCCAGTTTCAGTTGTCAGTTATAACACAATAATATGTGCCAAACTTCAAGGAGGTGAAAACTTCTGCACGGCACTATCACACCAGATGTTTTGCCTGATCTCTATTGTGTCAATGTAAGCTACCTGGAATTGTGCTCGGAAACTTTCCACGGCAATTGTTATTGAGCAACTTTTTGTAACTTAGGCAGAAAAAAGTCCCACTTTTTTTTCTGCCTCGCACAAAATATCTTTATCAATGTTTGTGCCGAGCGGCGCTAACTAGCTGAAAAATGGCTGCAGTCAAACTGTCTTTCTTCCTTTTACTTGTTGGGTGCATGCAGATCCTGATCATTACTCATCTTTAAGCAAGTTGCTTTGAGCCATCGAATAATAAAGAAATATGATAGCTTCCACCTTGCCGTTTCCCCGAATATCATCTCTAATTGCATTTCTTTTGTCAGTGCGTTCGACGGAGCACTCCCACCTCCCTCTCCTCCTTCTCCTCGGCTGTTAGTATTCTGAATCCGTGCGATCTTCTCAACGCAAGAACCGAGCGGGAGATTGCTGCTTTTACTAATGTGCATAAGCATCCCAGAGGATTGGCATTCAGGTTAGCTGCTGAGGAAAGATGTATTTTTCCAAATGGCTGCTGTTGAATTCTCTATTGATCACTCACTTCATGGCCTTGAAGAGGAGCGCCGCACAGCAAGGACAGTAGAAAGCATGGAAATGAGACCAGAACTGAAAATTAGCTGCCTTGCTTTTTTAGTTCAAGCTTAAACTGTGAGTAAAACTAGCCTTGTTCTCAATAAAGTAACATGATTTGTACATGATGTATGAAATTTGATTGGCATTGGGAATATGAATAAAAATGATTGAAAAAAAAATAGGAGCCTTTTTTAGATATCGGCACCATCCTGAGCTCAAAGCCTCTACACGGTGGAAAAAGCCAGGTGAATCCTGTGTACACAGGGAGATAGAATAGTTAAGCGCTTGGTTTAAATTGCCATATTATTTATGAATTATAGAGTAGAGAAGCGTCAAACGTTTGCTGAGCAAACAACTTCGGCTTGAGAAAGGCTTATATAGGAATAGGAGTCTGAAGGTCTACTTAGTGCATCAAGTCT
This sequence comes from Tachysurus fulvidraco, assembly GCF_022655615.1. NCBI lineage: Eukaryota > Metazoa > Chordata > Actinopteri > Siluriformes > Bagridae > Tachysurus > Tachysurus fulvidraco. Next base: position 15,267,722 of record NC_062519.1, read on the forward strand.
TTCCTTTCTTCTCCTCCGTCAGTGATTTGAGGTCCCGTGCTCTTTTTCATGTTGCTGTGTATCATTTGTCAAGAATATGTCTACTTTAACACATCTGTCACTGTCACTCCAAACCAAAAACCACTTACAACAGGGAATCCTGGTTGCCCTTTGCAGGAACCCATCCGACACACTTGAACGGATATAAGAAGGAAAATATCTGAAAGAATGCCGTGTATGGTGAGTGTATTTGCCTAAAGTTTTAGTGGATGCAGCAATGTAAAGTCAGAAAAAGATAAAGGTACTGTATATTGAATAGGTAGGTGAGAAGGTATAGGTTCAAGGAAATTTCAGGAAGGTCACAGAGGTGGGTCTGGGGGCAAAAACTTTGTCACATGAAAAGCAATCAGTTGAATCAAGCAGTTAAGAGAACCATTTTGAAACCATTAAAAATGGAGGAAACTCTGAGAACTTAGCTTTAGGTTCTAGTTTGCCTCTGGGTTAAAAACACAGAACCCCAATGGTGCAACTTGACCATACCACCTACGAGTTCCAAGCTTGATTTCCATGATGAGCTACAGCAGGGTTGTCTAATCTTATCCAAAAAAGGTATGATGTGGGTACAGGTATCCGTTCCAACCAAGCAGAAGCCACAGCTAAGTTTATTGAAAGCCAAGATCAACTGATTAAATGGGTAAAATCAAGTGAGGATCCTGCTTGATTGGAATAAATGCCTGCACTGGCACTAGCCCTTAGTGGATAAGTTTGGACACCACTGTTGTAGCTCATCAAGCATACTCAGCTTGGAACTTGTAAATGGTACGGTCTAACCTATAATTTGCATGGTGCGATAAATAACATGGCACTGATCTTACACCGCATAGGTGTCCTAAAATCATGAGAATTTTAATGGAAGCGGATAGGCTGAGACATAGACTGATAGGAGAGGATTATACTGTATAAAGGGAGAAAACATGGAAGACTGATCAGAAGCAGGATCAAGGTAGAATAGTAGAAAAGTAATAGCTTTCCTGCCGCATGAGCACACATTTGTTTGAACCATGGCACCAGAAGGCTGGGGGTTGTTCATTACATAAGAATTATTAAACTATACACTTAGAGATATTTTGTAGCTTGGTCACCATCCAAAAATAAATGCAAGTACAGTGGGACAGATGGAAGCTTATGAAGGTTTTTGCAGATCTGTAGGGGTTGCTATGTCAGGGAAAGGTTTTGAATGACAAAAACTGGCTGGTGTACCAGGCTAAGTCACAATAGAACTCAAATGAATCAACAGACACAAGGATCCCTAAGCTTACTGCTAGTGTAACATCTGTAAAATACAGAAACTCTGTTTGCTAAGTGCCATGTAAAAGTAAAACCCATAATGATGGAACCAGAATTAGAAAGACCCTACTGCAAAAAATACATGCACTTGATAATCAAAGCCAAAAATGTCCCAATTCACCCCTTTTTCATTTTGGTGGTTTAGTACTGAGATTGCAACATATAAAGTAATATATTTAGTAAATTCCTTTTTTTTTAGTTTTGTGTGTTTTTCCGAATGGCACTTGGAGCAGGAAGCTCCATTTGGCTGATGTTTTTTCTCAGTGTGCATTCCCAGTGGGTTACTTCCCTTCTTCAAAAGTGAGTGAGTTTGAGATTAAGTGCTTCATACGACTTACTTATTCACAACTGAATATTACTGAGGCTTAGACCATATGGCATTCAAAGAGACTGTGTCTTGAGACATAATACACCTTAATGCGTGTGTGAAATATTAAAGAAAAGCAAAAACACAGATGTTGGTCTCAGAATCCAACGATTTTGCCATTGTTTCTTTTTTTGTTCTGGTGTACAACAATACACTCCGATCCACCGTCGACTGAATGCCACTGAAACTACACAACACTGGAATAAATACAGTTTCATTCTATACTGTACTTGGGATTCTGACTCCAGTGATACTGCCATATGAGCAGCGGTGGCTAGTATAAATAGAGCAGAGCTCAGTCTATGGTTTAAGTTTTGGCATCCATGTAAGAATGTTTAAAAGTGGATTATTTTGTACAATCGTGCACAAAAGCTCTACCACTGACCATAATAAAATACTGAATGATATTATGTAAAAATGGACCAGCTCCCTCTTACCTCAAAGCTCTTATCACTCCTCACACTGCACCTCGCTCCCTCAGATCTACCAGCACTGCTCGACAGGTCCCCCGATCTCTAAGGGTAAGAGGTAGGTATACAGCAAGACTCTTTTCTGTTCTGGCACCAAGATGGTGGAATGAACTTTCCCTAGATGTCCGAACAGCCGAGTCCCTGACTATCTTCAAATGACAGGTTAAGACCTCCTTTTTTTTATATCGCTCTGGATAAGGGCGTCTGTAAAATCCGTAAATATAAATATACTGATGATGTAGCTGTTTTCCTTCTAGTCCAGACTGTAGCCTGATACATTAGTTCCATATGATGATAACAGTTCAGTCTCAGATTTACAAATAATTCAGGATTGTTATTTTGGCATCCTGTACATTAGGAAGCAGCAGTAAGGAACATACAACAACTTGTGTGAGCTGTCAATCAACATTCCCAGCGTATTTGTCTCTTTTACATTGTGCGATCGATACAGGTGAAAACTGTAATTTCTGCTTGTTCCTGTTATGCTTTCTCTTCCGGTGAACTATGTTATCCGTAATATTAACAGTCTTTTAGATTGAGACTAACACTGAATGTACCAGGCTCTGTGGAAATCAATACATATATATTCACAAAGTGGGGGCGTTTGGTATTCTTATTTTAGGACTCCTAGAGGACTGCGCATTGTCCGTGAAATGTATTCATTAAGACCTGTTATAGACCCCTCTGTGTGCCCAGTCTCCCTCCTGGCTCCCACGGCTGGTAGCTAAGATTTAAAAATGACCTTTTGGGATTACAAACAGCGTGCATGGAATTAGATTATTTCTCGACTCCTCTAATGAGAACAAAGTACTTGTCACTGTTTGATTAATGATTTTTTTTTCCTCAACGCGGCCAAGCAAGGGATCATAAAGGAACAATTTTCTCCCTTCACAGCCATTTGTGTAAATGCCATCAGGCAATGAAGTTCGCCGTTCGGGCCGACTCTTCTCTTTAGAGTTCCTTGACCTTAATACTATGAGTGAGAGAGTTGTCTTTGCATAGAGTGCAGAAAATTGCTTCTGTATTAGTAGAGGCCATTATCTGACCCTTGAAATGAACTGTAGAAATACAGCCAGTCTCACTATTCCAGCTATTCCCATTCTTTCCAGTGTCACATCTGTAAATCTGTTGCCATTTAGCCGCAGCTCTCAGGTGTTGATTAATTTTCAATGAAACAGCTCCGACATTAGTACTGTTAGTAAAATCGCTGTGGTATAAGAATGAAAAAAACTTCGATTCAGGCCATAGCGCATCACCACCAACGCTGTTGATTCTTTTCCTAAAACAGCACACTACACAATGTATTGTTCATTACACATGATGGATACTCCAAGCTCAAGAATCTGCAAAGAAAGTACAAGTTTCTTTGCTGAGCAAGAATTCTTCTGCATTAGCAAGACTGCATCAACAGCAAAGTGTCAGCTTTCAAACCGGAACGTCAACCTAGCAGCACATTTGACTGGAAGGTTTAAGAACTGTATTCTTTACGATTATTATTCTTCATGTTATATTTAAATCTAGTCAAACTCGGCAAAGACAAGCCTTCATTTTCTCCGGTGTCAAGCTATAGTCATAGAAATTGCAATAACAACAAAAAAACATAAAAGACAAACATAAAAAAACTAAAACTATTCCCATTCATTACGATCAAATGCTTCTAGGCTACGTTGACAGGTTCAAAAACAACACTAGCTCTACTTTAAAATGGTTTTTTTTTTTGCTTTCAAATTTTGATATTATTTCCACACACAACTGGAAACTGAGAGCATGTTGTTGACGGAAACATTAATAATTTCAGCTCTGTGACTTGATCGAACTTATCATCAGATAAATCTTTGACTCTCAAATAAAAAGTTCTCAAATCTAATTCGTCTGTAGATTAATTTGATTCATTTTCTATTACAGCAGCTCTGAAAGTAGTTCCGGCTGCAAGCCAAAGCACCAGTTTAAATGTATGCACTCGTTCTAATACGTTATCCTTCGATGGTAACAAGTTATATAGGGACTTGTCATACGTCTTGAGGTTATTTAATTCATTTATTTACCTTTTGTGAGGAGTTTCCAGGCTTGCAGGATCATAAACACATCGAATTTTACATCATTTCTTAGCTCCGCTTCCCTCCTGTGTTAACGCAACCACAGGTTAAAAAAAAAGACAAAGGGAATAGCAGAGAAGCCAAATTGATATGAATTGATTCGAATGCCTTTTTTGTCCGATGCAGTAGTGAGATGAAGTGCGAGTTCAAAGAAAAGAATGCAATTACCCTTTAGAAATGAAAGCGCATGACTCGTGATAATTACTCTGAATAGAAATGGCATTACTGTGAAGAAAAGTGACATTGGTGTGAATTAAACTGACAGTCAAGACTCATTCTTTTCCCTCACTTCAGGTCACATGGTCTAAATTTCTGAAAGGCAGCTTGGATTGCTCCTGTGAACATGCAAATTTAAAGATTCCCAATAACTTTTGCTGCATCACTCACGAAAAAGAAATGAGCTGATTTTATGGGAAAGATGAACGATAATGGCTTATCAGATACAAATTAATAGATTTGCGTGCAGGTATCTGGATGATACGCTCATTTTCAGCCGCATTGATCTCACCTGTCTTGCAGAGGTGGTGGATAGGTTACTACACCGGGATGGGATACGTTCTTGCTTTCCCTTCATGCTCAACTAGATTAATATGAACATTAAGAGAAATGGGCAGAAGCTGTACTGCTTCACTTTGGAATTGCTGCCATAAATAAGGAAGACAGGAAGTGAAGAAGGGAGGAAAAGACTTTTGAACTTCTCAAGCACTCATTTGTCCATACTGTATATAGGGTATGTAGGATTTTTTTTTTCCCCACCACGATCACGGACATCCACGGTGTGTAATTTGACAGCAGTGTTTAAGGTAACAAGTCCCCAAACGTGTGTATATTAATCCTTAACTAATGCATGCATAATGATGAATGAATCAACGCACTAATCCCCAGCACATCAGGAAATAATGAAGCGAAGGCATCGTCGAGTATGACTAGCCATCAATTACGATAATAGCTAAGTATTAACATCTTGTTAACTCGTTCTGTTAATTAATATCATGACCTGCAGTATTAATACATTAGGAAAGGTGTGTTTGGAAACTATGTAGCTTAACTACAATGCACTGTAGGTTCTGGCTTTTTTTGGACTGCGTTGTTTTTATTCCATGGCGTCTTGTTCCCAGTATTCCCAGTGTTCCCAGCGTTGCTGAATTCTGATTGGTGCAAAGCTTTTGAGCGGCTGCCATAAATAAGGAAGACGGGAAGTGAAGAAGTGTTGAGTCTGTGCGGAACTTTACGCTGATCCGTTGGTTCCTCAGGAGCTCTTGGATGCACTATTATAAACTGTTGTAGGAATGAAATTGTTTACATTTACATAATTTCCTGTTCAGTGTCCCTTCCTCTCAAGGATTCTTCTTCATATCATCTCAGGGAGCTTTTCCTTGCCGCCGTCACCTCCGGCGTGCTCATATATATATAGTGTAATATATATATATATATATATATATATATATATATATATATATATATATATATATATATTATTTAAAATTTTGAATGAATATTTTCAAATTAGTTTTTAAACTTTAAATGTATATATTTATTCATTTATTTTTCATCTTATTTTTTCTTCTTTTTATTATATATATATATATTCTTTTCTGGTTCTTTACTTCTGTAAAGCTGCTTTGAGACTATGTGAAATGCTAAAAGTGCTATACAAATATATTGAATTTGACTTTACAAATATTACAACAGTAATTTCAGTACATTTGTGCAACGATCATTTACCTGTATGATTTTTACCATCCGATAATTTGTAGCCTGGAGTCTGATATTCACTTCGGATCATGATCCATGACCTGTCCTTTCTTGCCTGTATAAATGCTATGATTTGTAGAAGAAAGAAAAGAACCCGGAGCAAAGCGATGACGCGAGATACACCGCATGTCAAATCCCATGCATGTTCTAGTGAGATAAGATTGCTCGGGACAGATCCAGGGCTCTGGTGTCGGATGAGCATTTTTTGGGTCACTAGGCCGAAATTCTCAATAGCAAGCAGATGGGTCATGAGTAAGACCACAACTCTGAGAAAAAATGTAGAGAACCTTCCACGCTACACATCTGCTTTCTTTTGACTATTTCTCTTTTGTGTTTCAGTTGTAGCTCTGTAGATAATGAAAGGAAAATCAATATGTTTGTATGATTATTGTTGTTTCCTTGTGATGCAACAGTCCAGAGATCCAGGCAAGAGATTGTTTAATCTCTTCTAGCTTGTCATCGTATCCGAGGAAGACGGAATAAAAAACCGAAATAAATCATTTCATATTAGCTTCAGTGACACAAAGGTTGTGTTTAATAGCGGTTTTATTCAAAATTCAAGGATGTACGTATTATTGACCTGTTATTTTCTGTTTCTAGGTTTTTTTATGTTGGGGAAAGAGTTTTTGTGCCCGTTGAAAGTCGTGCAACGTGTCATCGAGATATAAAACCAGACTGGAGCACTGTAATTAACAATTTGTGTTAGAAAGTGTGTCTTATTCTGGCTTACGTGACTAAAAATAAGAGAATGGTTCCTTGTTTGTAAGGATTTTGCATTCCATGTTTCCAAAAAAAATGCAGAAAGAAAGAAAGACAGAAAGACAAATAAAAAACAAAAACAAATCTCTTCTGTTCTCATGAATACAAGTCTTCAGCTCCGAAGGGTTTTCGTCTGGTGCAGGTGCCCCTAATTCCAGCTCCGCACTCCGGCTCCAGCCTTTTAACCAAAGCCATGCAGGATTGCACCAATCTTGTTCATTTCATGCTTCTGAATAGTGAAGTCATGAGAATTTTTTCAGCAGGAGGTTTCAACAGATGGTTAGAAGTTAAAATATCTGCAGAGCTTCAAATCACACAATCACTCAATGGCAATGTACCACCTGAGACCCAGGACGACAAACCGCCGCCTATTCAACCGTTTCTATAACTTATCCTCTTACCTTGATCTGGCTCTAAATTGATCCTTTTGATGAGCGAGATAAAGTGTGACGGCTCACCCTGTACCGCTGGACTCTCATCTGAGACCTCATAAAGGCACAGCCGTCTAAGTCATCATGACTCTATATAGACAATGTAAACTAAATAGACGGATATTGAGAGGTTTGTTTTTTTGCTTTGTTTTTTTTCCATCTGGTAGCATCATTTTTTATTAAAAGGCTTAGGAATGAAGCTTTACTCTGAAATACATTAATTGTTACCATTTGTATATAAATGATAGAAATGATTTTTTGATGAAACCAAGAAATTCTGTTTGGTTTTTGGTTGCTCTGCTATTTCGCTCATAAATTACTTGCAGTTTTAAACATCCGAAATAACGATCAATTCATGCCTTTTGCTCCTTAAAACAAAACAGCAAAAGCTGCGTTTTGCTCTCGTTTTTTTTTTCTCAGCATCACATTTGTATAAAATACTTTAAAGAACTTACTGAAACACAATCGATTCACGAACAAGAGGTGGTACACAAAGCCAGCTGGCATGGACCAGCCACGGCCTCTTTAAAGTCCTATTTCTTAAAGAATTGTGACCAGGGGTTACGGCTGTACTCCTGCGTAGACTCCGGCAATTTATTTTTGCAGCTTTGAGTGACCATTTATGTTCTAATAGACAGGCAGATGATCTCTTCCAGGATAAAAAAAAAAGATTTTGATGTTATAGAGGGCAGTCTAGTTAGCAGACATGACATTTTGGCCCATCAGCAGTGAAGTACAGCAAAGCAAATTGATAACAAATCGTTTCAGATAATTATAGTGTTTCTAAGTAATCAGATTAATGTCATAACAAGAGAAGGCCAAATTAGAGGGAATATGGATGAGCTTGGGGGGTGTAATGAAGATTTCCCTGTGGTCTTAATTAATGGCAGGTCAATAACAGATCCCCAGAGACCTATTCCTTAAACGTTAAGAACTTTATTAAAGTCCATTTGAATGAACTATACTGTGCTGTGTTGTCATTGTTCTTTTCTTTTTTGTTTAAAGCTACGAAGCATTTAAATTGTAAAAATGTAAAAAGGTACAAGAAGCAGTTTTTGCCTGAAGCTAGAATAAAAAATAAAAACTCTGCTCATTTTTACAGCCTTGTCTTTGTTGACATTAGGTTCCACAATCCCCTAGCTAACTAATTACCTGACCATATAATAAATAAATAAATAAATAAATAAATAAATAAATAAATAAATAAGGCAGAAATGAACAAGTCTATCATCCTCTCTCTAGTGTTGTATGACCTCAAGTCTTACAGAGGAAATTGCTATTTTGTTGATGGGGATGAAATGTTAATCCCACAGCCTTGTCACATAGGGTAATAGTGCATTATGATTGCCAGTGTAATTAAAATACGAACAGAAATGAATTCTGTTGTTTCTGCTGGAACTGCGGCGTTGATGAGATCCAGGTTTCTCTGGTGCTGTTGGAGCTCTTGGATTCCTCCTCTGAACTTTGCAAGATTTGTCAATTTCCCACCAGCAGTTAACGATGCTGGATGAGAGAGATTCTTGCCAGCTCTTAATTTTTTCGCATGGAGCTGCTCCTCGTCCTTGGCAAGCTGACCCGGTCTCGATGCCTGGCCGAGCCTTAATCAGACCTGGCATGGTTGAGCTAACAGGTGAGCTCAGTTAATGAGACTGATTACAGCGGGTTTCCCACTGAGGGACTGGCAGAGGACAGAGCCAAGAAAACACTAGGACAGAAGTTGAAAACACTTTCAGATGGCTGCAACTCGATATCCATATGTCCTGCTCTGACTGGGGACTGCGGACTGTGGTATTTAAAAACATCAGGGTCCGGAATCATAAGGAGTCTAAGAATGATCTCAGAGAGCTCCTTTCCAACTAGGAATCTAATCTTCAGAGTGATTCAGGAACCAATCTCAGAGCAACTCTTAACAAGGAGATGCCAATTCCATGTGGTCTTTGAAGACAACAACCTATTTATAATCGCAGCCTCTGGTGTCTCCCAAATGAGGATGAGGTTCCCCTTTGAGTCTGGTTCCTCTCAAGGTTTCTTCTTTTACCATCTAAATGACTTTTTCCTCACCACGGTCAAATCAGTCACCTCAGGCTTGTTCAGTAGGGATAAATACAAAAGCATCTAAATACGAGTCTAATATGAATCTTGAATTAGAATTTTTTTTGTTAATATAACCTTTATATTCACTTTATGTTCTGTAAAACCGCTTTGAAACAATGGTTATTGTTTAACCCTAGTATGTTGTTCGGGTCTGTGGGAGCCATATTTATAAACATCAATAGTTTGGAAAAACTTTGCTTCCTTGTAAATTTGGCGATTTTTTTCCACTCATAATTTGATTAAATTTGATTTTCTTTTTTTTATTAAGTTTTATTAAAAAAAAAACAAAAAAAAACGAGTGTGTGTACACTATGTGAATGTGATGTAATAAAGGTAAAGGGCAAATATTAAACATATATGCTGTTTATATTGCTTGTAATTGGGATGAAGTAAACATCTGTAGAGTATTTTAACATAAAATGTTTAATTGTGTTGAATTAACAACCTAAAAATGCAGTGGGTCCAGCAGACCCAGCAACACTGGTTGAGTAACAAATATACAGCATGAACACCATACAAGGGTTAAAAGTGCCATACAAATACATTTGAATTTTTAATTTGAATTGGAATAACTTTTATCTTTACTAGGATATTCTCTTTAATTAAATTTTTTTGTAGAATTATGTCACTAAGAGCAACACAGATTTCTGCACTTCAGCAGAGCTAAGTGATATGCTAGGCTTTGTGAGATACGGATATTTACCATTATTAAAAATGGCTAAGTATGGGTTAAATGATAAGAATAAAAAGGGAAATGAGCATTTCTACCATTTTCAGGTTGAGATTTTTCACTATTTCAGGTTATAGGAGAGTAGGAAAGGGTGTGTTAATATAACCAGCTGTGGTGGCAGTGGCAATTGTGAAAACTTCTCTTTTGGTGTAAGGGGTAATTCTTACTTAAACTGCAAATTTGTAGTGTACAAAAAGTCATTCAATTTACCAGTTGTCCTATAATAATTGTCCAGTGCAAAAGGTTAAAAGGTTGGCCATTACTGGACATTGTATAAGCATGTAAAAAAGTTTACTGGGCAAGCAAATTTTTGTTCTCTACAGTCATTTTAAGATCTAATAATGTACCTTCTTGATTCTCCTTTAAAAGCATTTCTCCTACCGAAGATACCATGGCATATTTTTTTTGTGACAAGTACTTCAACTCTTTTGTGTGGGTGACCTCAGAATTTTTTGAGCTTCACAAATTCGATTCACAGATTGAGTTGCATGTAATCCAAAAAAAAAAAAAAAAAAAAAAACAGACCTTAAAACCACATCTTACAAATGTGAATTAAAAATACAGCCAAAAATTGATTAGAAACAACAATGAAGAAAAACAGAATTCGGCAATGCCTCGGAAATCCAAGAGAGACTTGGCAGGGCAATAAAGTTATGAGTAGATATCAACTAACTGCTTTCTTTGCCCATTTTTATATTGTAACAGAAGGATGAGGTTGTGCAGGTCAAATCTTTGCTGACAACAACACATAACATCGCTATCAAACAATCAGATGTCCTTAACGTTGTTCAAAAAAAAAAAAAAAATCAATACACGCAAGAGCTCAGGCCCCGGCAATAATATTACTGGGTTGAGAAACTGCACAGAGCAGCTATCCTTTGTTTTTGTTTGTTTTTCAGTCCTCTTCAACTTTATATATATATATATATATATATATATATATATATATATATATATATATATATATATATATATATATAAAACAAACTTTTGTACAGTATTAGGGCAGCAGGTGCTTTATGACTACAATGCCCATAAGCCCATGGGCAATAACAGAGGAAGTGCCTTCATGGCCGCTCTTACTTTTACAGTAAGTCACTGGTGTACACATGGAGCAAAATGTGTTTTTCTAGTTTGAAAAAAAAAAGCAGGCTGCATTTTAAATCAGATACTTGGCACATGTTAAAGCTGCAGGGTATAGGAGTCTGAAATCTTTCTAGAAATTTCTGCAGGATAAAGAAGAAACTTTTCACAGCGAGGCTTGTGCTGCACTTCTTCACTGAACGTTCAGAGAGGGTTCGATGCTGCATCCCAGACCACATAATGTACTGTACAGTAAGGATGCCTAAATAGAAACTATAGTAATGTTGCGAACACCACCGAAGTGTCTGTTTAAGAGCCAGTGCTTGAAATGTAGATGGCTTGCTGAAGTACAGAGTAAAAGTATTTGTTCCCTGTGTACTTTATCTCTGAATTATTTCCTTCAGTCGTTCTGTCATAAATGACTCTGTGATAAATATGTATTTTAATTGTTAATAATAATAAAAATAATAATAATAATAATAATAATAATAGAATGTTCTGTGATTTATTTATTTATTTACTTACTTACTTATTTATTTATACCATCTTTGTATCTTGCATTGTAGTTTAAATTCGTACAGTTTCATATATATTTTCGTAGATTTTGTAGAGCGTTCCAGACTTTCTATGTCCAGCCAATCCATTCAAAAAGCAATGACCTCGGTTATTGTGCTGACTCGTTAGTTCCTCACTACATACTAAATATTATTTACTGACCAGTTTCATCTAAATGAGGATGAGGTTCCCTTCTGAGTCTGGTTCCTCTCACGGTTTCTTCCATCTCAGGGAGTTTTTCCTCACCACCGTCGCCTTGTTCATAGTTACAATAAATATCTGTAAAGCTGCTTGGAACCAATGTGAATGGTTAAAAGTGATAATACAAAAAAATTTAATTGAAATTGAATTCTTGTGATAACTACTTATTGTGTGTATTGCGACTTGAGTGGTACAAGTAAAGGTGGTTTTATTTCTTTGTGTATATACGAGTATAATTAGTTTACATTGTGCTCATGTTCTTTCCTATTATTAGATTAAATACAGACTTGGATTAAGAAGAAAGGCTTACATTGCTGTTTGGTTTGTTTGTTTTTTTTCTCCTAAATCATCCTTCTGTTTCCTTTCCTTTCTCAGAGCTACAGTAGGACTTTTGTCTAGGACTTAAGCAGGGATGCCCAGCACCAGCAAGTGATGTTTGACCTAAAAGGTGTGTGTCACAAATATGGACAACTCGGCTGAGTTATAATACAAGGTAAAAAAATGGATCTTTAAAGCAAAAATTCGAAAGCAAAGATAGCAAAGAGAAGAAAATAAATAAATAAAAGTATTACATGCTTAATGCACACTCATTGACTAATACAGCTGCTGCGACTCGTCACAGCAGGAGTTTAATGACACCCTTTCATCCTTGTTAGATTTTGTTTATTCACGTCTTGAGACTTCAATAATTCTTGACCTTATTGCTGAATTCTTCTTTCTTGTTTTGCTGCAGCTCAGACTCATTCTGGTCATAGCAATATTCCGAACTACACGTGGTCATAAGGAAATGGTTATCTATACAGGTATTCCCCAAGGTTGCGTCCTGTGCTCCCCGGTGTTTGCTTTTCACAGTCGAAATAGTTCCCCTGAGTGATTGTAAGGAATCCTGGGAAATTTGTTTCAGACTGCTTATGCTTAACCCATAGTTAAGTTTTATTCCTAAGTATTCATAATGTGACATTTCAACCTTAATAAACCTGGGTTTAATCTTCATTTATGCATATTTGCGCTATCAACCTCCATGTCAGGATAAATTCGGTATTTACCCACTTTAAATAATGGCTCGTCTCTCTTAAGCATTCAATTCATTAAAAAAAAAAATCCACATTAAGAAGGTGTTATCATTCACAGCTTTGTAATCTTTACTCTTTTTTTGCTTTTTTTAAGATTGAAACATGGAGTCGTTATTATTTCAATGTTTTAGATTTTTCTGTATCCTGGGATTAAATTTGTTGCAATTGTTATGCCTTATGGATTTTTACAGGGAAATTTATTTCCCTATTAGTACAGTAAAGATTCTCATTATCTCATAACGCCGTACACGATTATTACCACGCATGATTGCTAAGCGAGTAATTGAATGTTAATGCTACATGTCTTAGACGTCCACTACGGGAGTGATGCTAGCAGCTTTTCCTCCAGCAAGATTGACTCATCCTCATGCTTTGGCATATCTCATGCCACAAAGTGTGTATTTTACACAAATCCCTTGTCTGTGAAATTCTGTCTTAGCAGCTGAGGCTACAAGGCTGTCCTCTGCCTCCTCCATTATGCTCCGATGCACTTAACCAGTCACACTAAACGGCTTTTCCGGGAGCTTGATGGAGATTAGTCTCTTGCGCCGTAATGACCCCTTGAATAAATACTCAGAATTAGTCTAATTAGCAGTGTGCGATTTGCTACTGTATAAAGCCCCTAAACGCACCATTGACTTGTGAGTTTTGTATGAAAAGTTCATCTAGGGCTCAAAGGGCAGGTTTCTTGGCCTGGTTCTTGAACGCTTCACTCTCCAAGACGCATCGAAATGACATTATTCACAGTTGACTTGGCAGTACATACAGTGAAATTACACCCGCTCTATACCCCTGCCAACTCCACCTTCCCTGAGCTTGCCATTTGAAACAAATTGTGCAGGGAGATTTTAAATTGCACTAGTGCTGCCCTTTAGAGTACAATGTTTGGGCACCTTTTGGTTTTAAACCAATCTAATCCGTGTAATCATGAATTGTGCTCAAACTCCCAGGTCCCTTTTTTGGTGCAAGATGGAGAGAAAAAGAAACAGACAAGGAAACGGTGTGGAGCAGAATCCCTGTCAGGGCGATGCCATGACCCCGAATAGCAAGCAATATAGTGCGTTATTTCTTTGTGCTTTAAGAGATATGTGATCGGAGAGTGAAAACGACAGATAGTGTTTTGTGGTCGACCAGGGGATACGTATGTCTCCTATATGAAATGACAAGTGCATTCTCCACAAAGAAAGACCTTAATGTTTTTCTATTTAGCGCTTGACAGTTGCCTTCATCATAACATGAGCTTAAGGGCTTTGGAACATTCGTGATTATTCCAGGCTCCTGGCATTCTTACTGCAACAAATTGAGTGCTTCTATAACGGTGAAGCTGTGGAGACTATGTGGGGGGACATTGAAATGAATCAGAATGCTAAGTGATTATAAAATATTCACTCCCATTGACCTCCATTTCCAGCATTCAGACGGAAAGAATAAGACATGCTAGTTTTCTGTCGCCGTTTTTTTTTCCGTAATAGATAATGCTACAGCATTTCTATCATTTGTTTGTTAGGTGTTGAATCAAAATGGCAGAACCCAAGAGATTATTATTATTATAATGTTTATCCAAATAGCTTAAATTCGAACTGGCATGACCACCTGCTCTCAGCACTAGTGTAGCGGCACGCTATTCTGAAATCTCTTTATTCACAATACGGAAGATACGTTTAGAAAAACACCCATCAAATTCTAGCGGATAAAGCAGAAATAGCAAAAGAAATAAGCAGCCAACTTTAAATAAAATAAATAAATAAAACCAGCCTCAGCCGTCGTGTCCATCAGAGGCTAAGCGCTGGGTTAATCACTCCATATTTATTACAACTATAAATCTATGCATACCTAACAGTACTATCTGGAGATATAGAGCGATGAGTCAGTGAGTCTTTCACCTACGCCGCTTCATCCATTTGCATACAAATTGTATGGCCTTAAGTGACCTCTCGGAGGGGTAATACCTGCAACATCTGCATGATATGCAAAGTACACACATAGCCTTTCAGCCATTGTGTATTTGTTCAGCAAACACAAATAATGCTTGAAGCACCATTTCAAGCTAGAAGGTTTTATTTCATTTTATCTTTAAATAGTTTATAGTTCAGTAAACTATTGCATTAGGTAACAAGTAAAAGTGATCAAACTTTAACTTGAATGAATCCTACTAACAAGCCAAACTAATAAAGAAAGTTAGAAAGAAAGTTCAAAGAAACAAAATAATCCATGCATTCAAGCACTATTGTTTCAAATTTAATGAAATCCATTCATTCATTAATCTTCTACCGCTTATTGGAACTGCTCGGGTCACGGGGAGCCTGTGCCTATCTCAGGCGTCATCGGGCATCAAGGCAGGATACACCCTGGACGGAGTGCCAACCCATCACAGGGCACACACACACTCATTCTCTCACACACTCACACTACGGACAATTTTCCAGAGATGCCAATCAACCTACCATGCATGTCTTTGGACCGGGGGAGGAAACCAGAGTACCCGGAGGAAGCCCCCGAGGCACGGGGAGAACATGCAAACTCCACACACACAAGGCGGAGGCGGGAATCGAACCCCAAACCCTGGAGGTGTGAGGCGAACGTGCTAACCACTAAGCCACCGTGCCCACAGTTAATGAAATACTATACTAAATGTTTTTGGTACCTGATATCGGTTCTGAAATTTGAAATTTAATCAAAAGACAGCTAGTTTATTCAATTACAGTTTATTAGCTGTTTTGTTGCTTAGTGTTTCTCAAGCTTTAAATAATTTTTTTTAGAATGGGAATCATGGGACTTTTCCAATCAGTATAAATAAACAAATTAAAAATAAGATTATTTAGGACTCTGTTGGGTTTCTGTGTATAGAGTATCGTGTCTCTGTGTAAGTCTGCTGGTAAGCAGGGCGATGTGAAATTCAGGGCAGGGGTTCAGAAAACAGCTTACAGTCCGCTTACAATAGTTTATCATGAAGTGAGTCAATATCGAGATCCTTTCTCACGATGTCATCACTTTGTTAGCAATACGGTGTGCACATAGATATCTGTATCGGTGTATCACTAATTATTTGAGATTTCCTGTGTTCTGTGTGCTTTCTATCTCACTACAGACACATGCTTTCAGTTGTTGTTGTTTTTTTCCTTCTGACAGAAATTATTGCTTAGTGTTGAAGTGTTGCACAGAATGAAAGCCATTGCTTAAAATGTTTGTGGCAATCACTCAGCTGTCTCTGTGTTGTTGTCTTTCCATAATGCTGGCATTAGTGTTGTTTAGAGTGTTCAGCCACACAATTTATCACACTGAATGAGGGAAAAAAAAAAAGAAAAAGAAAGAAAGAAAAAAGAAACTTAAAAACCAAAGTACAATAAATAGGAATGCATTTGTTTGGATTGCACCTTTAATCCTATTAAGACTGAACGGACAAATGGAAAATAAATACACACACACAAACACACACACACACACACACACACACACACACACACACAGAGGAAATGTTAAAACACTTGACACTTGAAACAGATTGGTACTTTCTAACACTGTGTACACAGTCCATTCCACAAGGTGTACAATTTTCATTTTTTGAAGTATTCCTTCAGAAATATGCAAATTACAAGTGAATTTGATGGTGCACTTAAAAAAAAGTCCCTTGGCCAAAAACAAAGCTCTGTTTGATGCATAGTTCAGTGAGCTACAAGAAATTAACAAACACCTTGAGACTACAAAAATAAATAAATAAATAATAATAATAGTAATTCTGCTATTTAATGCAGAAGATTATATCTATTATTTATGCATTTCCCAATTGTCCTTTCGGTCTTAATAGGATTAAATGTCCAATTCAAACAAAATTTCTTTTTGTTGTACACGACGAACACAAATGTCCAAAGCTGGAAACGAGTGTAGCTATTACACTCCTATTTCTTTAATAATTTTTGACAGGCTCCATATTGGAGGTGCACACCCACCCGTGACTGCCGAAACCCCCCTCTGTCGCTGCTGTACAGGTTGTCGTTCTTTGAAGCAAATTCATCTAGAGGTGGCTCAGCTCATTTATTCCTGTGTGTGTAGTCCCCTCCCTCCAGCCGTACGTGTTTGAGTAGCTGTCAAGGAGGTCTCCTGGCGTTAACTCATCTGTCATGTTCAGACAGAAACTTGCTCATCACCTGTCATTTATATCATGACACTTTTTCTCTAGAGACTTTTGTCTTTGTTGTGCACCACAGAATTGATTTTGACCAGAAGGTTCCAGATTCAGGTGTCCCTCCGGAGAGACACGTTTCTGATGCCTATATATGAACCGGTTATGTCTGGATACAAGGAGTCATTTATCAGAATTGATGAGTGGAACAGAGGACAGATGCTGACCTGTGGGTTTTGGCTCACATCAACTGCCTACCTGCATTGATTTGTTTAAAATCAGACAGGTTATTATACGTGTACGAACCTGTATAAGTCATGTGGTGACATTTTAATGTTTGGTACGATTTTTGTGAAGGGAAATTTATTTAGACCTCAACCATACTTAAACATCAAGAATTTCAAATTTCATTCATTCATTCATTCATTCTCTACCGCTTATCCGAACTGCTCGGGTCACAGGGAGCCTGTGCCTATCTCAGGCATCATTGGGCATCAAGGCAGGATACACCCTGGACGGAGTGCCAACTTACCATGCATGTCTTTGGACCGTGGAGGAAACCGGAGTGCCCAGAGGAAACCCCCGAGGCACAGGGAGAACATGCAAACTCCACACACACAAGGCGGAGGCGGGAATCGAACCCCCAACCCTGGAGGTGTGAGACAAACAAGCTAACCACTAAACCATTGTGCCCCCCAATTTCAAAGTAAATTATTAAACAACAGGATCTGACTCCAATCTAAATTGATTAGGGTTATGTTTATTTAACTATGGCATAAAGTTGTGTCTTCCCAACAACCTGACCAGAGCATGACTTTCACTGTGAGGAAACTATTCTTCGATAGCAAGGTTTTAGGTTGAATTGTAAATGTGTAATATGAACAGAAACCAGAACATCTCTAAGTACAGATTTTCCATACACCATTGAGCATTACAGTTTCCATTCTGTTTCCAGCACAAAGACACCCCTGTGCATGAACCAAACTCCATAAAGACCTGCTCTACAAGGTTTGGAATAGAAGAAGCTGAATGTCCTACACACCTCGAAAAGTCCTGACTCTTGACTGAACAACTTTGGGATGAATGGAACAGCAGATTTGTTCCGGATGCCTCCTGGACGCCTCCCTGGGGAGGTGTTCCGGGCATGTCCAACCAGGAGGAGGCCCTACGGAAGACCTATGACACGCTGGAGGGACTATGTCTCTTGGCTGGCCTGGGAACGCCTCGGTATTCCCCCCGAAGAGCTGGAAGAAGTGTCTGGGGAGAGGGAAGTCTGGGTTTCCTTGCTTAGACTGCTGCCCCCGCGACCCGGCCTTGGATAAGCGGTAGAAAATGGATGGATGGATGGATGGATGGATGGATGGAACACCAGATCTCCAAATAGATCCAAATGCAGGTTTATTTAGAAAATATATATGTATATTCCCCATTTACTTTTCTCTCACAAATATTTCTTCAAGTATCCACATACTGTAACACTTCGTTCATTAGCGATGAGATACCATGACCCTGTGACAAACCGTACAAACAACTAATGGGTGGGTTGCTGTTGATTTACAAAGAAATAATTGGTTGATTTTATATAATCTGAAAAGTCTGGAAAATAAACAGTATGTAAATAAGATATTTGCTTGCGCTAAGGTTTCTGGAAGCCACAGCAAGTTCAGATTTCAAAGAGATTCTCGGGAAGAGAATCCCTGATCTGAAATTCTGATTTGTTTCATGCATGAGAATGTCTTCCAAACATGAGTACTATTTTAATCCAACTTTTCACGAGTGTGGATTCAGTACGGCACAATCCTGAGACTAAGCTCGACCTCAGTAACACCTCCAGCTTCGATCCAGGTTTTTGTTTTTCTTTCTTTTTTTTCCCTGATGTTATTTTATATATGATATTTCCCTGACATTTTTTTTTCCTGGATCAACACAAAGTGAATGTTTTAGAATGTTGAGAAATGTTGGCCAGAAAGCAGAACTCTTCAGTCTCTGCCAGGTTTGCACTTCAGTCTGATGATGGCTTGATTGGAAAATGGCCCACTCGTTTGCTATCAGACCTTGTGGCCTCTTCAGGATGTTCAGCAGATGAGACTCCCTGGATCACCTCTCATGTGTGACTCCAATCATAAGTGTCTTCCCCTCTGCTCTGGTGTGAACTTTCAGCTTGGGGATGGGGTGGATGTGGAGGAGGGGGCAATAGTTATGGAGGTAGGGGTAACAATCCAAGGCTGGCAATCTCGCTATCTCTCTTAAAAGTACCTGAGCATCACTTTTCAAGGGGTAGCGTTGCCTGTTCCAGGCTCTCGACACTCCACTGCATCTGATAACTATCTGAAATAGGAATCGACCAGATGCAGGATGACTGGCAGGACATTATTTGAAGTGTTTTGGTGTGTTTTAATGCTAACTTCGAGCTACCGTAGTCATTAGACTCGTGTCATCCGCACTATGAAGTGCTACAAAGGGTGTTTTGATTGTTTAGTTTCAACATATTTTTTTTTTAAATTCGTCACCTTAATGGCGTAGCTGAAAAACAAATCGTTCGTTTCTCCTGAAAAACTCCATCTATGTGACGGAAATAAGGGAGTTTTTATTGAAATGCTTTGGTCATTCATTATTACACCACTCTCCAGCTCTGGGCTTTTTATTCTTATTCACGTATATTTTCTGACAGCTGTCACTGGCGTGCTGTAGAGGAAAATTCGTCAGGTTTCGCAGAGAGAGAGAGAGAGAGAGAGAGAGAGAGAGAGAGAGAGAGAGAGAGAGAGAGAGAGAGAGAGAGAGAGAATCTGAATGGAAATGAGCCGAGCTTAATTGCTCCTGGTGTTATTAGCATAACAAACCTAATAATAATAGACAGGGCAAGATATTCACTCACGTCTGGAATTTAATAATACAAATAAGCAGCTTGCAAATTGCCATTATTGCAGTACATTTGGTGTGCCAGAGCACCTCATTATTGCAGAAAGGCAGCGATTTCAGGTCAGCGGCTCGTGAATGCGGGCTTCGCCCCTGTCATTGTCGTTTGCCAGTTACAGCTAAGCAAGCAGCAGGTGTGTAGAAAGCACAAAGTGATGCAATAATGCCAGTGAAATGCAGAGCAGGCATCATTGAAGCAAGGCTGGGCAACTGGAGACACTCGGACACTCTAAAAGAACATTGCACTGCATTGGATATTCAGAACCCCAAAATGATAAGAGTGCTATTATTGAAAATATTAATGTTATGTACATAGAGATGCAGGAAGCCTGGAGTTTATCCCATGAGATTGTGGGAACAAGGCATGGGACACCCTGGACAGGGCAACCATCCATCACAGGGCACGGTCACACACACTCAAACCATTTACACTCTATGGACAATATAAAGATGTCTATTAGCCTACCATGCAGACCTCTGAACTGACAGAGGAAACCAGATAACCCAGAGAAAACCCCAGAGAACAAGCAAAAAACGTATTGTTTCTTTAAAATTATACAGCAGTCCAACAAACGGAGACAATGTCGGCTGGAATTCGGCATCCGAGCCGAGCCGAGCCGAGCCGAGCCGGCGGTGTGCTAATGAGCTCTGGCACTGAGTGAGTGCGATGATGCCAGAGCAATATTAAGTGTGGCATCTTTCTCAGGGTCAAACAGAACTTACACGCTATTTTCCATTCACAAGCAGATGGCCTCACAGTCCTGAGTCTAACCACAGATTATGGAGATGAAAGAGAAGATGAGGCTAGGAATGATGGCCAAGGTCTGTGATAGATCCTTATGAAGCAGGTAGTGCATAATGAAAAATAGACAATTTGGGATACTGCACCAGATTTGTAGATCAAGAGCAAATCAAAATAAGCTCCATCATCACGGCCGGTTTTGAAGTTAACACTTTATCGGCCATTGCGTCACTGATTCCTGTGTTGTGTGTTAAAACCACACAAAAGAAAACACACCCACAGGATCCTCAGTACAGTATTCAGTATTTATTTTTAATAAACAGCAAATCTGAGAGTAGATCCAGGTGCAAGGTTTATATTCATAGTAATTAATATTGTTTCTATACTTCCTAAACCTTGGGAAGTAGCCATGACTATAGAAACAATATTAATTACTATGAATATAAACCTTGCACCTGGATCTACTCTCAGATTTTTGCTTAACATGTACAGTAGAGGGGCGCACGGTGGCTTAGTGGTTAGCAAATTCGCCTCACACCTCTGGGGTTTGGGGGTTCGATTCCCGCCTCCGCCTTGTGTGTGGAGTTTGCATGTTCTCCCTGTGCCTCGGGGGTTTCCTCCGGGTACTCCGGTTTCCTCCCCCGGTCCAAAGACATGCATGGTAGGTCGATTGGCATCTCTGGAATATTGTCCATAGTGTGTGTGTGTGTGTGTGTGTGTGTGTGTGAATGAGGATGGGATGGCACTCCGTCCAGGGTGTATCCTGCCTCGATGCCGATGACGCCTGAGATAGGCACAGGCTCCCCGTGACCCGAGAAGTTCGGATAAGCGGTAGAAAGTGAATGAATGAATGATATGATGGCATTTTCTATGAGGAGAGGTTTATCATTTATGGAAGGGGTCTCTAGTGTCAGCACTTTGTAACAATATTGCTTACAACAGGAACTTGTTTAGATGAAAAGTCAATGAAGTCATTCAGCACAGTGGTTAAGCTCTTGGATGGCCGAGATACTGTATGTGAGCCCATCTTTACCAAGCTACTGCTGTTGAGCAAGCCCTTAAACTTCTCAGATGCATTAAAAAAAATAAAGAGTTCATGGTAAGTCGCACCGGATCAAACTGTCTGTCAAATGCCATAAATGTAAAAAGTATAGCATAACTAATAATTGTGTTGTCTTGAGTGTAGAAACCAACATCCCGCTGCTTCCCATCACATTAAATCCCATCTTAAAGGCATTGAATACTAACCAGTTAAAACCCTAACCCTAACCCAGATTGATATTCATCCAAACCAAACATAATCTTGTCCAAGATTTGGGATTTTCAATTTGTTCTTCTTCTTGATTCGATTCGTTGCACTCGGACGACCTATGATGTGTAACAATGTGCTGGAATTGCCCTGTGGAAGTGTTTTTTGTTTTTTTTTTTTAATATGGAATACTCGTTCTAATTTGAAATCAGTGTTAATATAACTACTGTAGCTTCCTGGAGCAAATTATATCACTGCAGGAGGGAAATGAAGAGCGTGTGCAAAGATTTGCATAGCACATAAGCAAAGACAGGAAAAAAAAAAGCACTTTAAACTACTCGGTAGTGGTCCTCCAAATCTAAATGAGCTCATTGTCTATCTCCAACACACACACACACACACACACACACACACACACACACACACACACACACACACACACACACACACAATCTTGCTGTTAGATTTGAATAATGTCTTTAGCTCGCCGCCCCCACTGTGGGCATGGCCTCCCACTCCATTACGTATAATATGATATGGATTTCAGAGAGCGTAGGATAATGCATGTGTGCTGCAGGGGCTTTTCAGTAAAGGTGATACATTTCAATAAATCCATACACCATCAAGTGTGTTCTTGTACTTCTTGTATTTGCTTCTGACTTTCCCCAAACAAGATAAAACTGTGTACTTTTACTTTGGCTTGTTTTGTACAGTTTGAATTATTTAACAAAACTTTGGATGCTTTAAGAATTAATTAGATTAGCCTAAATACTCATAAGTCTTACACAAAAAGCTTTTATCTCTGCAAATATTCCCTGGAAAGTCTTTTTAAAAAAAAGTATTTTTATTCTTTTAATCTCTTCTGGATACCAAAAATGTATTTAAATCCTTAATTTTATCTTCGGTGGGCATGGTGGCTTAGTGGTTAGCATGGTCGCCTCACACCTCCGGGGTTGGGGGTTCGATTCCCGCCTCCGCCTTGTGTGTGTGGAGTTTGCATGTTCTCCCCGTGCCTCGGGGGTTTCCTCCGGGTACTCCGGTTTCCTCCCCCGGTCCAAAGACATGCATGGTAGGTTGATTGGCATCTCTGGAAAATTGTCTGTAGTGTGTGAGTGTGTGTGTGCCCTGTGATGGGTTGGCACTCCGTCCAGGGTGTATCCTGCCTCGATGCCCGATGACACCTGAGATAGGCACAGGCTCCCCGTGACCCGAGAAGTTCGGGATAAGCGGTAGAAAATGAATGAATGAATGAATGAATTTTATCTTCTGACTTATGTAATATTTCAGGTAAAATCAAGCAAACCAGGATTTAAAAAAAAATATCTGACAGCCATGATGGGCGTTGGCTGACGTTTTAATCACATATTTAATATAATCTAGAGATCAGTATCATCTTTGTCAGTTTAGATAGTCATTCTCTTGCCAATACAGCAGCTGCATGAAGATTTTCTTCCCTCTTCCAAATCTCCACTCTCGCAAGATTTATGTACGACAGTAAACATTAAGCAAGACAGCGAAAAGCTAAAAGTTTTTTTTTTTTAATGTGTTTTGAAGTCTTAAGATCTGGCATTGTGCAAAGCTGGTTTTTGTAAGAATTCCTCAGTAAACACACAGGCATCCATCCAAAGTCGGCTGTATGACAGTTGGAGGGAAATTTGGAGTGTTCCGACTTTGGAGCATTGCTATGTTCGGAGAAATGCTTTCCAATTAACCTTCACCTTCAGCAGATTTTTTAACAGCCTGCACTCAGTAGGGTGGAAAGGCACCAAAGGGATGGACACGCACTTATCAATCCATTTTAATACAAGTTTTTTTTTTTTGGAAGGCACCATTCAAGCCGGATCATTCTGGAAGCCGTGTACATGACTCGTCAGTGAGCATGAGGACTTATATTATTACTTCTTCTTCTTCTTCTTCTGATTATTTTAGCCATGTACATGATGTGAACATCTTAAAGAACAGATGGTGTTTATATTCTGTATCTCTGTATTGTCTATCCAGCTTTCACATCCCAGGTACAACATTAGCCGGTAAATCTGATGATTGGCTGCTCAGTTCTTTTCTTAACACGGGTTTACACTTGCACGTTCGTACATTTTCATTACATGCTAACTTAATGCACCATAAAAGCTCTTTTCCACTCCTACACAAATCAAGAATCCTCTCCCAGGGTGTATGGAGGACATTACGCACGAGTGTTTTCCATTTAAAATAAGGGTTCAACAAGAGAAGCTTAGAACACTTGAGTATCAGATAAACACTTAAATAAAAAATTAAAAAAACGCTTTTCAATGAGGGTCAGTGACTTTGGGCAGTTATTGTTGTTTTCTTTTGTTTTCCTGGAAATCCATGAGGGGTCTGTACAGAAATTACACCAGAGTGTCATGTTTTCATTCATTCATTTATCCATTCATTTTCTACCGTCACGTGGAGCCTGTGCTCTCAGGCATCATCGGGCATCAAGGCAGGATACACCCTGGAAGGAGTGCCAACCCATCACAGGGCACACACACACACTTTCATTCACTCTCACACACACACACTACGGACGATTTTCCAGAGATGCCAATCAACCTACCATGCATGTCTTTGGACCTGGGGAGGAAACCAAAGTACCCAGAGGAAACCCCCGAGGCACGGGGAGAACATGCAAACTCCACACACACACAAGGTGGAGGTGGGAATCGAACCCCCGACCATGGAGGTGTGAGGCAAATGTGCTAACTACTAAGCCACCGTGCCCCCTGTCAAGATTGAAATAAAAACCAATCCAATGACACTTAAACAAAGTCGTCTTATAAGTGGGTCAAAATCTTGTTTGGTTATTGGTTATTATTTGCTATTTGTTATAATTACTAAGAAAAACATGTTATAAAAAATAAGCCATGTTTCAGATATGTTTAATTCATATCTCATAATGGTTTGAACAACTTTTAATGATAAAAATGGAGTGTTTGGTTTTGGCAGACTAGATCTGAGGAAGTGAGTATGAAGACGTTGAGGTAAGAGAAACGTACTGCTGCTGTGGAAGGTACGGGAGTAGGAAATCCCCAATGGCGGATCTTTTTGGTCAGGATAATAAAGGGTTAACTAGGGAATCGGTGGCACAGTACATGGATGGACCTTCATGGCTGATCCGGGCATTGGTCTTCGATAAATGATTGAATCTGCTGAGCGTCACTATGGATCCTGAGATCCCTGGGTGTGTTTGAATCCATCATAGGGCACCATTCACACACTGATTCACAGCGAAGGCAATTTAGTTTAGCCTTAAAGGTTTTATATAGAACCTTACAGTTGATTGTTCAACTACAGCGGTCCAAGAAGTCCGTAGGGAGCTAATAGCTTTAGACATATCTAATGAACCACTGTAGAAAAGGATCAAAGTCCTTGAGCAGCCTTGGTACTCTTTTTCTATTTTAATTATTTATTGTCTACTAAAATGTTAACACACAGAAAACTATATCTGTATATTTTTCACCGTTTTAATCTTTACTTGAAAGAGCAAAAGAGTTTAATCTCTTTCACTTTGTTACACCAGAGGAAACAGTCAAGCACGTACACAAAACCCAACAACATTCGAAAGTCTTTTCCTATGAGAAGTATGAGAGAAAGTTCCCTATAAACTTAAACTATGCAAAGAAATAAAAAAATAAAAAAAACGATAAATCAAAGTTAACTGAGCTTCTGAACTTGTTCGCCTTTGTAACCGTTTTCCATGAGAACAAAAATTCACTTGAGTTCCTAATCAACTGTACTGCTCTGAATATAATCACAATACATGCACTTCATCTGACCTTTCAGCCTCTACACCTCTTTGCTTTAAGCGTACACTTAGGCTATACGCTAATCTCCCATCTTGATTGCACAAGACTCTACAAAAAAGTAAGTCCAGCGGCTTCGCATTCCACTCAGAGCTTAAGCCTAGTCTGTATCTCCGCTACAGGTTAATAGCCAAGTGGCCTTACCTCACTGTGCGAGAGGAAAGAGCAAAGAAGCGTGGGAAATGGAGTTTCAGATCAGAGTAGCCACTAAATGGATTGTGCAAGGCATTTCAATAGTGCGAAAACTTGCCTTCCGCCCGTAGTCATTAGAAAAAACATTATGACTTTCCGGTCTGCACTGCAGGTCTAGACGATAATGAAAGTTTTAAAGGTCTTGGTCAAGCCATTTCATCAACTAACTGACTCTGAAGAATGATTTCATTACTGCAAAATATGGAGAGTTCTTGAGAGTCGGGTCAAAGGAACTCCTGTGGATCAATGAAGCATCTGTGAGTGGCAGCAAGTTCAGTAATGGGCTTCAAACTAATGAAATGTCCGTTTAGTAACTCATACCATTATGTGGGAGATCGGTGGGAAAATCTGCACTGTATGTATCAGCTGTGTGCAGCTTTAAAAAAAGGCTTTACGTTGCCAAATTGGTGGCTGGCAGTGCTGCAACACTAAAGGGTTGGTAATGAAATAGGGAGAAAATTTAATCACATCAGAACCCCTTTAAAATAAAGAAAGACGCACACCTGCCTTCCTCTCACCACCATATGTGTTGGCACTATATTTTTTCAAAGCTCACTTTTTCCTTTAACTTTTTTTGTTTTCCACACTCGGGTGATTAGGAGCTCCACGGACTGATAAACGTGTGCTTCCAGACAATGGGGCTCAGATGTGGTAGGTGATTTCACAGCATGTTCTACGTCTCCGTCAGCGGTTGGTTCATTAGCACTAATGGCACTTTAAATACAAGTCAGACGGAAATCCAGGCCGGGGGGTCTCCGGTGCGAGGGCAATTAAAAGAGATGATCGAGATGTAAAAGCTGTTTTAACGCCTGTTGAACGTTCGGTCTTCAATCGTACCGTGGGCCATCATCGAGGGCGCCGATGGGTGACAGGGTTGTCCACTTATTAAATGATTGAAAAGGGAAGTGGGGAAAAGCGAAGGATCTGCAGGTAAGGCTGTGGGATGAGTTTAAATCTTAGTGCCATCAAGCAACATCTTTGAGTAAGACTTGCAGAACTGGATACATTAGCAGGGGTGGACTTGCAAGATGTTAAAATTTTCCCTCAAACTAGTGATTATGTTGCAAATGAACAAGGATGAAAGGTGTACTGAAGATTTATAGATGAATTATTGAACATCTAACCGCAACAGTTGGTAGCCAAACTTGAAATTTACTGAATATATCATTGCATTAATCCAACAGCAGGCAGAATGATGGTGCAGAACACAGAGTTTCTACTACACAGCTTCAGGGTTCATATTTTTACAGTTCCTTGCTCAGGCGCCCAGGAATAGCCATGGACATTTGAACTCACAACCTTCCAAGCAGTAGGCTGACACCTTGGTATGTTGCAAATCCTTTGAATTATCTCACACTTGTCCCATCCAAAGGATAGGACAATTGTCCTATCCAAAGGAATGCACAAGTATATATACAGACTTGGACCAGGAAGTTCACCAGAAGTGAATGGCTGCGTTTTGGTTAAATCAGAATGCAAGTGAGGATTCAACAGTTCACATCTCCTTCACGAAGCCCTCCTAAACAATACAAAACAGTAAAAAAAAAAAAACTTACAGTGTATGCCTAATTTAGCAAACAGTTCTCGTGACAAAAAAATGTTCTTGATGACTCTTGGAATAGTACTGAAATTGCAACACTTAGAAACTTAGAATGTTTTCTTCAAACTGGCATCAGGAACACACAATTTTTTTTTATCGCTTCATTTTCGTCATTGGTATAAAAGACGTTAGAAAATGTTTGTCCTCAAAAATGACTAAGGCTTAATGTACAGTGCTCGCGTCCACATAAATTGTTTGACAAAGTGCAGCACTAGAAAAAAAAGCTTGAGACAGAAATTTGTTAAAGCAAACCATCAGCCAATCTGATTAATATATCCATGACTGATTAACTCTGATTAAAGTGTCGCTCAGCACGGACAAATCCGGACAACATACCTCCTGCCATCCATTTGTTATGGGAAGCTAATTAAACAAGGGATTCAGAAATATTCTGGCTTGGGGCTTTAAACCTTTTAAACAAAACTTTAACTTTTACAGATGCCTCGGAAATGACAACCTTATCTGGCAAATTGTGAAAAAAAAATATCAGGTTGTATTTAAATACATACTGTACATATAAAAGATATTCAATGGCAGAATTTGAACGTCAGATCCTATAGACTGTGGCATCGGAGCAGCTCTAGAATAAAATGACCAAAAAAATGATAGAAATCATGCCGATGCCATCACGTTTCCTCTCAGTAAATCGGACCACAGCCCATGGTTGCCAAACTCCATGTGAAACATTTGGCATTCGTTGAGCACATTTTGAAGTGTGTGAGTTATGGTTGGATATTAGAGGGGCCACATCTATACTAACGATGTAGTTTCTCTAACAGCAGGCGATGATTAAAGAAAAAGTCTACGCTAGGAAAAGACGAGCTTTTGCGAATCGGGAAACAAGCGAAAGAGAAGAAGGGAATGTTATTCTCAAGCCTGTCAGGGGTTATTTATGCATTGTTGAGACACTCATTAAAATGTTAGGCCACAATTAAGAAAGCAAGCATAAATCTATCTGCAAGCGGATGTTAATTAGTTTCCTCGGTGATCACTCCTGGAGTTATCTTATCCTGCAATATTGTGATTATGTTCCAATTTGCATATTTCCGCTTCTGAACCGCGTACGGTTTTTCACCACCATTAGAAAAGTGAAAGGACGCTCCGTTTTGTCTGAAATCTATTTCAACTCCGTGAAGCAAAGCGAAGTGTCTTCTGAGCGTCTTAGCTATCATTAAGGATAAGTCACTATGTGTAGGCAAGTGTGCATTTGATTGTGTTCATACCAAATCCCAGCTTTTGTTTCATAAAAATAAATTCTGACTAAAACTGGACAGTTTCCCAAGAATGGAACGGCTCAGCGATAATTATTTTACTTTCTCTGTGTAGTCAAAACCACTGACATTTAGCTAGACATGCTGAATGTGTTTATTGGGGTTTATTCACGATTAATTTTTATAGACGTGCAGAGTTTTGATGACCATAACACAAAATAAACAATATGAAAAGAGATGGGCATGGATCCCAGAAATGATCCATAAAAAGGGAACCGTGATCCACTACATATAGATTTTGTGCGAATTAAAGTATTTCGTTAAAGTAAAATTCTAAATTTTTAGAAGGAGAATATTTTGTTGAAGTATCTACCTATTGTTCTACCTTTGTACAATACTATATTTCTTATAGCTTTCATTTTTTGACATCAGGTTTTTTGGTATTTTTTCTGTTTTTTTATTTAATATTATATTTAATTGGGGCGGGGGGCATGGTGGCTTAGTGGTTAGCATGTTTGCCTCACACCTCCAGGGTTGGGGGTTTTCTTCATACTCACTTCCTCAGATCTAGTCTGCCAAAACCAAACACTCCATTTTTATCATTAAAAGCTGTTCAAACCATTATGAGATATGAATTAAACATATCGGAAACATGGCTTATTTTTTTATAACTTGTTTTTCATAGTAATTAAAACAAATAGCAAATAATAACCAATAACCAAACAAGATTTTGACCCACTTATAAGACGACTTTGTTTAAGTGTCATTGGATTGGTTTTTATTTCAATCTTTCTGAAAACATGACAGGGGGCACGGTGGCTTAGTGGTTAGCACATTTGCCTCACACCTCCATGGTCGGGGGTTCGATTCCCACCTCCACCTTGTGTGTGTGGAGTTTGCATGTTCTCCCCGTGCCTCGGGGGTTTCCTCCAAGTACTCCGGTTTCCTCCCCCGGTCCAAAGACATGCATGGTAGGTTGATTGGCATCTCTGGAAAATTGTCCGTTGTGTGTGTGTGTGTGTGTGTGTGCCCTGTGATGGGTTGGCACTCTGTCCAGGGTGTATCCTGCCTTGATGCCCGATGATGCCTGAGATAGGCACAGGCTCCCTGTGACCCAAGAAGTTTGGATAAGCGGTAGAAAATGAATGAATATTTAATTTATACTGATACCTTGCAGCCAGAGGTGATGGTGTTGAAGAAAAAACTCCCTGAGACAATATGAGAAAAAACCTTGAGAGGAACCAGACACAAAAGAGAACCCAGAGAGTGTTATTAACATTAAAATCTTTTACCTTCTTTAACTGTGTACTGTGTGGTAAAGTGCAACTGTGTAATCAGAAGCTTTTGGGCAACTTAAGAACATGATCATCTTGAAATCTTTACTGTTGACGTTATACAGATCTGTTCACTAATGGAGATTGGGTTCAAGTGTTTTTGTAGTCCAAAGCCATCTCCATGGTCTCTAAGTGGTACTACACACAGCACTCCTATGTATCTCCAGACAGACCATGTGGTCATCCTCAGCAGCCAGAGGTAGTGTATCAGAATGGATCAGACATGTCCTGAAAGCAGAAGCAGTCAGGAACGCTGGTATCTCAGGAGGGACTTGTTTTGAATGACTATTTGGCCGCTCCGGCTGCACGGACCTGCCAACCCTGAGCCGTGTATTAAACTTGCTAAATGGCCAGCACGCCACGTGAGAACGCTACGGATGCAAATAATGAGCAAACGGCCCACTGAACAAGTGTTTGCCAAAAAGGCAATTAAAACACAAAATTGTACAAACCATGGTGTGGGGAGAGAGAGAGAGAGAGAGAGAGAGAGAGAGAGAGAGAGAGAGAGAGAGAGAGAGAGAGAGAGAAACAGAGAGAGAGAAAGACTACCAAGACACACTGAGTTTGTGGCAATAAAAATGTGTGACGACATGCCACCAAATGACAAACATTTAATATTACATTTTAAGCAATAGAGAATAAAATACACTTCTCTGTGCAGGAATATTTAAACCTGCTGTTCTCTAGTACTTTTCCACCTCTTGATGATCCCTAATCCAAAATGATCGCTAACACTATCTTATTTTTTCCTATTTTTTCACGTATATACTATCGACGTATCCTTTCACTGTTTGTGAGCCTTTTGCTGGATTACAAGACACCGATTTATTATAGAATGTATACTGTAAAAGAGGGAAAGATGTACACCAGAGGCTTATGCTCATGAGATCAGATGCAGAGACATCACATGATTGTGATTCCCACTGATCTCTCTGCGGTGGTCTTAAAATCCACATTGCTGCTGCTCAAAAAAGCCCAGTCCCTTGAGGTCACTCCTCCTTTTTTTATCCGATCCTTCTGAATGTGTGTCCTTCTGGTGACAAAGAACATAATTACACTTGTACTTCTGAAGGGATGAGAGTGGAAGAGGGGTTACAACGGAAAAAATAAACAATGAGAACACGTGTTGACAGCCTTTCATTTGCCAGGTCACATACAGTAAACAGACAGACTATTCTTATTATTTCTGCAATCCTTAAAAGACCAAACGAGAGCACTGCAGTAAAAGTTTGCATCATTATGTCAATCATTGGTGTTTATAATCCTTTTTATCTTTTATTGTTTGCCATATTCAAACATTCTGTCAGATCCATTTAAATATCTTTGTTCGGAACAATCGTTTTACTGTAGTAGATTGTAGTAGATTCTAAACTAGATAAGGTATTGGAATAAATGCTTGACCAATATTGTATAGGTCTCTCCTGTGCTGCCAAAACCCTTGTGCCTCTGACCCTTCAAGGCACAAGACTCTACAAGACTTCTGAATGTCTGCTGTGGTACCTGGCACCAAGGTACGTATCTGTAGGTTTCCCAGCAGAACATATCCCAGAGCATCCCACTGCCTCCTCCGCCTCTCTCGGTAAGAGATGCAAAAGTACCCAGCTCTCCACATGGCTTCTTGGTCCAGTTCTGATGTTCACATGCCCATTGTAGGTGCTTTTGGCAGTGGACAGGGCTCAGCATTGGCACGGTTGTCCTTCCTTGGAGAACTTTTGTTAATTAACCAAAGTTATTTGCTTTACCTGTCAGCGGTTTTAATTTTATGGCTGATCGAAGTATGCCGATAGAGACATCTGATGACGTTATGACTGAAATCATCATTTAGTTGAACAAACAGAGGTGGAATTTCAGTCTGCTGTTTAACCTTACCCTGGCTTTCTGCACATTAAAAAAAATAGTTTAAATTTCAAACCAAAAAAAACATTATTCACTTATTAATACATTTCCCTGTCTTTTTTTTAAATCTCAACAGGATCACTGTGAATCCAGATGCAGTCGCAGGAAGAGTGGACGCGAGTGGTGCCGTGACCCGGATACAAACAGTTCACCAAAGCATTTTCCTCACCACTGTTAATGTGAACTTTTAGACTTTTCACTTTTAAGGAAATGCAGAATATTAAATGTTTAAATATTACAGATGGTTGAGACACATTTAAAAGACCAACCTGTATTTCTGTTGTTTTCGCAACTCTGTATAGCGCAAACATCACACATGGGATTATTAGCTAGAATTAATATAACTAGTAAGTAAATCCTAGAGAATATTGGCCACCCTTGATCATAACCCTTATGTGATACGTCCATATTGCCTTTTACCACCTCTGAAAGCGTGCTGTCCTTGAAATACAGTCCCCTGGAGCTGTTTATATTGCACACATTCTGCTTTGAAATGCTGTTACCGGACACCACCAAGGCTTTTCCTCCTGATGATTATTATATTTAAGGCACAGTCATGTTGTAGATGTAATCACAGCTTTGAATGCTCGAGTGTGGCTGTATATACCACTGCTCTGTTTTAGAGAGGCAGCAGGCTGAAGCAAGGCAACGAGTGTTTGTGAAATTGAAAAGCACTCATGCAAAAATGCTGCATGAGCAGGACTGAGGTATCGAGGGGCATTTACACGCCACTAAGCACCAGCACTGCCAGAGTGAAACCGAGGAAAAGTTTCTCCGTGAAGGAGACGGCGTGATGGAGTGAATAGAGTACACATATACACCTCAAGCAGACCAAAGTTACCTTAGGAGGGAGTGCAGAGTGGGAAATGTGTGAAGAGAAATAGAAGAGAGAGAGAGAGAGAGAGAGAGAGAGAGAGAGAGAGAGAGAGAGAGAGAGAGAGAGAGAGAGTCAAGAGAACGTCAAGAGAATGTATGAAAGGGCAAGAGACAGGAAGAAAGTCAAAGAGAATGCGGGGGAAAAGGATACGAATTAAAAGGCAGTACTGAATAAAAAAACATTCAATATTTATTTATCTATTTATTTTTTAAACAACGTGTGCAATTTTTAGAAACAAACTTTAATTTTCTTAATTGTTATCTCTCAAAGACAAATAAATGAAAGAACAGTATCACATTCACACATTAAATGTTTTTTTTCCCCCAAATTTTTATATATTTTTTGATTAAATTAACACTTAGAAAGTTGTCCAGGAGAGATCACCTGCATTCCTCATCTTATTTTAATTCTGTTTAATTAACGTGCATGTCACTGACTGCCAACATGTCCAAAAGGTGCCTCGCGAGAGAAAAAGACATGTATTATTATGTACGTTAAGAATTTATCAAGAAACG
Source organism: Tachysurus fulvidraco (assembly GCF_022655615.1). Classification (NCBI taxonomy): domain Eukaryota; kingdom Metazoa; phylum Chordata; class Actinopteri; order Siluriformes; family Bagridae; genus Tachysurus; species Tachysurus fulvidraco. The sequence goes on from NC_062519.1 coordinate 15,301,138, forward strand.
ACAAATTAATTTTTTTTTTTACAAAAATAAAAAATCATGATCGTGTTGAGTTTGACTTCTGAATTAATTAAAAAGTAAAGTAAACCACAGAAACAAATTTTCTCTGCTGGCTGGCTCTAATTTTAACCATGGAATAAATTATTCAGAGGTAAGACTGATTAGGTGCTGAGCAAATTAGTGAACCTTAAAATCAGCTGCTCTCACGGTTCCTTTAGTCACTTTTAAAGGCTCTCGCCTAGTTACTTCACATTAAGCCATGGATTCAATGCTAAGATAAAAATTACATTTCGAGCGCAGTATCTGCCAAGGCATTTGGTGTGTTCCCAATAAAATATATATGATGTCAAACAACAGAAAGTCCCATTATTAACCGGTTATATTGGGTTATTAAAAGAATACAAATTGAAATGCAACAATAAAAAAATGCTATACAAAATTAACATAAGTGTGGAAATTACTTTGCCTTCTCTTTCTGACAAAATTTTTAAACGTTAAAATTTTCAATACAAATACATTATTTATTCATTCATTCATTTTCTTCCGCTTATCTGAACTTCTCGGGTCACGGGGAGCCTGTGCGTATCTCAGGCGTCACCAAGCAAGGATACACCCTGGACGGAGTGCCAATCCATCACTCACACACTGCAGACAATTTTCCAGAGATGCCAATCAACCTACCATGCATGTCTTTGGACCGGGGGAGGAAACCGGAGTACCTGGAGGAAACCCCCGAGGCACGGGGAGAACATGCAAACTACACACACACAAGGCGGAGGTGGGAATCAAACCCACAACCCTGGAGGTGTGAGGCAAACATGCTAACCACTAAGCCACCGTGCCCCCCTACTATACTTATAACAAAATATTAAAAGGTGAAAAAAGTTTACCTTGAGTGGTGTCAAGATTAAGCAAAAGACCGGGCTCTAAATGCCGATGGATTTCTATTGCCAATTGTCCAATGAATATAGTGCTGATGTGCGTTCGCATGCAAGCTGCCTCAGTCATGTTGTCCTCATCGTGCCAGGTCAGAGCACCTCTCCACACCATTGAAACACGTGAGACCTTTAACAAGTTTGTTATACTCCACTTTAAATCCCCACCATAAAACTGTGTGTGCTCATATAGAAATGAAGAGACAAGTACATTTTTGATCAAACCCAAACCTTGAACATCACAGTAAGAATCATGGCTGCTTGCCAACTGGACCACCAGAGCAGAACAAAAGCAGGTGCTTTGAGTCACACTTCAGCTCAAATCCTGAACAAGGTTTGGCTGTAAAACATTTGTGGCATTTGTGCAAATTCAAACTTCCCAAACTACGTACTGTGTTGACCCTGAGATGTTATGCAAGCAGCCTTGGTGCTGTGTTCCTGGCCAGTGCACACCTCTGGACTACTCAGTTGCTGGGACAGTACCTTTAACAAAGGGTGTTAATGCACCAGTTAACATGAGCAACACACAAAAATGCTTTAATATAAAGTGTTACTACATCTTCTTGTTACCCCCAAAGCAGAGTCTTGAAGCATGATATCATGCTAAAGCACATACGCACCTGCCCTCCAGAATATAGCAAAGAACCTGCTAAAGCAAGGGCCTTGCTCACGTCTGCCCTGTGGCCTGCTGGGAGAGAGTGCGTCTCTCGTCCCCGAGGTTCTTGGTTTGAATCTCTTCTTGGTTCGTCAAGGTAGAGCTAGAAAAATGATAAATGTCTAAAAAAAAGTGAGGTCCTCACTCACGTCTGCCCTGTGGCCTGCTGGGAGAGAGTGCGTCTCTTGTCCCCGACGTTCTTGGTTTGAATCTCTTCTTGGTTCTTCAAGGTAGAGCTAGAAAAATGATAAATGTCTAAAAAAAAAGTGAGGTCCTCACTCACGTCTGCTCTGTGGCCTGCTGGGAGAGAGTGCGTCTCTCGACCACGAGGTTCTTGGTTTGAATCTCTTCTTGGTTCTTCAAGGTAGAGCTAGAAAAATGATAAATGTCTAAAAAAAAGTGAGGTCCTCACTCACGTCTGCCCCGTGGCCTGCCGGGAGGGAGTGTGTCTCTCGTCACTGAGGTTCTTGGTTTGAAGTTCTTCAAGGTAGAGCTAGATAAATGTCTAAAAAAAAAGTGAGGTCCTCACTCACGTCTGCCCTGTGGCCTGCTGGGAGAGAGTGCGTCTCTTGTCCCCGAGGTTCTTGGTTTGAATCTCTTCTTGGTTGTTCAAGGTAGAGCTAGAAAAATGATAAATGTCTAAAAAAAGTGAGGAACTCACTCACGTCTGCTCTGTGGCCTGCTGGGAGAGAGTGCGTCTCTCGACCACGAGGTTCTTGGTTTGAATCTCTTCTTGGTTCTTCAAGGTAGAGCTAGAAAAATGATAAATGTCTAAAAAAAAGTGAGGAACTCACTCACGTCTGCTCTGTGGCCTGCTGGGAGAGAGTGCGTCTCTCGACCACGAGGTTCTTGGTTTGAATCTCTTCTTGGTTCTTCAAGGTAGAGCTAGAAAAATGATAAATATCTAAAAAAAGTGAGGAACTCACTCACGTCTGCTCTGTGGCCTGCTGGGAGAGAGTGCGTCTCTCGACCACGAGGTTCTTGGTTTGAATCTCTTCTTGGTTCTTCAAGGTAGAGCTAGAAAAATGATAAATGTCTAAAAAAAAGTGAGGAACTCACTCACGTCTGCTCTGTGGCCTGCTGGGAGAGAGTGCGTCTCTCGACCACGAGGTTCTTGGTTTGAATCTCTTCTTGGTTCTTCAAGGTAGAGCTAGAAAAATGATAAATGTCTAAAAAAAAGTGAGGTCATCACTCACATCTGCCCCGTGGCCTGCCGGGAGGGAGTGTGTCTCTTGTCACTGAGGTTCTTGGTTTGAATCTCTTCATGGTTCTTCAAGGTAGAGCTAGATAAATGTCTAAAAAAAAAGTGAGGTCCTCACTCACATCTGCCCCGTGGCCTGCTGGGAGAGAGTGCGTCATTTTGCATTTTAATTACTTAAACGAGTAACTAAAATAAAGTGGATCCTAAGTAACTTTATTTTACTAAGTAACTTGTAAAGTAAGTAGAAAAATGGCACATTTGAATGAGTTAACTTACTGTACTAAGTAACTTGTCAGAGAGAACCTGTGTGAAGCAAAACGGTAAAGTAACTTGTTAGGGGGAGTGAAAGAAAATAAATGAATAAGGGAAAGATAAAATAAAGTTAAATATATGAAAGCAAAAAAAAATAGTAAGTAAGCAGGAAGAGGGGGGGGAGAGAGAAATAAAATAATATACTAAACATGGCACATGCCAGAGTAGCATAACCCCCTGTTTCACCTCCCCCAGAGCCCCAGTTGGGACATACTGGCTTTCACTCCTCTTTCTCACTTTGCCAGATTTAGTGTCCCACTTGGTTCCAGCACCTTCAGCTCCCCAGAGGGGTCTCAATCCTGTGTACTCACAGGGAAAGCAGCCCAGACCTCACCTCTAGCCCACTGAGCCACCAGTGCTTTCTGACTACATTGCTTGCTTGCTTGCTTGCTTTTTTCTTTTTTTTTTTTTTTTTTTTTTTTAGGGGGTTTATCTTTTACTTGACAACACCTAGCCACAACGACACACACTTATAAAACAAAACCCAAATGAGCGTTGAACCAGGTGTCTCAGGCTCATACTATCATCAAACTAAGGCCTTAGCCAACTTAGCCACCAGAGCCACAACATTAACAGCCATTTTGGGGGAGGACTTCTACACAAGCAGAAAGACACGCATAAGGAAACACTCCACCACACGAGCAAAACGAGCCACTGGTGCCACCAGAAAGCCACCCTCCTTTTGGGGGGCTTATCTTTTACTTAGACAACAAAAAAAAGCCATAGAAAAAAAAAATCCAGCATTCTTCGCATTCAGCAACCAAAACAAGCTGACAGCGAAGCTTAGAGTTAGCTTTAGCTTTAGAGTTTTACTTTTTCCGCACATCACCTACACACATAAATAAAACATTACATCTGAACCATGACTTTAATACAGAGTCACATACTCACCTGTCTAGTGCTTTTTTTTTAAATCCTTTACTTTGACATTACCCATATACAAAGTGGCAGATTTAAAAGGTACACATCTCACCAAAACCAAGCCTCAATCCATGACTATCAGACACACACACATACACACACCTGCTCACTGAGCCACCAAAGCCAACACAAAACAGCTCCTTTAAGGCATACTTTTGTTGTTAAGGCATCAGGATAAATTGCTTGAAATGAAGAGCACTTCTGTGAGGTATCATGGACTTTGTGGGAAAGCATCATAGTGGTTGTTGATTCAAATCTCACCGTTTTTATTTTCCCTCTAGGGTGACGGTTTACTGAACATCACTGCCTGCATTTGTTGCTTTCTGGTTGCACCACTACCTCGGTGAGCATGTGTGAAAAAGACAGACAAAACAAAAGAGACAGACAAGCAGTTTGTTGGCATGGTTCTCAGAGGTTTTTAATATGAGGTGAGCTGTTCTAAGGACACAAGGTCATCTTATTCTGCGTGAAACAGAATGGTGTCCTTTCAGATATATTTGAGCAGTAGTAAATTGGAAAAGAGAGAAATGTGTCAGGTTCGGTTAAATCACGTCCACTGTAGGCTTGTTTCTTTTCTCAGGTTGTCTTGAAGGGGCCAGAGACAATGGAGTCTCCAATCTTTCCATCAATCAGCCGTGTGCTGTTATTATGAATGAACCAAATGGGCACATTTTCTCTTTAATTCACGACCTTTATGACATTTTTCTGTCAGTACCTGGAGTCAAAAAGCACACAATTAATATTAACTCGTTCAGACCTTACTTTTACCCCAGTATGTCTGGATAATTTGAAATGAAATAAAGAATAAACAAGCACAATCCACAATCAGGTGAATGGTGTAGAAGAATATTTTATGTGTCGGCATTTATGGCTGCCATTGGATTGTATTTATTGGTGATGTGACTGCTGACAAAAGCATTCAGGATGAATTCTGAATTGTTATGGACAATGCTTCAAGGAAAGCATAGCCTAAGACATTTAAGGCAAACAAGGCAAACGCTCTGTAATGGTCACATCAATCACCTGACCATCACCTAGGGAACTGAAGACGGCTCTAGTTAATCCTGGCAGAGTGATCAGCTGATGTCTTGGGTTCCTTGACTAAAAGATTTTATGAAAATTTAGGGTGCTTTCACACCTGCCTTATTTAGTTCGGTTGAATCGTACCAGAGTTCGATTGCTCATTTGGTGCGTTTCGTTTGGGCAGGTGAGAATGCAGCACTCGAACTCTGGTGCGCACCAAAAGCAGACCAAACAAGCGTACCGAGACCTCCTTGAAGAGGTGATCTCGGTACGCTTTCAAACGAACTCTGGTACGGTTCGTTTGTGGTGAGAACAGGATCCGAGATCGAATAGACCTAATGAGCATGTCACAGTTTTGCAAAAGTAATGCTCGCCGCCTCCTGAAGTGTCTTGCGATGCGTCTTCGCCGTTTGCAGTGCATTAAAATGATATTTTCAAGCCGCATCCGCGCTTCATTCTGAAAATTAAGACTTTGCATAGAATGCTGTATACAAGCGATGTAGTAGTTTACAACCACAAACATAATCGCAGAGTGGAGTCGTCTCGCCATGGTGTACTGTATGCTGTATTTTCCTCTTTTTGTTTACTTCCAGAGTTTCGTTGAAATTTCCCGCACGTTTATTCTGACCAATCGAGAAGCAGTTTAGGAAATACGCTCAAAGACATGTGGCCAATGAGTGATGAGGATGTTATCACATGACTGCAGTTTGGTTCGTTTCAACTGGTGCGGAACAGAGCGATCAGTGTGGTGTGAAAAGGAACCAAAACTGATAAAAAGCTACAATGTATCATTTATTTGCTTTTGGTCCGGACCAAATGAACCGAACTATAGATGTGAAAGCACCCTAAGAATAAAAAGAACATAATTTTTGAAACAGCTGCTGGTCGGTTCAGACCTTGTGGAATATCCCAACACAGATCTGTGAATGAAACGTGCAAATCCCGATAGAGATCTATCGGAACAGATCTGACATAGTTTGTCTAAATATGTGACTGTCACGTCTTGTTTTGGTTTTATACTCCACATCTAGTCTGAGTCACTTTCTGCTTGCCAGCTGTAGATATTTAGGTACAACACCTTGTCCTTAATAGTCCCAGTTGTTCTGTGTACAGTAAGTATATATCTCAAGTCTATCACTTTTTCTCACTTGACTTGTACTTGATATTAGTTTGATTATCTTCTGCACACATCCTCAATCCCGTGTTCCTCAGAGTACCAGGTTGGAGTACATCTCCAGGCCAATGTTACCTTCAACAGAAGGTGTTTATCTGTTGCTTCACATCACAACTATGCATGCTTGTAAATAAAGCTCTTAATGTGTAGTTGTTGATGTTTTACCAGAGACAAGTGTTGATCGATGAACATAACAGTTACATACACACTTACACATTCACCAGGTGCTGGGTGACACACCTCAACCTGGAGTCAACTAGAGATACACATTACAACAAGAATATTGATATAAAACTTGCAGCTTGCAACTTCTGACCAGTCAGAGTACAGAATTTTACAGTCCTGTTGTATAAATCATCACAGTGGATATATGAGACAATGCTGGGCGTGTTGCACGATCCATCTCGATCTTTCTCTCTGGGCAATGTCACCTCTGTGTATGCAATCCTGGCATGCTGCTGGCAGGTTTGACTAAGTCATAAGGTGTCGCTTTCGTCCCAGCGTCACGCCAGATGCTCCAATCAGTCCGATTAAGTGGCACTCACATCTGCGAGCCACTGGAGAGGACAGGGCACCTCTGGCACTTTCAGCTCCTAAACAAGGCATCTGGATATGTTAATCTACATCTGACCTTAGGCGAGTGCAGGACCTAAAATCACCGGGTGTAAGTTAGAAAAATATTGGTGCCTACGAGAAAAAATGGCATACTTACAGTATCAGTGTACATAAACTGTCAAGTCTCTACTTGAAGCAAGTCATCTATCTAGCCAATAAACTTGAGTCAAAGTCAGATATGACACATGTACATGTATTTCGTGAGCAATTTGTGATAAAAATTTGGTGGGAAAACATTGAGGCAACAGTTATAAACCCGAATGTATATACAGTTATGGTATTTACTTCACCCACATGCTCTGTAAGAACCAAGTCATAAAGTATATACTGTAACATACTCCTATAATTATTCCGATGCAATGCTTTTATAACACCATGCTGCTGTAAAATTATTCAAAGGGTTATAATAGTAATAATACGTCCCATAAACTGAAACCTATAGGCTGTGCTGATGGGTTCAAGGTAACTGCATTGCCGTAGTTTTTTATTATTATTATTGTTATATTATTGTGATGATGATGGGAATACTTATCTGAGAGATTTGTGTCCAGACTGTTATAATGAACACTTCCCCTACAGAACCCAAATGTAATTTACTCTTTGGAGAAACCAGTGATTCTGCTTACATGCGGCAGAAAAACAATAACAATAATCTGCGTTGGTTTCACGTTTACTCGGAAAAGATCATCTCTCAATAATATGTATTTATATAGTGCCTTTATAAATCTTAACGTTGCCCAAACACTGTGGGTTTTCTTTCGATATCAACTAATAAATGGTTTGCTGCAGCAGTTTCACAAAACAAAATCATTAGACAGCAAAAACCGGCAGAAATATATTTACTAACATCATGAAATACATATTCTAGGAATATTCTAATCAATAACATTATTGTTTTCTCAAATGTGATGGTAAATTTTCGGATGCTATAATAGTGACTAAGATTTCCATTAGTTTCTTGCAAGAATGTGAACAAAAGAAGAAAAGTAAATGGAAAAACAATTCCAGTTGTCATAATCTAACCAAATCAACCGTCGGATTCATCGTATTGACATGATTTTCATATTAAGCAAAACACATTTAAAAGAGATATACAGAGACTTCAGTTTAATTCAAAGCCAGATGTGACAGTGGCAAGGAAAATCTCTCTGAGACAACGTGAATAAGAAACCCTGAGAGGAGCCAGATGTGATGAATTACAAGCTACTCTACAAACTACGATTTCAATGCCCAGGCATAAAGTTAAGCAAACGTTTCACCTCAGTATCGAGCCACATACAAAATTCTGTACTCTTTCTCCTTTTCTACGTTCGATACAAAAGTTTATTGTTAACATTATTCTTCATTTAACATAACAGTTTATCCATTTGTGCACACACTCAGAGCCGGATTAAATAAATGGACTACACTAGGCAGGCTGCATTTTTTGGGCCCCCCTCCATCGATGTTATTTATGAATTGAAATCTGAAACTTACCAAAGTTACTAATAAAAGTTAATTCACATTTTACATAGCCCAGTCTTTAGTTACAAATTGGTTATGTTGTATATTAAACAGTCTATCAGACTATTTTTTGATATTCATTATTTATACGTCATTACACGGGCGCCACAGTGTCTTCTGCCGCATCTTCCTCCGCGTCTTCCGCCGCAATTCCCGCCACATCTTCCACCGCGTTTACAGCTGTCAGACGGCTGCCCGACAGAAACTTTTGCAAAGCCCCCCGCTGTCTCTTCTTTTGTTCTTCTCCATTTTTTTTTTCTTTTTACGTTTTGCCGCACCCGAAAGCATCTTCAAAGTCAGCCTACTACTCAAAACACACCTGCCTGCTATATTTGTTGCCCCGCTCTGACATCTGACCGCCGCTGACGTCTCCTCGGACTTAACTGGCTGGCGCCTCTATATAAATACAGTCTATGGTTTAAATAAACATCGTCACTATTTTTATGTAATTAATAAATAATGAAATAAATTGTAGATAGGACATTTGTACATTTTATTTTTATTATAATTTATTTTTTTATCCTTTTTTTTTTTTTGTCCCTCTGTCTGGGCCCCATCCCGCCAATCGGGCCCTAGGCACGTGCCTAGTTTGCCTTTGCGTTAATCCGGCTCTGCACACACTTAGTTTTATTTGTATAGCACTTTTAACAATAGACACTGTCTCAAAGCAGCTTTACCTAAGAAATGTACAAAAAAAATTGACAGATAAAGTAATAAGTAATAGATAAAAGATCAAGATTAATATTAGACTTATATTTAAATGTGTTTGTATTTATCCCTAATGAACAAGCCTGAGGTGACTGAGGTGATTGTGGTGAGGAAAAACTCCCTTAGATGGAAGAGGAAGAAACCTTGAGAGGAACCAGACTCAAAAGTGAACCTCATCCTCATTTGGGTGACACTGGAGGGTGTGATTATAAACTGTTATAAACACCAGAGTGTGTTATTTTGAATAATGGCCTTTCTACAATCAAATACAGTGATACAGTTTCCCTACCAGACCAGCAGAGGGCAACACTGCACATTAGAGTCGATCTCTAATTTAGTAGGTTTATTGAACTTGTTGGGGTTTTTTTTTAAGAAAATTGTCATTTGGTCTAAGCCAAATGCCAAATCTAAGCAATTCTGATATGGGTCGTTCACCAAAAGGCAGAGGCTGCTGAAAATGAACATTGATGCAAAATACATCATATATGTAGGAGTAGCACTTGCATACAGGAAGAAGGAGAAAGGCATCATATGTGCATGTATGCTTAGTCAAGTACTTGACTTCTCTGAAGTACTTGACTTCTAACGGTAGCCAAACCATAACACAAAACTGTAAGACAGTGGCTCTTTTTCTACACTTCCGAACGTAAATGATGATACTGTACAAGACACAAGAGTCCCACACAAAGAAGATTATATACGTTAGCATGGCGTGTCTCCCCTCCGGCACCCTGGGTCACGTGAGAGGTTTTGAATAGCACTCGACAGGCTAAACCGCTGTGAGAACGTTTAAGGCTTTACAGTCTCACATTGACTGCTGCATACAGTATGAATGCTCCAATCACTGGATTTGTCACAGAGAGTGTTCATTACTACAGTTCATCCAGCTGCCATGTAACAAGCTCTGCACGACCTGCGTTTGCTTCACAATTACGTCATATTGTTCGTGGAAGCCAAGCTAACTGCCGAGAACTTTCGCCCAAAGTCTGATGAGGTTCTGGTTAGTTGTTATGTTGTATAACATTATTTAGCTGACTATTGATTTGATGTGGAATTTTAATGTTATGTCTAACAATGCTACTTTCTTAGCAAGGTCTAATTTTAAACCCATTTAAAAAAAATGAAGGTTGGAATTTAATAACATTTATTTTTTTTAAAGAATGTACGTTCTGAATAAGTGAAGCTGATAGAAAAGTGTGCAAATTCTTTTTGCTAACTTTTTAATACACTTGAAGTTTGGTGAAAAGGTAACGATGTGTGGCTTATTTGGTTTTCTTTTCTTTTGTCTGTAAAAAAAAAAAAAAATTTTTATTCCATATCTTCCATTCACACAAAAAAACGCACTGTCGATTAGGGTTTAAATGATGCCGCTGTGCTGAGCGGTCAAACCATGAGACTCTTGTTTTTAAAACCTTGAACCCATGTTCACTTCTTTAAGATGTCAGGGGAGTTTCAAATGTGTAACTGACAAGAAAAGAATAAAATCTGTAATTCCAATGAAGCATTTGAACAGGGTTCAAGAAATCAACATAGCAAGTTTCATTGACAGCTGAGACGGATTTCCAATGCGAGGGCCCTCGAGGCGATGACTAAAAACCAGGCGGATAGAAAACAAAAAGGAAAAAAAAGGTCTAATTTTCACCACTGGAAGCCTTTTATGCAAGCTTCAATATTAGTGTGGCTTTTTAAAAATGTAACCTTTCATCTGACTGGCTGGAGATCTGATCTGTTTGACTCCTGGATGTGTGATTTGTTTGCTGTCTCCAGCTGCTGATGTCTTCGAGCTTGCAGACATGCAAATTTACTACCTGAAGTTCAATTAGAATTTATTATAGGCTGTACTTTAAGCTGTAAACACACATATTTTGGAAGTAGTAATCAAAATAGCCAAAAGGATGAGCAGAGTAATGAATCGGCTTCTAATTACAGAGTTACATTTCTGGAATGTAATAACTGAGAAATTGGGTTTTCTATTAAATCCTGGAGTTTTATTAGATCGTATGAGTGCAGGTGGGAATTTGTAAAATCTAGACTAAACGTCCATCTAGGAAGAAATTTTCATTTAAAAGGTTCATGCTTGTGGTTTTCATTGCCATGCCAAGAGGATTTGACATTTTGTTAGCCCTGAATATGAATTCATAAAGAATTTCAAATTCAGTACTAATGTGTAGAAGAGAGAGAGAGAGAGAGAGAGAGAGAGAGAGAGAGAGAGAGAGAGAGAGAGAGAGAGAGAGAGAGAGAGAGACACCTGTGAGTTTACAGCTGCTATAACATAAGGGCTAACAGGATTATCTCCATTTGTTTAACTACAAATGGCTTCTAGTACAAAATGAATAAAGCACTTCTAAATGATCAACTTAAGCTTGCAAAAAATATTCATGCTGTCGTTGATTATTTTCCTATAACAGCACTTCCTCAAGACTTTTATACCCGTCATAACGCCTTATACAGCCTGGCATACGAATGTGTCTTAGGTTTAATTGTAACCACATCTGCCAACACTTTCAGTAATTTCTATATTCATACAGCATCATAAATACATATAAAGAATACTACTACTACTAATAATAATAATACAGTAGCTTTTATAACACTGGATGGTCTAAACAGATAAATGCTATATAAAGAAGGCATTAATGGATTCAATAACCATCATTGTCCTGACAATTTGAGTTTGAGTCTGTAAAAGATATTGCAGCTTACATAAAGCCAACACCTGCCTAGGGAAGGTCCTAGTGAGTGTTCTATATTCCTACTGCTACTAAATATGCCAGACCCAATCATGTAGATTTAAACAACTTTTGACTTATTTCAAAATTGGCTTTTCTGTCTAAAGTTTACGGGCTTACCTCAGAAAAAAGACATTTCTCAAATCATACTGAATCTGTCTTGTTTAAAGGTGATAGAAAACTTGCCGCTTACCTGTGATATATACTTCTGAATTTTACGGGTGATATCTTCATTGCACCTTTCCTGCTGGTGCTCTGATCCTTCGCCGATCTAGGAACCACTACGACTGACTACTGTACCTCTTAGCTGTCGAAGGCTGGGATAGATCAGGCAGCAAGTCAATAGTTAGTGCTCGAGGTTAATGTGTTGGAAGCAGGAAAAAAGGGCAAACATAAGAAACTTTGAGTGACTTTGGCCTGGGCCAAATTATGATGTATAGACGTCTAGGTGTTCCTGTTATGCAGTTGTTAGTACCTTCCAAATGTGGTCCAACACCTGAACCGGTGACAGGAACCATGGCCGCCCAAGACTCACAAATGTGGGTGGGAAGCAAAGGAGAATAGCTACTGTACTGTTGGATAAACTGCTGCAAATATTAAGCTGACTAATTCAAGCTAATTAAAATTTCCCCACCTGATAACTTACAGCAGTGGTCCCCAACCTTTTTTTCGCCGCGGACCGGTCAATGCTTACCGCGGCCCACTGGGGGTGGGGGTTGGCGGCTATACAATTAAATTAAAATTAACAATTTTAATTTAATTGTATTTAAACATGCCTTTTTAACTCACTACAATGCTAAATCAATGAGAACCCTGAGCTTGTTTCTTTGCAATGAGACAGTTCAATCTGGGGTAAAAGGAGACAATGAAACCCGAAGTGTGTTGCTTATGTCCAGTTTATTCCGTTGTTTTGTTTTGGTTGCCGTCACTGCAGAAAACCCCACTTCACACAGATAGCATGTCGGAAATGGCAATAGGGATTTAAGTGCTGTGGTGACAATCTCAGGGTATTCCGCCATGACTTTAATCCAGAACACCGGCAGAGTTTCTAACTTTCTAACGACGTCTGTTTCGTGCTCGTTTTTGCTAATTTGTGGGTTAAATTTGAGCAAACACAATATACACGTACACCAAGCACTGTTAAACATGACAAAGTACCGGTGAACAGCAAGAAGAGCAATACACACCTTCTCTCCACCAAAGCTACAACACCACTGCTGCTTGCAGCCGCTCAGCTCCAGACGTCACCTAAACCCGGCCAGATATCATGATATTTTGCGCATGTGCGGTATTGGTGCGGCTTTATGTGACGTCTCTCAGCTCCCGGTTAACCTCTCGTCCATGGAAAGTCGCACAAACCCGAGAGGAATACACCACAGTAAATAAAATGGAAATAATTTAATGTTCCTTGGGCGGCCCAGTACCATTTGGTCCACGGACCGGTACCGGTCCGCGGCCCAGTCGTTGGGGACCACTGACTTACAGGATTTAAAAAATCTGCTAACATCTTGGTGCCTGATACTGTACCAGAGGCCCTTCAGAGGATGATGCTTTGATGGGTCAGTGCTGTTTTTGGGTGCAAAAGAAGGACCTACACAATAGGTGGTCTAAATGCTATGGCTGTTACAGTGAGGCAGCTACAGGCACACAGCAATATCGACTTGAAACGCTGTATATTTGTGTGCTGACCACTTTAGTCCAGCAGATTCAGTCCTGCTTAATGCAAAGTGTCCACATGGCTGAGAGCGTGGGAGGCCAATCAAAGGAAATCTGTTGTGATGGTGCAAACAGAGGAAGAGCTACTTTGAATAATGAGATCTCCATAATGACTGATTTCTCCCGGTGAATGTAGCCTGAGCAAACAGCACTGATACAGTAATTAATGTCAGACCAGGAGCAGGGCATCTGAAAGGAGCTTTTCACCAGGCCATTCACTGAAGGCCTTAGGGAAAAAAAGAAGAAGAAAAGGTCTTCCTGATAAAGAGTTGAGCTGACAGTAATTAACTGAGCATTTCTGTCCCAAACAAAGCCACTGCTTTGTGAATTAATCCAAAAAAAACAAAGCAAAATATCCTTAAGTGGCATATGTGGGGGATGTGGAGGGGGAGTGAAAGTGTTGTTAGTGTCTAAGTGACTCACTGTTTTGTCTTGGATCTCAGACAAATTTTAACAACCACCTAAAGCCAGATTTAATGAAACAAAAAACATTGTTAGCAGCGCTACTTAGCGACATGCTGGTGTAAAAAAGTACAGTACGTTTCTTTTCCTCCGGTCGCGGTTACTACATATTTGGCAGCTGAAGAGAACATACTGTACTGCTGAATGAATGATTGGTTCTGATGTTTATTGTACTGAACTTTTTTAAAATCTTTAAACACTATTCTCTTTGTCCAAGGCTAATCATTTTTTATATCACGCAAGAAGTTAATGCGTCAAGAAAGTCACATCTTAATTATTTCTAAACAATGAAATCTTCAGATCGGTTAAAGTCTTCACTTCACTTTTTGCAAAATTCTTCTGCAAAATGGCATTTTGCTTTTCTCTAATTACGGTTAGTACTAGCCGATTCAAGACAAGTCAATGAACTGTCCAAACGCTGGATTATTTCAGATGATTACTGTCCTGATCCCTTTGTGCAAAGCTAATAATCATATCACAACCATAGTAATACATTTTCGACTGGAAATCTAAAGGCGGCTGCATCTCAATTACTTTTAAAACTCGCACACTGAAATCTTCAGGCTGGTTCAAATAAGGATTCAGAACTAATCATCCACTCTTTTTCCGTTTTTTGTTATTAATTTGCTGCTATTTCTTTTATTGTAGAGTGGATTGCACCGCAAGCTCACCATGAATAAATCTTTAGTCATTGATTGACAGAGTTAAAAAAAATAAAAAATCAAGAAGACAAAGAAGACTTGAGCATTTTACATAAACCATCCTGCCTCTGATTGGACGATACATGAATTTAGCCCCGAAATAATAAAGTCATAGGCTTCTCCAGATTGTATGGAAATGCTACTTCAAAGACATCCATTTGCATGATGCAACCTGGAGAAAGTCTTGTTCTGATATTCATCAACCTGTTACGATGTGTGCGATCCCAACACCGTGAAACAGTGAGGCATTTCGTGGCAGCATGACAGTCTCCTCCAGGATATCGTTTCCCTAATCTGCAGGCTTACTGTCAGGCATCTCGCTAAAGTTATTACAGGGAAGCGGTATCCTGGTTATCGGTGTCCCATACCACAGTGGCTTTTAAACCGTACTGGAGGCTTTATGAGTCTCTCACAGAGGACAGTTAGAATCTCATCAGGCCCTAGACGGAGTGGCTGCGATAGAATCCTCTGATAACTTTTATAGTTCTTCCCCCCTGAGATACAGCCTCGGGGATCGGAGCAAGAAGGGTGAAAGTGGAAAGGAGCTACATCTGCAAGGCTCTTTTCATCCAATCTGGCGTATCTGGAGACGGTCCGAGTTCAAGTGTCAAATTTGCGAAGTCGTTTAACTCGAGTCCGAGCCCAAAAAGACATTCTTGGGATGATGCAGAAGAAAATTCCTGTTATGCTTCTTGTATGCCAAGAAATAAAGGTAGCAAACTTTTCTTGTTTTGTGTCTTTACAGTACTTTCACCTATGAAGGCGCATGGAAGCAACATCAGAGGTGCTTTAAATCTTAGATTTCTGCACCTTAAATTATGTTTAAAGGTACATTACAGTATATTCTCATTTTCAGAAGATGACCCTTGATGGCACCAACCCCAACAACAAGAAATGGTACATCCTGGTACCTTCATTTCTGAGGAAAAAAAACATCGACATGATTCATGATTAACTTGATTTTACTAGCAACAGTGGCACAACCCAAAAAGTGTTTATTACATGTGAAAATCTTAAAATGGTAGGTCAACTTCAGGAAAGAATTATGATGGATTTTCGTTTCATTTATTACTAAACAATATTTCATCAGACTTTAATGACAACATCTGAATTAATGTACTCACCTTCAGTAGGCACTTTATTCTTGTTGCAGTAAATCTAAGGACTTCCCAGTAACACTGCTGTCACCGTGGATGTTTTCTACCAAAACTGACAGGTGAAAAAAAGCACGTTAAGCAGAAAAGGAACCAAGATGTCGAGTGTAATGTTCAACATGATGCTATCAACACCATGCTTCTTTCTTTCTGTTTGACCTGAATTCAGCTCCAGGGACAAGTGTATATATTTTTATTTGACACGAAACTCATAATTGTTTAAACTATGAGACAGAAGGCAACTCTTTGGAGTAGAATTAAAATCAATCACTATTGACCCAAACCCCCCAACCCCCACCCCAGGTTTGCTATTATTTCTGTAGATTTAATTCGTAGGGGCTTGTCTTTTGCCACGTTATTATTTTATTCATATTTGGCCTCGTTTATTTGTTCACATTACCTCTTCATACATGCTGAGGAATAATTCATCTCTCTAAGGACACAGACACAATCCCACTGACCCTTCTATCATCTTGTATCATCATCCTGTATGCCGGGCAAGATGTCTTATCCAAATGCTCAATCAATTGCTGGCTGTTCAGTGATTTGATCACATAATACCCTGGAATTTAAATAAATAAATAAATAAATAAATAAATAAATAAATAAATAAATAAATAAATAAATAAATAAAGTGATATAAATAAAACACTTCTGATTGCACAGCTGCATGCTTCTTCAACCTCAACGTTTCATAAACCGACCTTGATTCTGACATCACTAGTGAGCATTCAGTAAAGGTCTCCTGAGATTCAACCTCGCTTTAGGTATCATATGCAAGGCGTGTGCTGTCTTTCTCTTGCCTCGATGACTCGAGGATTGCAGAGGTGACGATCCGTAACATATGGCTAGTTGTAAAGATGGTTCATACGAGTATCCTTGCAGTTACATACAAATCAAGAACACATGATGACAATGAAGATATAAATAATATTAAATAAATAGATAGATAGATAGATAGATAGATAGATAGATAGATAGATAGATAGATAGATAGATAGATAGATAGATAGATAGATAGATAGATAGATAAATAGCACCCAACAAAAAGGCTGCCTCGCTATCTTTCTTTTCCTTTCTCAAATGCCATGGCTGGCTGAGATTAAAAAAAGCTATATGAGGGGAAAGTGGAAGAAGGAGATTGGGTTTGTTACTCAGCTTGGATTTCAGAGTAATCATTCTCTCCCTCCTCTCTCCATCGCAGACAGCTAATCAGGAGCCTCAATTACCCAAATAAATTAATCTGCTCCTCCTCCAGCCAGCATGAATTAAAGTTCACCGTCCCGTCTCGGCAAAATAAAGACCGTTCTAATTAGTTTCTGCACTCTACTCTCCTTCTTGATTGTGACAAGTTTATTTTCAGAGGATTTATCCAGCCGTCTGAATTCTCAGGCTTGATAACGGTGGAGTCAAAGCGTGCTGTTGCTGCGTCTTACTTTTAATACCTTGGTTTGTTGTAATATACAGTACATGCATTTCTAGCGTGCAAAACAGTTATTATCTTGTCAAATTTGGAAACAATACTGTATGCTGAGAGACTCTAGCATTTTTTTTATTGCTGTATATTATACACTGTCCTCTCTGCTGTGTAATCATCTCCTGTCACAGCCAGAGATAAGGCACAAGAAAAAAAAAAAAAAAAGAAAGAAATTTATTGATGCGGTATAGTGGTGTGTGTGTGTGTGTGTGTGTGTGTGTGTGTGTGTGTGTGTGTGTGTGTGTGTGTGTGTGTGTGTGTGTGTGTGTGTGTGTGAAAAACCTCATCTGGACAACTGCTATTGGTAGAGGTCAAGGATTTGACTTAAGGCTTGGAACATGAAAATTATTGCACGAAAAAAAAGAAAGAAAAAAAAAAGATGGGGGAGCACAGTGGCTTAGTGGTTAGCATGTTATCCTCATACCTCCAGGGTTGGGGGTTCGATTTTCGCCTCCGCCTTGTGTGTGTGGAGTTTGCATGTTCTCCCCGTGCCTCGAGGGTTTCCTCCGGGTACTCCGGTTTCCTCCCCCGGTCCAAAGACATGCATGGTAATTTGATTGGCATCTCTGGAAAATTGTCCGTAGTGTGTGTGTGGGTGAATGAGAGTGTGTGTGTGTGCCCTGTGATGCGTTGGCACTCCGTCCAGGGTGTATCCTGCCTCGATGCCCGATGACGCCTGAGATAGGCACAGGCTCCCCGTGACCCGAGAAGTTCAGATAAGCAGTAGAAGATGAGTGAATGAATGAAAAAAGAAAGAAAAAAATTATTTTTCTCTTCCATCCAGGGAAACATAAAAGAAACGTATGCTCAAGGAGGTTGCTAAGGTTAAGAGCTATTGGTGGGTTGTTATTCTTAAGATTTCATAGTTTTGATATGGCAAGTAAGTGAAGAAGAAATTATATTCGCCACCGTGCTTCTTGATCCTGCCTCAAATTTTTAGTAAACTACTTCCTTCATGCTGTATAAACACCTTGTGTATCTGTATTGAAGTGATCGGATGAGTTTTTTCCTGCAATATCAGCGCAGGCTGTCTGTGAAATGTCACTGTTCTTTAAATGGGTTGTATGTGAGAAAAAAAAAAAAAAACAAGGAGCTTTTTCCTGCAAACCACAACAAAAAAATGTAGGTCAAAATGAAGCAGTGAAGACAGTTGTAAGATTTGCTAGCAGATTTTTCTTTGAGGACCTTTATCTTTCCTTGTTGCTGAAATGGAACACTCAAGGGTAAATTTTTTGTACCATTAGTTTCTATCTTTCACCTGCAAATGTGCATCTTTAAAAAAAAAAAAAAAAGAACAAAAAAAAAAAACACATTTGACGTACCAGCAAAATAGCAAAATATCTCCCCATGGCAACTCCACCTCGGCTACGAGGGAAGGTACAGTACAGTGTAGTACCCGTTTTTTTTTTTTCTTTTCTGAGCAAGGACACCAACTGACTCAATATGTATCTTGCTCCGCGGCCCACTTCCCTTTCGCCAAATATTCCGATATATTTTCTGTCTTGAATAGAAAGACAAGTTAAGGTCATCATGTGTATCAGAATCTAATTGCCATCCGAGGATATCACAAGGATCTGACGTGGCATATTAACTGGAGAACATTCAACACTTACTTACTGTACAGTGAATGTATAAAGACAGTCTACTTACAAATTCCATTCCACTGTTGACTGGCATTTTTGTTTTGGTTCACTTTTGATTTGTGCCAAAATTGATATTTGGAGCTTTCCATGATTAACTTTTCTTGACTCCACCCACAGTCCCAATTGAAGCTGAAACCACAGCATGCTGCTACCACCACCAGACTTCAATTTGTTTTCTTTGTCTGATGTCTTGTATTTGGGGCTTTAAGGATTCTGCCCAAAAATATTTCACCTTTCTATCATCAAAACATACCACATGATTTGAGATGATCCAGGCTTCAATTTAGCAATCTTCTCCTATAGTGCAGAATATGAGATTGTTGCCACATTCTGGAAGCGATGGGTACTTTTCCTGATATTCCTGGTGATCCATAACTGTCACTGTGGATCCTCCATAATAAGTTTGCTTCTAGTACCTTTGCCAATTTAAGAGAGACGACCTGCTCTCTAAGGGCCTTTTTACACCTGGTCACTTCATGTGTTGTCTCTGATCCGATAGCTATCTGATTTGTTAAAACTGTTCCATTTACATCAGGCCACATAAATGCGTCTCGGTGAATCGGATATCGATCCGATCTTTCAACTCCTGTTCAAAATGCTAATATGTTTTACCTCATTTCCGGGGTAATTGGAATGGAACACGCTTTGGTGTATGCGGTTGCTACAAAAAACAGCATTTACTGTTTGCTGCGTTTTCGCTGGCAGCAGCAGTGCATTTTAAGACCCAACGAGACGCCTGGGTGAAAGATCGGAGCCAGCGCTGGTGGGAAAACATGTTTGTTTCTGGGGCGATGCACGACTCGCGAGTCACCTGCGAGTGACGTACTTCCGTTTGGGAGGAATATAGCGCTGACGTATGTGGCTTGAACATCCACATGCATTTACACCTGTCCAGTTTCATCTGAAGAACCTCAGACCTCCTCCTAAAGTGGTTTGAGCGATCGGATTTATATCCGTCTCGAAACTGTTTCGGAGGAACCAGACCTCCTCCTGAAGTGGTTTGAGCGATTGGATTTATATCCGTCTCGAAACCGTTTCGGAGGGCATTTACACCTGGTCTTTTTACCATCAGATAGCTATTGGATCACAGAAAACGCATGAAGTGACCAGGTGTAAAAAACCCCTAAATGTACTGTCACTTTGGAGCCTCGCTAACTGCTGTCACGGTGTTCTATGGTACAGCCGATGTCCAAATGACACGTGTGTCAGTATGATAGCTATTTCTGAACAGGAGTTTCAATGTGTTTGGTTTATTCTGAACCCAGTCAACATTAAAACCTTATAAAAAATGCTGCCACTACGTTTATTCTTCTACATTTTCATTTTTTGTCTATCCCCTTAAAATCTTGTGTAATTGTCACTTTTGCTGCTTGACGTATCACATGTATAAAAGTACAAACTGATCAAGGTTTCAGTATATTTTCTATCACGTACACACGCAGATAGAAGAGGGGTGTGTAGAATTTTTATATCCGCTGTATGGCATACGATGTGTGAAACTATCTTTGAATTAAATGAACCCTCATAGGTAGACTTTTGGTTCTATTATGATCCTTATTGCTGTTTGCTTTTTACTGTAGCCAAGGACATTACCACTCGACTGCCTTTGCTGTGTTTTCACCCTTGCTTTAAGTTCAGGACTGTTTTGGTTTTGTCTCCACTCTTAATTCTAAAACTCAACCTGAGTTCAGTGACGTGACCTTCTAACTTCAAGACAGAGTACACGCAGACGCTGTAAATTTGAATGACTGCTTATAGAGATATAGCTATATAACAGACAATAATAAAAAGTAATCTGCTTCGTGACGAAACAAATGAAAAACAAATGTGCTCATTGGCAAACCGCTGGGGAATAAGAGCAATAAAACACTGCAAATGTGATGTGGTAATACTTACTGAAACGGTCGAGACATTCTCTCTAAAGCGACTAAGACTATTGGATGAAAGTCTAAGCACTATTTCTCATGTCATGAAACTTTCTCCTTCTCTTGCACTACACCTCCTGAAGCATTATGTTCATTATTAGCTACAACAGATGCAGTTTGTGCTGCTTCATATTTGTTTTCCAGAGCTGCTGTATTTCTTGAGCTTGTTCGCCTGGATTGTTTGTCACCTAGGTACACTCTCTGTGCTTAAAGGATGCCTGCGTCCATATCGGCACTGCCATCTTAATAACCTTATGCTTCCCATTCCCCCAATGCCACCTGATCTCATTACTCTTCTCAAACTGTGTACATTCGAGGGTTTGGTCCGGGCACTAATCTGATGTAGAGGATCGCTTAACGACCCCCATACTCCGTCTCCGGCGGTTGATCGCTATCAGCGTCACAAATATTAAGAAATTAATAACGACATTTGGAGTGGAATGTAAATGTGTTTTTTGTTGTTGAATAATAGGATCTCAGATCACATCCGTTAGGTCACTGTTGTTTACTCTAAATTGGCACTGGTGCCAGAAAAATAAACAAATAAATAAACAAAGCAACTTTAATCTTGAAACAAAGAGCAGACAGGAAGAAGAGGATGCAGAAAGTAGTCAGAAGTTGCGATAATTGTGTAGGAGCTGGTGCTCCTTTGAAGTGGGGGGGGGGGGTGTCGAGAGGCGACGAGGGCGAGAGAGCCAGACACGGACGGCAGAGAGATAGAGCTCATTTTGATTGCTCTGAAGCCGTGGAAGGCAGTAAATCTCCGCCGGCGATATTCTCATGCTCTCTGTGACTTTACTTTGCCCTTGAGCAAAAGGCTGCTCGACTTCAAGGCGCCTCGTGACTCTGAGATACTTTAATCGCTCGTCTGTCACCGTGATTTACATCTTTAATACAAAGAATTTGCCGAGATAATAAGCCTAATAGCCGAGGCGTATCCGAGCGAACCCGAGAGAGTTTCAGAGCCTCGTTGACAGATCAGCTTTTTATTTCTACTTATTTATTTTTCGCTTTAATGAGCTTGTCGATGTTTAAACAGTGCAGTCCTGCTGCGTTTCTCCCTTGTTAGGCACCACGACTTCACATCCTCATTCTCGTGCCATTTTGGGCACGGCAAAAATTCTGTTTCTGGAAACCAAGAGCTCTCGCTGCACTCAGAAATGAAAACCTGCCTCTGGCTGGTAAATACTCTTTGAAACCTCTTAAAGATGCTGTCATGCTGACACTGTTGTCTCAGGGCTGCCCGTAATGTTGAGAGACGCTCGGCGCTGAAGCATCTTATCAACCTGTTATAGATATATGCATGTGTCTGTCAGCAGGTCTGACAAGAAAAGAGGAAAGAAACGCCGATGCTTGAGAAACACTGCACGCTAATACACAAGATCCTTTTAGTAAATGTACCTAAGAACGTGTCGGATCTTAATTCCATCCCCCTGCTTAGAGACTTGTTTTTCCCCGTGTGCATGCTATTTTTTTCTGTTCAGCGAGGGGCATCAGAACAAACTGACTGTTGAGTTTTGAGAGCTCAGTCTGCATCTTAATTCCGCCGTTTTCAATAACTGTCTGGCCAGAGCTCTGAGGTGGCTGAGTAGGAGAAAAAAGAAAAGAAAAGAAAGAGAAGAAAAGGAAAGGAAAAAAACGCTCTTCCTGTGTTTCCTGGGCCTGATTGCTATCTGAGCTTTATAAAAGTTGAACTGTGGCTTGTTGGCTCCCCCAAATGGACAAAGACGAAAGACAGTGATGAGGTTGCAGTGGCCTTTACAGACTGAACAACATGCTGAATGTATCTCTTGCCATTTGCTGGCCATTTTTGGTCGAAGCGACAAAGTGTGGAAGACTGCAATCGACGGATGAGTGCTATTACTGAGAAAGAAAAGTACTAATGTGAGATCTCTGGAAATCCTTATATGCATTCACAACCTTAAACATCCGAGTCAACATTTCCTCACCATCGTCTACGTCTGGCTTGTGAGCACTACGACAATCTGTCTCACTCTCGCTCACACTCTCACACTCTCTCATGGTACGGTAACGTGACTATTTTCAAAATGCTGAAAAATCGGCCATTTCTTAGGCTATACAGAATTAATAGACGTTTTTAGGGAAAAAGTTAAAGTATTAACCAAACCCTGACACGTCTGTTTTTACGTAACACATCCTAAAGACGCGTCCATTTGGACGATCTGCTCCTAGAGAAACAATAACGCAATAACAAAAACAGCAAACATACAAACAATGCTGCGATAATATCTCTTAAGTAAACTGCAGCTATGTTCTTCAAACAAAAGTTGCTTCAAACAAAAGTAAAAAAAGTTATCGAGCGTTTTTTGTTTTTATTCCAGGAACAGAGATGAATGCATGTTCTGCGTGCGCGTCTGAGAAATTCGTTTTTGAACAAGAACGCGACCTTCGGATCGACGCTGAAATGATATCTGGCTGAATCGACAAGGCTGAGCTTTACCAGGCTGAAAAGCTCGCTGTGAATAATGTTTACTGGCTGCAGCTCAGTAATTACAACACAAGCTAATGCTTCCCATTGTTATCCTTTCTAACCATGCATCTCATTAATGCGCTTCTGTTTAATGTTTACCATGAAAACTGTTTAAGACAGCTAAATTTCAGATTGTAATTCCCCCTTTTATAGCCTTTTCCCACCCAAGCGCATGAGTTAATCTACCGCTCCTGGGTGGATTTATGGTTATTATTAAAAAAATAATAAATTGTGCTGGAATAATGTAACGCCGTATTCTGAGATCGAAATGAGACAACAAAGCTTGTTCTTGGTATTTAAATAGCTATTTTTCTTTGAATACCTTTGTTATCAACGGTTACGTACGAAGGCATCGATTTTGTAAGAAAGCATAAACAACGGTTGAAATAGTTTGTTACGGATATAATTAAAACTCGCAGAAAATGTCTGAGGAGGGTTAATTAGGCTATGAAAAGCTGCTTACGCGTAGCATTCACTGGACCGCAGGACACATGGACTTAATAAGAGCTGACATAAACCTACGTAAAGGTTTCGAATATTCTAATACGCATCACACGATACAATCTGGACTCGAGTCCTCGGTCTCATCGGTTTGAGTTTCAGTTTAAAAATGGCGCTGTTGAATCCTCCATTCTGATTGGTCACAAGATGTTGATTCGTTTTCCATTACGGTATTTACAGTGTTTGGGCCTTTCTAATTCATTAATCGAGTCTGTAGTATCATACAGTTACTTAGAGAATGATGCTTTACATAAACGGACAAAATCTCTCATTCTGTCTGAGATCTGTCTCCTTTGTTTGGAAGGAGTCTCCAGTGTCAATGCTTTGTAACAGTCAGGGAACGTAACTGTAAACAATGGAGAACTTTGCACTTTAAAGCGACGTAGCATGGTGTCATGGCATTGTTTATAATCGTGTTATGAATACTTATGATCGAGAAAAATTGAGAACATAGACCGAACTCTGCAGAGCTCCTTAGTTCATAACACTTCGTTTAACCCTCACTTTCCATGCTTTGATTATAAAAGCTTCACTAAACTACCTGCAATGTGACTTTTTATTTATTTGAAATCAAGTGGAGCTGCATTAGAGCAAGGAAACATAATCACGGTGCCACGTAGAAGCCCGAAAGTGCAACGGAGGTGCTTTAAAAAGCTAAAGTGCATTAACAAAAGAAACGCACTTGAAAGAACGCCCACAGATCAGAACAAAAAATAAGGAGCTTTGATGCTGCTATCGCGTCTCGCAAGTGCTTCCATGTGCCCAAAGTTCAACCTGAGAATAACGGAGAACGCATAAAGAACCGCCATCTACTATTACCTACTACTCTTCTTAGCTTAAATCAAAACCGTTTAGTGTATAAAAGAGACGGTCTTTGAGGACTAGTGATATATCAGACGAGGCGCTTTAAAAGCCGACCGCGTAGCGTCTTGGAGATGAGAGTGGGAGGATGATGACCTTGAGATCTTCACTTTGCTGTAAAAATCAGGGCTTTGAGGCGGCGCGTATGGAAAGTTCCCGAGCGTTGTCAAGAATCGATTCACCGAGGTTTTTCACATGCTCACGCAGAGGGACCAATAACCTGTCAGTGAAACCCCGGCGCCATTTTTTTTTTCCTAGCAAGAGAGTAATGCGCAAAGCTTTTATTACAGCGCTGGACAAAATGGAAGCTCTGACCTCCTGGGGGAAGCTAGAGAAGGTGCGGGTGTGTATTACTGTCTAACGGATGACCGGGAGCCAGTGCGGGAGCTGTGCTGGGGTACATGTGGACACTTGACACTGTAGCTGAGGTGTGTGGGCATGTAATTGAAACATCTTGGGGTTGGCTGATGTGTGAAGGCATGGGAGATATGACACACAGACACACACACACACACACAGGGAGAGAGAGAGAAAGAGAGAGAGAGAGAGATGCAGAGAAGGAGGCAAAAGTACCAGTCTGACGAGATGAAGGACTGCAGCCTAATTTATCTACACAGCCTCTCTGATGGGGCCCATCCATTACACACACACACACACATGCACACACACATACATATACACACACAGGCTTTGATTCAGAGAGCTCCTCAACATAATTACTATGATTATGGCAGATTATATTGGGCCTCTGTCCAGATTACAGTTTGAAAATAGGCACAAGGCTATTTCTGGAAAACATTTGCGGTTTCATTAGGGCACCGCGGTCCAAATCGCATCGCAGAACGCGTGTCCGGTAATGAGCCATTTTCATATGGTGCCCTTTTCCTTCCATCAGCTGAAAGATATTTGCTCAGGAAAAATATCACGGCTTCATTATGGTCACAGCACCCCGAGGCACATTTCACACGGTCCACATTCGCTATAACCTCTGTCCGAGTGTCCGAGATTAGTTTTAGCAATGACACTTTATTTCTGTAGGAAACGTCTTAATATGTCTCTTTCCTGTAATATGTCTCTTCTCTATACTTTTCTCTCTGCTGCAATCTTTCGTGAATGTTCTTAATGTAAATTAAAGTATCCTCTCTACAATTGACTGCAATTCATGTATATAAAAAAAAAAAAGACATGGTGACTTTTATCCATTTCTAGTTACTTTCATTGTTGTACCACATCTGTGCAAACGGCTGGTTACTGTTATCACTCTATCAATCTCCATCAGCTTAATTAAAAGCTAATAAAGCAAAAAAAATGCCAATGCTGCCAAAAAAACAAAACACACACAAATGCACTTTCTTCAAATCTTGCTGACTTCCTCAAAACTTCTGACCAATCAGAAACGAGACCTGCTCACTCGCTTATTTTGCCTCACCTCGATTAGGACCTCAATGTCGTTGCGTTTCGATATGAAATATGTCTGTTATGTGGTTCGGGCTAGGCGTGTGTCAGCTACGTTTAGTCCAATCATCTACTTTCTTAAAATCTACTTACTCAGTGTATTACTTTTTAGTCCAGTGCCTGGACCACTGGCCTTTCGCTATAAAACACGCTATACAGTGCCACTGTTCTTTCTTAGTTTTTTTTTTTATCAGTGCAATTTTACACTTGAGCTGCTTCATTTTATACCCTAACAGGATTATTTTGTTCTGAAGAAACCACATTGAAGTGGACAAAGGAGTCAGAGGGGGTGTGTGTGTGTGTGTGTGTGTGTGTGTGTGTGTGTGTGTGTGTGTGTGTGTGTGTGTGTGTGTGTGTGTGTGTGTGTGTGTGTGTGTGTGTGTGTGTGAAGGCAACAGAGGCTAAATATTAGCTAGACATGTATCTCCACAATCAGATTTATCTCTGAATTGATTGTTCATATTTCATGCCTTAAGGAGAGGGAGGAAGAGAGAGAGAGAGAGAGAGAGAGAAAACACTGCTCATATTAAAGCGTGCAAAAGGAGTTCGGCCACAAATGACATTTACAAACTATATCTATTAACCATAAATGTAGCAGAAGATACAGCATATTTGTATTTCCCGCTAGTTTTGCCCCGGAGCTGTGACGCCAACGCCGCTTGTAGTCCGAGAAACGTTTTGGGAACTGAAGAGTTAGAGGCGGCCATGTTTATAAGCCGTGAGGTAATCTGGAAACTTCAGAGAATTGAGTATTAAACTTGTTGCGCGTCATGGTGGAGAGCTTTAATGTTTAGAGTTTAGCGCTTACGTTTGCACTTGAGGGAAAATAAGAAGGATGTTGAAGGGTTACAAAGAGACACTGTTTTCTTTAAAGTAAATAAAAGTCTGGATTGACTGTGGGCAGTGTGGCCATAGCACTGATCTGTGGATAGTTAAGCTCAAGCACTTGCAAAACACTGCGCAGCTCTCCTGAGGGCCTGCAAACATGCGCTTAATCAAAGGTTAGATGTCAGGATGTAGCTGAGGTACCCTATTAAAATGTTACAGCCGGATGCTTGGAACAAAGAGCAATTTCCTCTTAGCTTTTCCTTGTTCTTTCAGCAAAATTGCACCACACTTCACCTGTTAAATCATTTGTAACTACGCTGCTGCTCGAGTTGAACGTGCACAAACGAGCCGGGTATCTGATTAATGCTAGCCGGCTCAAAAGTTTGCACACCTGTGCTATATAACAGTGAACATTTGATGCAAGTTAACGTAATGTTCCTTTATATAGGATAAGATATAAATGGGGATATATTTTTACTTATCAATCTCTTGGTCTGTGTTTGTTTCTTCTCACGTCCTTAGCTTACAGTAGGTTCCATGTTTTGTTTTAGGATGCGCTATAGTCGTTTCTGTCGCCTCGAGCCTGTTTTCATGAATTAAATGACAACAGAGATAAAGCTAACTTTTAAGTTAGACTCTGTTGCTTGAAATGTACAGTACAGGTTAAAGAATCTAGCCTCTTAAAACTAGAAACCAAGGAATATGCACACGTTCAAAAGGACACAAATAAATGTGTTTTAAGTTTATTTTTGGTTTGTTATGCCAAACAGAACATGCACCAGATTGGTCATTTTGATTTAAATGATAAACTACATAGCTGTTTTTTTTTGTTTTGTTTTGTTTTTTTAGGTGTTAGCTACGTTATTTTTTATTTAGGTTGCCATGTAGTTGTTTTTCTGCTCTTTGCCTGTTTTTTCCCCTGCCTGGTCAGTGTTACCTTATTGCAGGGCTGTCAAGTATCATGCATTGAGAGTGACAGTCACGCATTTTGGTCTTTTTTCACGCTCTCCCGCCACACATCGTATTTCTCATGCAGAAAAACTTTTTGACTATTTATCATATATTTAATAAGCCGCAGTCCCCAGAATGTATCAGTCCACACCGCTGTCTTTATGGAACCGGGCAGGAATCAAGCGTGTCTCAGTTCTTAGTCGAGCCTGACACGTATCAGCCAATCGAAAAAAGAGGCTACACAATAGCCAATCAGAAAATAGCACTATCTGGGTAAGATTACAACCAATGCCAAAAAAACATATACATTAGAGAGGGTATTTTCGATGGTCGGTTTGAAAAAAATGATTTATATTTTTTTTCGAGGGGGGGGGGGGGCTGGGGGGGCGTGGTGGAGATGTCATGCTTGTCTGTCTTCAAAACTTGAGAGCCCAGTGTCTTTTTATTGCTGCTTCTACTCCATACTGAAGTTTTGAACATACACCAAAGTGCAAACTCTTCTTCTGAGTTTTGCATGTCTTGCATGAAGGTTTTGACCTTCTATAGAAGGTTTTTACCTTCTATAGATATAGAGTAGTTTCATGTTTACGTTATGTACATTATGCTTTGAACGCAAGAGCGCTAGTCAGCTAGCCGTGGCCCAAGAACCGTGCTTTAGGAGGCTACAGGTCATAACAAATCTAGTAGTGCCTCCAGGTGAGATTATTTCAGCGAGTGATCAGAGAGAGCAGCCTTACAACACAGACATGCAAAATCCAATCCTCACTTAAAACAGACTGCAGCAGAGGAGACTGTTAAATGTCTGAAAGCCTCCCATACATCCTTCTCGAGGAAAGCCAGCGCTTGTTTGTAAAGCAAATATCATTGCAAGGTCTTGGAGAATGGCTCTGAATGTTCAGGGCATTTAGAGTAAGCACTGTGTGGAAGGTTTGAGCAATCAGAAAGCCAATGTGCGTGCCAGCGGGGCCTCAGTAATGGCTGTCAGCAAAGCTGGATTCGCTCCAGTTGACCTGCTTGAAGAGATGCGACACAGACAGACGTGACAAAGGTGAAAGCTGTTCACTTTTTCAAAAAAAAAATAAGCAGTAATTTGGTCGGGCAGAGCTGCTGTCCTCCGTGGACTAATCAGGGTGAACCGTGGTGATGTGACAGCGAGAGACAGACTGCTATTAGCCGCTTTGCTGCACCACACGCCTAAGTGACCAACATGGCCTCACCGTGACAAATTGGTAAAAGTCCGCACAAGGCATCTGATATTAAACAGGGTTTCGCTGACAACTTGAACAAACAAATAAAAAAGAAAGTAAGAAGTAAGTAAGAACTAAGTAAGGAGTTAAAGTATCTGTTTAAACAAATAAATAGCAAGGCCAGTTATTATTTACAGGAATAAATAAAAAAAACTAATGCAAAATACAAAATGCAGTATAAATATCATTTCAATAAATAAAAAATATGTTTACATTAAAAGAAGACAGGCAAGTATATAAATATATAAATAAGTAAGTAAATAAATAAGTAAGTAAATAAATAAATAAATAAATAAATAAATAAATAAATAAATATAGCCAAGAATTAATCAAATATCATCTGATTGGATAAATAAAAAGGGGAAATTTTCAATAAAATGAAATGTCTTTAGAAATATAGATAGATAGATAGATAGATAGATAGATAGATAGATAGATAGATAGATAGATAGATAGATAGATAGATAGATAGATAGATAGATAGATAGATAGATAGATAGAAACAAATAAAAATCCAGGAAAGTAATTAATTTATTAAATAAATGAAGAGGATAAAAATGAATGAATGAATGAATGAATGAATGAATGAATGAATGAATGAATGAATGAATGAAGTCATACATCTGTTTAAATATATAAATAAATGGTGATGAGTATTACATAATAAACAGGTATTAAACTCATTAAACTTATTTAGAATTTTTTAGACTATAAAAAAGAAAAAGAATTGTAAAAAGAATAAAAGAAGAGAGCTCGGCGGTCTCATCTCGGCGGCTGACCCAGACTTGAACCGGCACTTTGATTCAGTGCGATCTCTGAGGACACGGAGTGCCACACTCGTTTCAGGCTAACAACTTCATGATGTGATAATTCTCCCTCGCCGGGTGAGAGATGTCACCCACGCAACTTTTCTAAATGACGAACGATCCTAATTCAAGTGGAGTTGTTGTGCCATGGAGAGAAACTGCAACATTTCAATAAGGCCCTTTGACCCATATCTACAGAAATAACCCCTAAGCCTTGTGGCCAAAATATACATCGGCTCACAGATAAAGGATCGTGAGGAATAAAAGCGCAGGCTCGGTCTTCCTTGTGGATCGGCCCTCCCTTAAAGGACGGGCGGTGTGAAATCCTCCGTGTGCACTTTTTAATTTTTTTCTTGCTTGATGCAATTAAAATAAATGACTTTGTGCATTCCTACAGGACTGAAGAAGAAAGAGAAAGAAAGGAACTTTGATACTTCAAAGCCTTGTTTTATCACTCTTTGGAAAAACAGGGTATGAAACGACTAAAAAAACAACCAGCGATCGCTCACAACATACAGGCATGATCGGTACATGAAGCTCTTTCATCGTTAATTTAAAAACAGACTACATGTAATGTACACTGATGTTCTCAAAGCTCCAGGGTGATGAAACATCTACAAAGAGCCTGGAAACATAAACAGCTCTACTCTCTCACTCTCAGAAAGTCAAAGTCCAGGACTGAGAACTGTGGGAAATTCATTATTTAGTGAAATCTAGTACCAGCTTTAAAATTCCATTACTCTTAACTCATCACTAATACAAGACTCAGACACAGCTGATCTTAAAGGTAGGGTCTCCGATTGTTGACATTTGAAATCACCAAAACAAACGCGCCCCTAACCCTAATGGGTCCCACCCCTATATTTATAGCCCCGCCCACACATACAATGGAAAGAAACATGTCTTTATCATAGCTGAAGGGAAGAACAATACGATTGCAGATAAACAAACAAGCAAAAATGACACACAAGCATAATCATGTAAAGGGCAAAGGCATATGCAAAGGCAAAACCAACGTTACTCACCTAAAGTAAAGTTGGCAGCATATTCACAGATTGGAGTTTCCCGAGTCAATAACTCCTGAGCTAAACGCTGTTACTACACAAAACACAGGTGTAGCTGCCTCTCTACATTACTACGATAGAAAAGAGGTGTTATTTGTGTAGTAACAGCGTTTAGCTCAGGAGTTATTGACTCGGGAAACTCCAATCTGTGAATATGCGCCAACTTCCCGCTCCTTCAGTTCTCTCCAGCGCTGCAAAGCTGATCCTATATTAACATGCTACTTCTTGCCTTATCGTAAGCCTTTCTTCGCTTTCTTTGTTTTTATCCTCCATGTCAATGTTAAAACCGCTTTCTGCTAATGTCACACATGCGCACTGAACACTCCCTCCACCGCATATTGACAAGCCCCGCCCCTTTCTGCTCATTGGCTACACGTTTGTTTTGATTTTTGTTTTGATTTGAGTTTATTATTCGGAAGCATTTCTCAGAAATCGGAGACCCTGCCTTTAATAAACAGTGTTTAGAGTCTGAATTTGTTTGTTCTTTAGTTTGGATTTTATGTGTTGATCTTTCTTTTGGAGATTCAGGTTTGGTTTTGTTACCTTTTGGGCTTTATAACTTTATCATTCAATGAAAGATTAAAATCACTCTTGTTCATTTTTACATTTTTTTTTTTTAATGAAAATTGAATGAGAAAAAATGAGAAGTTCGGATAAGCGGTAGAAAATGAATGAATGAATTAGCAAAACCTAAATGGATGGACCTAGGGTGACCCCTGTTAGAATAAGTTAGAATAATAGAATATTATAAATATTAATTTAAGTGTCATGTTCTCATTTATCAAACAGCTATTCTTCTGAAACAAAACCGAGACGAACAGCTTTTTCTATTAGAGATTAAGAGGGGGGAAAAGAACAAGAAATAATTCAGTAAAGTGACAAGAAATAATTCAGAATTCAGCTAAAATGTGGGGTGAAAAAACTGTACAAGTAAGAAAATAAAATTGAAAAGAAAACATGATTTCCATCAACACTCACCGAGTATAGTGAATGCGTGCATTTATTGAAATCAAGCTCTAATTACCAAGCTCGAACAGGAGAACCTCCATCACAAAAGACTGTTTAAGCTACAGCCGTTCTTGGACAGTAAAGCTGCCATCAATTCTCTAAACAAGCCCCGGGCTTTCAAATGAGAACTATAAAAGTTTGTAATGGACAACTGTTTTACAGCACCTCAGAGCTCCATAAAACTAGAAGCTGTCAAGTCCAGCGAATGTGGGAGCCAGCAGGAGGCCATAAAGACGCTGGAGAGAGAAGTGGAGAGAAGAGCAAGACCAATACGTTTAATGTTTTAATTCCTGCTTTCAAAAGGAAATCTGCACCATAAAGTCTCGGCAAAGCTAATTATTCGATGCCACAGCTTTGTACGTATATCGGAGATAAACGCCCGTGTCGATAGGCAACCTTTCTCGTTTTTAATTAACAGGTTAGCGGAAGTAAACGCGGACTGACGAGCGCTAATTAAATGATTCAGAAAAAGAAAACACATAAATGGGTAAATAAATGAGAGGTCTTTTAAAAAATTTTTTCTTGCTCTTTGAAAAAGGATTTAGCTAAAAACTGTTGCATCTACGTCACTGAATCGACTTCATTCAAACAGGACGTGTGATTTAACTGAGTAACATTTTAACACTGAGTAGAGTTTCAAAACCCGGAATTGAATGGAACATAGACCTTATACTGTACCTGCATGTGTTTTTCTTAAAGCTTGACTTCCTGTTACAGTATAGTTCTTTATGGAGACAATAAAGCAAAAGACTTAGACGTGCTTGTGTGTCTGGCTGAAAATTCCACCTTGCCAAACTACAGGCTTGTAGACCACCTTAATAAGCTGATAAATTATTCCCCAGCTTCCTTATTACTCGACTAAATCAATTGCAGTCAGAAAGCAGAGTGATTTATTTTTTGGGCAGCTTCATTCATAGGAATTTGAGCGAAATCTAATCACACTCTCCTCACTCTTGTAAATCAGGGCTGATTTTTTTATGAGATCTGAAGAGTAAGACAGGATTGATGCACCACCTCTTCCTCCTATTCATTTGAAACCGCGCCTCTAGAACACGCTCACCCCTTCCTGCTGCGTCATTGTATTTATTTGGTCGATTAACACTTGGCCAGATGGAGTGTATTAGCGTTGACAGAGAAAGCGAGGTGCTCTTCGAAGGACAAATGAAATGAGTCACGGATCAGCCGGAGCACGCCTGATAGATGGGAGAGGATGGTTATTTGCATAAGTATATTTGATAGCACTATTAAAAGTGCTGCGAGTCGGGGAGGAAATGAAGTAGGCGATGAACTTCCTGGAGCTCCACGACACTGTCGTTCAATGTCATGGCCCTAAATTCTACAACAGTTTTTACATGTCCTCGGAACGAGCCTGTTAGAATCTTCACCTGGTGCTGATCGCTTTGTTGTGTTCATTTATACGGTGTTTCTCACCATATAAATATGGTCCTGTGTTGCTGTGAATTTTTCTCAAGTTTGTAATACCGTAAAACAGTGAAATCACTCTGAAAATTGCCTTGCTTTTAAAATAAAATCACTTTTATCACGAGATTGATACAGCCTAGGCAGTGGTATGTTTGCATATGACTAGCTGGTTTTCAATGGAATATCTGCATTTTGTTAGGAACTACTGGGGCAATTCCCTGCCAGACCACCAGGGGGGGCACTAACAGGTGGTTTTGATCACTTAAGGGCATGTAATTTTCCATGAGTATTGTCTAATGTTTCTTGCACATGAGAGGTGGTATCCAGTAGTGGGAATGTCATAGTACAGCAAACATCAACCGTATGTTTGAACTCATTATTATTATTAGGAGCTTGTAGGATTATCTCAGCACAGTGAAAATTGTTGTGCTGTTAAGGAAGCGATGAAATGCACCTGTTTTCGGCTTTCTGGAGCATCAACATTTATGGATTCGATGATGGCTTCGAAATGGCCAGAGAGAAAGAGCGTTCTTACAGAACCCCCATCAATCTATTGTTGTTTAAAGAAATGAAAGCTATTCCATGTGAGAAACTGCCGAGGAACTGAAGAGATCTTACAAAAGTTGAACAGAAAACAATATATGCGATATGGTGCACGGCAAGACTCTGCAGGGGATTAAAACATCAGAGGCGCCAGTCTGACAAACAGACGCCTCAATAGTATTAACAAATCACGAGGGTTGTCTTCGCCAGTTCAGAGGTGATGTCAGGACAGTGGGTTTTAAAAGAGTTTTTAAAAAAACCTATTTTGATGACTGGCTAAAAAAAAAAAAAAAAGGAAATCGGCCAGCAAAGCCTACAGGTCACGTTGTGTTTTAATTCTTACACACAGAACACTATACAAACTAAAAAACACACTCAAAAAGAACTTCTTAAACAGAACAGAAAACAATGTATGACTCAATCTTCCGATTTCCATTTTAGCAAACAACAGTCATAAACCAACAAATAAACTGAAATCATTTGGAACACTCCAACACTGCAAACATTTTGGCGAGGTGTCATGCCACCGCAAAAAAAGTCCCATTTTTGTTATTCTCTTTTGTCTATTTACACAAATTGCGTAATTAAAATCTAGGCGTAAGTGTTGTGAGTAAATAAATTAACACATGGCACCCACTTGTTTTAATTGTGCCTTTTTAATTTGCTGCTGTATCTTCAGGTGACACGAGCGTTACGCCCTGCTGAAGAGAGAACACGGAAATAACTGATGATGGCGCCGTTTATTCTGATCTAATTAAAAAAACAAAACAAAAAAAACTAAGTGAAATCAAGCTGTGTTAATTGGATTTAGCTGCTGCGCTGCATGTGTGTATCTTTTGGGTTTTTTTCTGTTGAATATGTTGGTTACTCTCCTCATTATCATCTCAATTTGAAAGAGACTTCATGGGTTAGATCACAGGCACATCTATCTATCTATCTATCTATCTATCTATCTATCTATCTATCTATCTATCTATCTATCTATCTATCTATCTATCTATCTATCTATCTATCTGACCGTCTATCTATCTCTGTCTATCTGTCTGTATCTTTCTTTGTCTATCTATATCTTTATATCTTTCTATTTGTCTTTTTATTCATGTATATGTCTGTCTGTCTATCTGTGTCAATCTATCCATCCATCCATCCATCTATCTATCTATCCATGTGTTGTTAAGCTCCACCTCCATGAGATGGCAGCACTCACACATTCACTCTTATTCAACTCAAACGGTTTAGCATTTCTTCCTCTGGCTAAAGCTGAAAACAAACAAAACAACAGATACAACATCCCTCTGACTTTTGGCCAGTTATTCAGCCCACAGTACATGAGACAGAACTATGAATACTTTACATTATTCTGGTGTCAAAATAATGTCCTGTCATAACGAACACTATTAAAGAGACGGACAAAATTCACTGGATTGTGTTATAACGCTGTAATGATTGTGCACACATTTTCATGCAAGAATTGAGTGCAGGAGATGTCAGTTTGTTGGAGGATGGAGAGGAGACAGACAAATGGATGCACGGTATCTGGGCTCTCAAACGTCAGACACATCCCTAAATTGGCAAGAGAGTAGCAGCTGCACCTTGACTAAGACCCACGAACCAAAATAAAGTGAGGTAGTTCTTATGGCTGGCTGGTTATTATCATACAGTGCCGGTTGACTGTACTGTAGCTCCAGATCTTGCTGTCAGATCTTCTGACTTTCTCACACTTTTGTTCTGCAGATCAACACGTCAGACAGATTTCCGGTGCTGTTTAGTCTTTGTTTTTGCTTGAATGTGTCCTCTTTCTCAAACACACTCACAGATATACAGACATAATTATCAGGTCTAACATTGCTACCATATGTTTCTTCCTTGTTTCTTACTAAATTAAAAATCAGCAAAGAAACCTTATAGAAATTGTTTGGGCTACTGTACATATCATCCCAGGCATGAATCTCCTTGATCAATGCCTTAGAAATGAGATTAGGATTAATTTATTAGAAGTTAGGATAGGAAAAACTTTCTGCAACGTTAAGTACCGTACAGTAGGTTGCTTAAGCTCTGGAACATCGTACAAAACTCTGGTGTATGTGCTCAAAGCCTTTTTGCATAAAAATGTTTAAAACATGAACAAATACACCAATTAAGAAAGGTAGAGCTGTAGTTAAGTACATCCCTGTCGTGTCCAAGAAAATTCCAAAACTTGCTGAGATCAAGACAAGGCCAAGCCTAAGACCGTGTTACAACTGGGTCTAACTAAAAGTGTGATTTAGTCAAGATTTAGACTGAAAACCAATAAACCACTACACCATTATTGGGAACCTACATACACTATCACTATTACTACTGACATTAATGATTTAAAAATCTAGTACATGTTCATTACAAATATAAATTCAAATACTTGTTAATCTTGTTCTATGTGGTCTATGATGATGTACTGTCCTAATGATATTTTCTAATTATTTCCAACTGAACACTTCAATTAATTAATGAATTAATTTCATTGTTTTTTATGCAGTAAGACAGTAAGACCCTAACCTCTAATCCCTAAACTTTTGCATGCTTGCACGTTTTATGCACTTTAGCGACGGTCCCTAAAGTTTCATCCCTGTTTACAAGAAATATCCAAATGAATGGATATAAAATGTAATATTTTACCGCACTTAAAGAGACACGACGCTACCATATTGGTGCCAAACCGCAACAAGTCTCTGGGTTGTTAACAGAAATGTTTCATTACCTTTTAAAAGTTATTTCGTCAACAAAGTAATTGAAAATGCATCTTCCAAAGGTCTTCCCGTTTTTTTGTTTGTTTGTTTGTTTGTTTGTTTGTTTTGCCCGTGTTTTATAGCCTTATTTATTGTTGTCTTATGCTAATTAAGTAGCTAATATCAACATCACCTGCCTGCACCCACCCATTGTTAAAACTTCAACCAATCAACACAAGCCAAATATGACTGACGTGCATATAAGCCAATCAAACCTGAATATTGAATTAATCATGTTTCTATTAAGTTGAAGCCTATTTTCACCTGCCTTACAGAACATATAATCACGTGCATGGCTCTGAAAGGAATTACAGTATGTCAATACAAGTCAATACAGAAAATATACAGTCCTACAGCCCTAGAGAAAGAAACACAAAACTTGTATATGTAACACTGTGCTATAACAAAAGAGAATATTTAGCAAATACACATTTATTGTGGAGTTAGTTGCCCTCATGAATCTCATATTGTGCACTGTGGCTGTAAGGGACCAAGATTTACACAAATGAGCAGACAGCAGTACAGTATGTGAACCATATGTGTGAATGAACCTTCACTTAACCCTCTTACCATCACAAACACCTCCATATGAACTATTTAAATGGCACAGATCATGTGAAGGAAAAATACATTCTGTCTTAATTCTTTATTTACAATGCTACTTAAAAAGCCCTGAAACATCCAACAAACACTGAAAAACCTAAACAAATAAAACAAAAATTAGTAATGATTTAAAACAACCAGACTCTCATCGCCCTGGGCCAGTTGCCCAGATAGTATCTTCTGGAGCATACATCCCTTTGTTGATGCAGTTTTGGCCCCAAGCCAAACATCCACACTGGAGTCTTCAGAGTCCCCTGCGAATCTCCCTAGTGCTCTGCTATCACAGATAAGTGCAGACACCAAACCCCAGTGACTTCAGATCACCGGATGTCACCATGTGGCCATTCCCCTATGCACACGCTGTACGTCTTCTGTCACTAACAATTAGCATAATCTGCCCAGGCTAGATCCTTAAGGGAACAAGAGGGGAGTAGACTAGCAACAGGTGGCTCAACAAGGGTTGGATAGGCTGTGCAGTTCTTTTTTCCTTTCCTTTTCCCTTTTCAGTTGTATACAGGGCAATACAGGTTGACCAGCCAGAGAGACAGAACCCTCCCACCGAGTTGGAACCGTAACCCTAATAGTCGTGACGCTGCTGCAAATATCCACCCGCTGGAATTCCCTACTGCTGACAAGGTGCCAGGGGGCAGAAAGAAGAATCTTTTCTTCTTTCCATTACCCCCTCACCCTCCCTCCATCACTCCCTCCCTTATCTGATCTGTTCGTCCCGAAGCAGCACAGGAATACACAAGGGAAAATCTGGGAGCCGGACACCCATTCGAGGAGCACCTGACTCAGGCAGTGAGCTCAGCATGGGGGCTTCTCATGGGAAGAAAGTAAGTGAGATGTGATTAATGTAGTCTGTTTATGTAGTTATTAATGGAAGAAGGTAGCTTGCTCACCATGGCCTATATGTATGCATGACATGTAAACACAGAAGGCAACTGATAATAAAAATGTGTTGCACGAATGCATTTTGAATATAAATACATTGCAAATATCCAAGTACTTGATATAAATTCACATTTGTAATGTTTTAACCACAATAAGATCTATTACTCTAACTATAACAATAATAATAATATCAAAATAAAAAATATTAACATAATATATATATATATAATATATAATAATAACAAAGCAATTTTTATTCATGGGCACTCGAGGGTTTTTTTTTTCCGAATTACTTCATTATTAGTCACTATTCCTCCATATGTCTCCAAACCTCCACCATGTCTATCACAGTCCACAAATATTTATGCAATGAGGAGGTCTGAGTGTGTAAGCGGGGTGTGACGTAGTCGGAGCGTGATTCAGGAGCTGCATGTGACAGCTGACAGCTGCTCTTGAGTGGACTACTGAAGGATTATGGGACGTCTAAGCGGCTTCTTGTTATCTGGAAGATTTAGATCACGTTTGATTTTCAAGTTAATACTGGGCAGAAATGATCATTCCACATTAAAATGAAATTAATAAAATCTAGATTCAATCTGTAGATCTGAGATCATGTGTGAGCATGTGTTTCAGACTATTGTTCTGAAAATCAGTCATGTCTCAACAAGTGAATTTTGCTAGTAGAAGAACAATAGCAGTACTGATA
Organism: Tachysurus fulvidraco; assembly: GCF_022655615.1. Taxonomy (NCBI): domain Eukaryota; kingdom Metazoa; phylum Chordata; class Actinopteri; order Siluriformes; family Bagridae; genus Tachysurus; species Tachysurus fulvidraco. Next base: position 15,340,134 of record NC_062519.1, read on the forward strand.
TCCTCAGTACACATTCCTTTGGGATCCAAGCTGTTCCAGGCCACTGCAAATGAGGCATCCTGAAAAAAAAGAAAGAAAAAAACCCCAGCTAGACCAAGTGCATTCGTACATATTGTGATATGTCAATATGCTGATAATTTAATTAAATTATTTGAGAAATACAGCAGGATTCAATTCAACATTGGACCAACTATATATTCGTGTTATATAAATGTTACAGGGTGTGTGGGGGAATTTTACTGGTTAAAATGGATACATATTTCAAGAAACTCTTAAGAAATGCACCCTTGTATTGGCCATTGATATAATAATTTACTTTAAATGCTAGACTGCTTCACCTAATGATCTATAGATTCTAATCGCAATTGATGGAGTTCCAAAGAAAGAGTATTGTGACTGAGGTCACGTACATTGTCAATGAAGACAAACCTGAATGATTTACTGCTACTGTAAAGGAACTGTGTCATGAAAGAATTGTTTTGTCCTTATTCCTGTCCCAATCCTTATAAACAGTTCAACAACGAATGCTTTTTAAACGATACGTTTAAAAAAATGTAGTTTAAACATTTCTTTGGACCATTATGGGACTTGTAAGACTTGGATGTCTTGTGTTGAGACCAATGTCCTAAGCCAAAAAGCAGGGGTATCCCATTTTATCCAGAAAGGGCTTGTATGGTTGCAGGTTTTAATTCTAATCTATTGTAGTCTACTGAAAGATCAACTGATTATGGTGGAATCAGTTTTAGCCCCTGCTTGATTGGAATGAAATCCCTGCAGAGACACCAGCCATTTGCGGATTAGAATGGATGAATATGCCATAGAGTCAGGTCCTAACCTCTAGAGCCTAGGACCGAATCCTAAGCCATAGAGAACAAGTATAAGAGTTCAGCTGTACTTAGAGTGCAAAACAAGTCCCAAAGTCCAGAGCCACAAATAATACAAGCTGAGTAGATACCACACTCTGAAGTGTTAAATATTTTTAGATGTGTACAGTCTGAGTCAGAGACAAGCTGGAGAGCCATAGTTGAGTCAAAGTATGTTCATAGACTCATATCCAGAGTCACAAGCTATAAAATCTTGGTTGAGTCCAGTGTCCGGTGTCATAGAATCTGGGTGGATTTCAGGGCACAGTCCATAGTACCAAGCTATAGAGTTAAGTCCGGGATGGATAGCTGTATAGTGCTTGTTAAGATCAGTGTCCTGAGCCAAAAGATGGCAAGTCTGGAGTCCCTATCCAATGTGTGTTCTATACTTAGAGTGCAATTCAAGGCCAGAACCCCAATACATGGAGTCTTGGTACTGTAGGTGCAGAGTACCAAGCAGGAAAGTTATTGAAGTGACAAGCAAACCAAGCCTGTTCTTTTGTGTAACGTCCAGAATACCAAGCTATAAAGTGTAATGTCCAGCGTACTGTACCTAGCAACTTAAGTTCAGTGTCCCAAGCCATAGAATCTTTCTTGAGTCCAGCGTTTCACTGCATTTTGAATATATCTGTTACATCTATCATGGTGTCAGCAACAGACACTCCAGCCATGGCTATACTGACCAGCCTAAGATTATAGCATGAAGCTTATTGAAGCAAAAATATATTCTACTACCATTCTCCATGCAAACATACTCGTATGTTTTTAGGATAGCAGTTTGTCGTCATACAGATTGCGGGAGTGCAAGGTTTTCACTGATACGACAAACCGAGACAAAGAGAGTGATTGAGTAGGCATCTAAGCAGCAGAAATAGAAGCAAGCATATACTGTATATAAGAGACACAAATAGTACTTTAGAAAAGAAGCAAATGAGTAAGCAAGCCATAGAGAGAGGCAAGAAGAGAGAGAGAGAGAGAGAGAGAGAGAGAGAGAGAGAGAGAGAGAGAGAGAGAGAGAGAGAGAGAGAGAGAGAGAGTAGTGCTACAGATCTGAAATGTCAGTACTGTAATTTCATCTGTGTGCCAGCTTCCGGGCAGCTTGGCATGAGTTGAATAACTCAGCTACCCCTCAGAGTGCTGGCACCCATCCCCACTCTGTGTGCCTCAATTATAGAAACTAAAATAGCAGCACAACATCTATTAAACTATTTAGGACAACTATTCAACTATTATATTTTCTAAAATGTTAAGGGTCAAATCATTCATATTTTGAGTTTATGTATTGTTTTAATGTCAATAGAAGCTATAATAATCATTTCTGTTTGTTAACGTTTCATGCATAGATTAACAAGGCCTGTTAGGGGGCGTTTGTAAATCGCATGTTTATAAAATGACCTGGGGGAATAGTGTATAGGTTTAAGGCAAGGGTTTGCAACAAGGTTTCTGATAGTCAGCCTGATATGTCCCTCTGAGAGACCCACACCACAGAGTCCAAAATGAGACCAGAGACCCAAGCCCTAGACTCCAAATTTAAATCACAATATCTGGCTGGAGAGTTTGAGATAAATACAGAGTCACAAGCTTTAAATTCTTGGCTGAATCCAGCGTCCCAAGTCAAAGAATCTGGGTGGATTTCAGGCAACTAAGCCATTGAATTTGAGTTTATATCAAGTCCATAATACCAAGCAATACAGTTAAGTCCAGGATATAGAGGTGTGGAGTCCTTGTTAAGATCAGACCTTATTAACAGTGACCAGTGTCCAGAGCCAAAAAGTTCCAATTGGGTCCAAAAACCAAACATGCCAGGACATTTGTCAAGGCCAGAGCCCCAAGACATAGAGTCTGGGTCAAGTTCAGAGTACCAAGCAGGAAAGATTTTGACGATTCAACCCGGAAAGTTTGTGAAACGTCTAGCTTACCAAACCAGAAAGTTTGTGTAACCTCCAGCATACCAAGCAGGAAAGCTATAGCGTAAGTGTAATGTCAAGTATACAAAGTTGGAAAGTTTATGTAACGTACAGTGTATTAAGCTGGAAAGTTTGTGTAATATCTAGAGTACCAAGCCCAAATGTCCTAGTTGACCCCAGAGTCCCAAGACATAAACTCTGGGTTGAGTACAGAGTACCAAGTCAAAAAGTTTGGGTTAAGATCAGAGTACCAAGAGTTATGAAACTAAACTCTGCAGGAAACTAAAGCTGTAGCACCACATCTCTGCTCTGTTTTTATTATTTCAGGACGTCCATGCTTCACTTTAACCCAAACCTTAAGCAGCCTTGATTAACATTCATCTGGCTAATATGAATGTTACATAAGTTATGTTTACATAAGTGGATTTCTAGTCAGACAGAATCCAATCCAAGTTTATCCCGTAGTTATTACTGCCAGGAGTGGTGTGAAAAATCTCAACAATTTTGGCCACTAACACAAGGAGCTGCTGTTGAGCTAATACTGACTGCCCTTCTATATTTAACCCAATCCCTCCTGCACTCAAGATCAAGTGCAGTGAAGCAGATTAGGCCAATCAAAATCCTCTCCAAATGTTCCACCAGACAACCTATAAATAATTAGCTCTTACCCTAAAGAAATAAGTGTTTATAATCCTGACTATCTGCAAGCAGATAGAATTTCTACAGCCTTTTGCCGTCAGTTACTTATGAATCATAATAAATATCGATTGATTTGATTTATAGTCCTTTGTAAGCAACTGTAATACACTACATTTGGTTCTTTCTTTCATTATCAATATATTATTACACCTCTAGGTCTCTTTTCATCACTTCTCACTTACATTATCTGACAGTAATATGCCAGAAATCTGAGTCCACTAACGTGAACTTTTTCATTTCATATGTTATGAATATTTTACCAAGCCAAAATGTATTATTCAAACATGTACGATTTGAAACAAGAGCAAAAAAATCCATTATTGTTTGATAAACCCTCATGAAATTTATACATATTGTATTATCAAGTCTGAACATTAGTTTCAATTTTACTTTGAGATCCAGCTTCCAAAACCATTATTATTTAATGAATTTTATTCCTCAAAAATGAATACTTAGTTGATACATAATATTTAATAATACATTAGTTAAAATGGAGTTTTATTCATTGTTCTAGATCTGTTAGATTGTCTTGTATAAAGTGAAATATATTTTATTATATTTTTATTTAAATATTATAATAATATGATGTAAAACTACATATTTTCAGTGTTCACTAATTTCATTCAATTATTCATTTTATTTGCTCTGTTTTATGTTTAAAAATGATGTCTTGGGCTCTTGAATAGACATTACTCTCTCTCTCACTCTCACTCATTTTCTACCGCTTATCCGAACTACCTCGGGTCACGGGGAGCCTGTGCCTATCTCAGGCGTCATCGGGCATCAAGGCAGGATACACCCTGGACGGAGTGCCAACCCATCGCAGGGCACACACACACTCATTCACTCATGCCACCGAGGCACAGGGAGAACATGCAAACTCCACACACACAAGGCGGAGGCGGGAATCGAACCCCGACCCTGGAGGTGTGAGGCAGACGTGCTACCCATAGACATTAGTTTCTAATAAATTATGAAATTGTAATAAAACATTTGGTAACATATTTAGACTTTCCAACCATAATATTGACCGGTTGCATCTTTTTAGCTGTTACTTTATTCTGCTTGCTGTAGTATACTGCTATAAGGTGGTCTTCAAGAGCAACCAAAAACTTTACGAGGTCTTGTATTGGCAAAATGATTAACTTAGGGAGGTTAATGATTGATACACTTTACACCGGACCGTGTCACACCCACAACCCAGTCGTTGGTTATTTTTCTGTATCGACATTCCCCAAAATGTTTCATCACTCAAATTCCTGAATCAGGGAATCATCTTTATGGTAGGACATTCATAGAAAAGTAGGCAGAGAGCTTCAGAAATGAATAACTTACTACAAATGCACAAGAAATCATGATATTTCTTCCAAAATCACTATGCTTTGAAATAATAGTTTCGACCAAAGCACTTCAAAATAGAGCTAAAAAGAAGACTTGAGATATAGAAAAACATGAATTTTAAAAACTGAAAAAGTACACAAAGATAAAAAACAAGATTTACAATAACTGAAAAAATGCATAGCTATATACATATATATATATATATATATATATATATATATATATATATATATATATATATATATATATATATATATATATATCACATTGACATACAGCATCAGGTGATTGTCTCAGATAGCATTTTCTGTATTTAAACAGAGCGTTTTTCTCACTTACAGGTATCAGATGAATCCCTATACAAGGCTGTCATCAGAGATATATTCACTGTGTTGTTTAAACAAAGCATCTCTAATGGAACGTCCATTATCTATAATAGCGGCTTCTCTAATTATCTTGGTGTATTCAGATAAAAGACTACAAGGATCATTTAAAAGTGTTTTGTCCGTCAAAGCGCTGCATTGTTCTGTTCTGTTCTGTATTTTCAAAGTACAAGATTTCCTTACATTTTTTTCCCAGACACCTGATGTGCTATAGGCTTTAGAGAAAGCTCTGATCCAAACTTACAGATCTTAATAACTTTATAGAACTGCGAATACACACGCATGCACACATCTAATACGGCGTAGGATTGAACACAATGCAGAACACTCTGTAGGAGGTTTTTTTTCTTGTCACACTCACACACCCTGCTACAAGCCAGCTGTACCCAACTAACACAGATGGTGTGTTATATCACCCACAAACACTTTCACACACGTGCACACACACACACACAAACAATGGTGGTGTCACTTTAATACATTGCAATACTGTATAGAGATATTCAAACCTGATTGGTTCGAAGCTGTTGATTCATTTTCAGCACTTCTTTTCACAGATGTTGTCACAGGTTTCCATCAACGGCCTTGTTCTGACATGTTATTATTACTTTTATTAATATACATGGATACATTTGTTCAATAAATCCAATAATAAATTAAAAGAATTGACATTTTTGCTGATGGTCCGACAAATACTTCACGTTTAAGTATATCAGAGAGCAAAAATACTTCAAAGTAAAGAAGAGGTTAGGATTTTGCTTTGCTTTTGCTTTACAAGGCTTAATTTCTTCATTTTCGGTGAAAACTTAGCACTAATCTGAAGAATCATATGTTAACTCAGGAGGCAAGAACTGAACTTTGACAACAGGGAGTAAATAACAAATACAGTACAGCACACTTACATTAAGCTTACTATTAACTTGAACCCACAGTGATTCCAGATTATGACTAATTTAAGCTAGAAATGTGGCATTAAACGTGAAATTGCTTTAATTAGTTTCTTTCATTTATTATTAGCTGGCACATTTTTTTTTTTTTTTTTTTTTATGTAACATGAAGGATCGGTTCACACTTTGTCCACAAGGGGGCAGCGTTGGCTCAGCAACCGAGAAAGCGTCAAACTAAGCGTCAAACCAAGCTATGGGGTCCTTTAATATAGTTCCGGTTGTAACATTAGGTATATTATCTATATTAATATAGCACTTGTGTATATCAGCATGTGATTGTTTATATAATAACAGTATATTATATACTGTAAGTATTGTGTATATTCACAAATATATCAAGATCTTTCTCTGAATTACTTTTAAATACAATACTGTTATAATGTGGTTGTTGTGGTTGTGGTTGTGGTTGTTGTTGTTGTTGTTGTTGTTGTTGTTGTTGTTGTTGTGGTTGTTGTAGTTAGCCAATACACAGGGTGGCTGAGAGGAAATGAAAAACATCAAGAGACCAGATAGAGAGATTGTGAAATCTAAACAAACGAGTAGATGATTTTAAAATCAACACTAACCATCCAATCCCATAAAAAAATCACGTACTGTAAATGCTGCTTAAAAGACCATTAGTGTGGATCTTTATGCACAAACCTACACATACACACACGCATGCACAAATCCACACATCTGCACATAAACATCCTGCTTATACAAGAGCACACAAACTCCTCATTTGATGTCATGGCCTCCAGAGGTGCAGGAAAGTTACCGTTTCTTTCATCTCATCAGGAGAGATCATTACCGACTCTATCCTTCCTCTTCTGACTGAGAAGTTCCCCCACAGACAAGCTTTAAAACTCATTACACCCACCAGGGGACTGGGGGACTGTCTGCGTCCTTCCTTCTTCTGTTATTAGAATCTTGATATTTATATAAAGATATCTGCATGTATTATACTTTACATACTGTATCATCATCGATCTCTATTCAGTACAGTTCAGGTTCAGGTTCAGGTGTAATGCCTTAAACCACTGATCCCTGCTTGTGTTCTCTGTTCAGATCCGTGAGTAATTAGCCGGCTGCGTCCCCTTCCTTTGCATGGCCTCGGCTAATTGTGCATGTTGCCTGAGAAACCCGAGAACCTTCAGCTTGAGACCAGAGCGCTGGAGCATGGCTGAAATCTATAAAAAGCCTTTTTTGTTTGCTACTTATTAGCGAGATGCAATGTCGCCTGCGAACGCCTGTTTTCCGAACAGAGTAAATAAAACATTGCCAAGATCACACAGGGACAGGAGAGGAAAGGTCAGGTGGCCACAATCTTGTAACTGGACCCCGGACGGTGGGCTATAGCGTCTAGGTTGCCTTGTGGAACAATGAGGTGTTCTGGCTGGCGTCACGCTTTACCGTTTTTGGAGACGTGAGATTGCTTTGGCCGGCGTTTTCATTCTGCAGCTTACTGCAGAGAGCAGCTTTGATTTCACATCAGCTGTGATCAAATACCGATGTCATAAACGATATCAAATACATTCATTTACAAGATATGAACATACATACCGCTTACTCTGGTTCCATATTTTGCATGTATCCAGTGATTGATATATGGTCTGTTTCTTCCTCAACCTTCAAACACGTGAGTTTAATGTAATCCTATATGAAAACTGACAGCAATGTAGAGAGAATTCGGGTTTTTAAAAACCACGGACCTCAGCATTTTTTCATTTACCATTGACCACACAAAAGTGAGTGAGGCAGGATGCAAGTGTGTAAACCCAGCATGTACTTTATTATAGGGTCAAAAAACAGACAGAAAGCATCAAAGAAATATCCAAGTGAAAATTAAGGAGAAACTTGGGAAACATGGGACACGGAAACTGGCAAAACAGCTCAGATATGACATCACTGATAAGACTTCATAAAAAAAAAAACAGCAAATACTAGCTACTGTAACACAGAACAGGTGATCACCATTAGGTAACACTCCAATGACAAAGCATTTAACACCACATGGAAATATAAACAAAAGCAGATGAAGCGAGCTCGAAATCGAAAATAAATTTGTCCCGGGGGGAAAAAGCAACAGCATATCTAGCATTAAAAACTAAGACACCAAAGCTAACGACTGCTCACTTTTTTGATGCCACTAGACATCGAATCTCTTCTACTCTGGACCTTCTGATTCATTTACATAAGCAAATAATACTAAAGCATGCTATAAAAGTGGATTTATACTCTAAAGCCGATTACAGGGTGCAAAACCTAGCATACGATACATGCTCCAGCTCTAATTGAATAAGGGAAAAATCAATCGGTTGTCATTTTGCATCTGTCAAGACTTACAGTAAATCTTCATTTGCACCATGACGGGCCCTGGCTCCTCGCGATCGAGCTGTGCGTAGCTCTTCTAATTACAGATCGACTCTCGGTGCCCCTAAGCTCATTGAAATCTGTTTGCCTGGTTATTACAGAAGGGCTTTGTATCTTACGCCCTCGTAGCTAGCCTCCGAGGCTCATAATGCAGCTCAAAGCCTTGAGAAAACATGCAAATCATCTTTAAAAACAAGAAAATGGAGTGAGTATTGTATAATTGTTTATGTATAATGGGTTTGTTCTTATGTGAATCAGGGCCTGTTTTGAGAAAATGGGTTTCATATTGACTGTAAAAATTTTCAGGTGGTAAATATGTGATTGTTGCTGTTTAAAATGGATGCAGTTGAGTCAGGAAAAAAAATATGTTTGTGTTGCTATTGAATTGTCGTATCACTATAATTGCCCAGATTACAATGTTTTATATCAAAATTGACTTAACAGAAGTCGGTCTATAGGTGAATAGCTCTCTAAACAACTTGCTATGCCGCTGCTGAAGCCTTATCATTGCCTCTCATTTTGCAGCATTATATTAGTCTTGTGTGATATTGTACTTCAGTCCACATTTTCTAGCCCACAGGCTTAACAGTAGAGGCTGGTGTTTAAAGACAGTACAGAAAAAATCTTGGAGGCCTGAACAACATAATACACAAGGGCTTTTTTACACAGAGCTTAACCCCAGGAAGTAGAGGATAAGCTTCTATTAGCATGGCTTTTGAAGTCACGGTGCCAAACATGTACCATGTGAAATGATGCAGTGTAGGAATGTAACATCTGGATGATAAGTAACAGACACACAATCAGAAAATAAACAGACATCTGTACAGTCCCGGGATTTGCAGCGTTTGACGTAAAAATAAAAAAAAAAATAACGTGAAATCGTGATAGAAAACATGTCAACTGGAACGAAGTGGAGTTTTTACATTTATGGTCAGAAAAAGTCAGGACAAACCAGACGGTACGTTCAGAAATATGCAAATATGTAAAGAACTGACTGAAAATGTTTTAGAATCTGGATATCAATACCCAATCGGGCGCAGAACAGCTTGACAACATTACGTGGCATGAAAGTGTGAGATTCAAAGCGGCCGTGCGCTATATTTATCCAGTCATGTTAGCTAATACACAAATATGGAGATAAGAAGATTCATTCAGGGTTTAGTATAGTGTCCAGTCAGATTTATGAGATCCAAGAACCGGGATTAATTGTTAAATCCAGGTAAAATATGAGCATTGTGAAACGTTAAAAAGGAAAACCCAGCATTCTGTTTACACAGACTACAGCAAAACAAAACCTGGGAGGAAATCAGAACAAAGTCACACCTCCCTGTACCCTTCCACATCTCCCAGAACACCTTCAACATCTGCCACTACATGTTGTATTAGTCTTTTCAATCATTTGGTTCTAGCACACAGTACAACTCTCTTCTAAATATTGCTAGCAAGCTTTTTATTCTAATATTACAGCGTCCCGATACGCCGTACCCCTAAACTTCTCTTCGTTCTTTACATGGAGCAAAGGAAGTAATATAAGACAGTAGACGCCTTGTGTAACAGAGGCACCAAGCATGAGCAGGTTTCTCATAGCAACCGCTAAGCAGCACCAACAATATCCATTCATGCTGGCCATCTAAAAGAGTTTTGGCCTCCAGCTAAGGCCCTGAGGCCTTGAGCTTTATACAGCAAGAATGCCTGGGAAAGAGAGAGCTATGGGTTGTTAGAGAAGGACAAGAACATGCTTTGCGTGCTTTTGTTTGTTGGAACTTGAGAACAAACCTCAGCCTGAGGCGGCAAGGAAATATATTGTAATCAAAGATATAAAGGTCACAAGATGGTCCGGGGATGAGAATATGAGAAAACTTTTTAATTTTGGTCAAATTTATAGACATATAGATAGAATTTCTATACACACCCTCTGCTTTCAAGAGGGATGTAAAAGTTAGCTTTTAACTGCTCATGGAAAAATCAAATAAAGTGCCCATACATGACCTAAGATATTCAGTGCATTATTTATTAAATAACATTAATTACAATACATGTAATGTCTCAAGTTACGTTAAAGTAGCTATACACCTTACATCCTTCCCTTTCATGTGCTTGTGAGACTCCTTCCACATAAATAAACACCTTTTAGTCTGTACATAAGGTGTGTCCATCAAATTTCCTGTGCAAGTTGTTATTTTTATTTAAAAAAAATTATAAATGTAGTATCATAATTGCTAGGATACTACTGAGTCAGCGTTCACCGACCAATCAGAATCAAGCATTGAGGTATAAAGGTACAGTATATTCTAAGCTTGTATTCTGGCCTAGTGGCGAACCTGGTGTTTCAGAGGTGACAAACTGACTGGACATGTTCTGACAGTTCCAATATCGTGTTTCCAAACTTCCATACGTTTTAGGTCAATGAAAATGAAAATTCGCACAGGGACAAGAATCAGAGGTGGTGAAATGAGTCATCTGAGAGCCTCTTTAATAAAATACCGGTTCCGCTTTAGGGTTCTAAGATTTGTGGCTACACAGATTTCATCACTTATTGGCTGAACCATTTACTGTTCTACAGGGAACCTCTAACAGAGTCATAATGTCACATAATGCCTTGATGTCATGTAATCTTTTCATTATAAATTGAAGATTAAAGTCTTGCACAATGACAGAGTGCCGTGTAAGGGCACCGAGATCCTATTATGGAGGGTATTATGTAACAGTTAATTGAATTGAAGTAGAAGAGAGGACCATTAAAGCCCTGAGGTAACAGCTGGGATTTAGATATAAAGCCTGTGGTTATGAATAGGAGAGATCTGAATCTGTAGATCAAAGTGTGTACATGCACCGATAATCAGTTACACAATATAGCATGATATTTAACACACAATATTGTTAGCCTGGTCCGTATGGCATACATGAGGATAGCTGATAGAGCTGTGAGAGCAGGTATTGTGTAATTGTGTTAACTTATCGTATGTAGTATTGTACAGTAGGCAATCCAAAAACCATAAAACTAAAATTATCCTTAATCATAAAGTGTCACGGATGCGGGGATAAAACAGACCCAAATGCAGGATAGCAAAAAGAAAACAGGGTTTATTAACTAAAAACACGAAACAGGACAAAGACAACACCAGACACGACTAGAACGAAGACAACAGAAGACAACAGAGGATGACGCGCTGCTCAAGGCAACGCGGCTCAACTAAATACTAATAACATCAGACACATAAGGAACTGGTGTGCAGAGGCGGGGAGGAATAGACAAGGGCGGGGTAGACACGTGACACAAAACATAAACAAAAGCACGTGGCCAAAGTCTGGGCTGAGTCCTGACATAAATTGAGGGTCAAAACCAAGAAAGACTTTGCAAAAAAACACAAAAGCTAATGAAGAGATAAACACAGAACAGGTGCTAATATTAGGATAACAAATCACTGAAAGTACAGAAGCAGAGGCAGGATTAGAAACAGAATGAAGGCATGTAGACAATTATAAGCAAACGTAAATGTTCAACTGAAAGTACTGAGAGTGTGGATTTGTGACAAAATGTTCACATTTATGGTAGAATTTGTGCCCAAGAGATAATGACAGAGGAAAAAAATTTAATGTTTAATGTAATGATAATATTGTTAAGAGCTATAAAAATCTGGTCAGTTGATAAGTGACATGAACAGATAAGATGTCAGTAGTAAAAAATGTTTTCAATGTTTCAACTATTCTGGAAATTTCCTTTTAAAATCTCCAAGAGAATCTAACATGAATTTCATGAACGAAAGTATGAATTGACAAGAGTTCTGTTTCTCTCTCTCTCTCTCTCTCTCTCTCCCTCTCTCTCTCTCTCTCTCTCTCTCTCTCTCTCTCTCTCTCTCTCTCTCTCTCTTTCTTTCTCTCTCTCACCAACAGAAGGCATATAACATTGAGCAGCAGAGTGTGAAAAGTGGAAAGCATGTCAAAGGCATGGGTAAGTCTGCACTCATGTTTCTTCCAGAACAATAATGGCTCTGCGTCGTGGTATACGCCGGGCCCACTGAACCATAATTCTCTGCTTCACAGTCTTTTGTACGCAATTTTCAGAGAACTCACTGCTCTTAAATAAATAGCTACATACCGTAAGTACAAAAACATGCAGACGAGTTCCAAAGAAAGTTCTAGAAAACGTTTCGTTTTATAGAAAAAAAGAAAGTAGAAGCTCAAACTCCATACAAAGTGGGTCGAGATGTCAAGTTTCCAAGTTCAGTGGAGTTACTAAATAATGCAAAGGAGTTACTGATTAATATATTTTAAAAGTACCTGGACTTTAAACATCTGTATATTTGTACTGTTGGTATTCAAGCATAAGTTTAATATGTTTCGGTCTCACCATATATAGTCGATACTATTAGATTGTTAAGATAGAGTAAACAAACAAACAAATAAATAAATAAGATTGGACAATCCAGATTCCAGTATATATATCCAGATTTTTTACTCGTACAGCAGAACTCGAATTTGCATACTAGAACATGATTGGCTCATGGCTGTTATGATTGTAAAAAGTCAGATTTCTCTATTTTAGCTGCTTTGTGCATGGAAGAAAAAAAAGAAGCAACTAACTGAGAGTTTTCACACTTTTTCCAAGAGGCACATGCATTAATTATCATAATTAATTCCCAAATAATTCTATCACTTATAAAATTAAAGAGTGACCCTGATCCTACGAAATATTTACGCAAATTCCAACAAATTGGGACGATGTTGTTCTGTAAATTCCTCAATCTAGCAATTTCTGTAGCCAGCATAAGATGATTGGGTGTGTACTATAAGAGCAAGTGTTGTGTGTGTGTGTGTGTGTGTGTGTGTGTGTGTGTGTGTGTGTGTGTGTGTGTGTGTGTGTGTGTGTGTATGTTCCTAAATGTTAATGATAATGATGGAATTGATGGCCAAAATTAAATATCAGCGATTGCTTATTAATCCCCCAATAATCCCTTTCCCTACCTAGAAAGGAGACTGAAAATAAAAGACTCAAGAGTGAGAAACAGAGAGTCAGGGGGAGTGACAGAGTGTTTTGCTGTGTGTGTAAAAGCAGAGGGAGGGCCCTGACTGTGGAATGCCCAGCGAATCATGTGACTGTTTACATCTGAGAGGAAACCGAAGAGAGAGGCACTAGTGTGTGAGCCGCTCAGGAGAAACGGCCTGTGCACGCCCACATACGTACTCACACGCAGACATGTAGGCTCTCCGAGCACCCCACACACACTCATACACACACACCCACACACACACACACAGGAAACAGAAACATAAGGATGGATCAGCGATTAGGAGCTGGTGTGTATCCTGACAGTCCTCCCAGCAGACCCAGAGATGTGCTGGTCAAATCAGGTAAGATGATCTACTGCAAAATAACATCCATCATACTGTAACTACCCAGATTTACAGAGATTATACTGAAAAAGTGGTGAATTGATGGAATTTGTTTGTGTTCGAGGTCTAAAAGTTTTCGTGAGATGGGTCTGTCTGTATGAGTTGACTTTATGCACAACTCCAGCAAAGCAGATTGCTCTTAAATTTCTGTGGATTATACAAAAACCTATACATATACATAATATATATATACATATATATGTATATACATATACATATATATACTATATATACATAACTGTACATATATTTGGATCACAAGCACAAGCTCGATCATTTAAACATTCATTCAGATGCAACATCTTCAGTGATTTTTCTCAGCATATTTGCCCAAATGTTATTTTCCCTCGGGGCAACAAGCAGGAAATGAGACTAACAACAAGCACAGGATGCTGAAGGCTGTCTATCAAACGGCTTTAATCGCATAACAGAGAACGGCGAACGTTATGAGATTTCAAGGGTTTTTTAAGATGAGAATTCAACGTGTTAGCTTTTGGGTTTGGTTGCTGCGGTGATTTCGAAGCCACTGAGTCGGTAAAACCTTTGCTGAGTACATCAGGGAACAGTTAATCATTACAATCCATGTGAAGACTTCACAGAAAGAGAGGTCAAGCATAGCTTTCTTAGTGCTATCACTACATGAACTCCAGGATTCACACAAAACACTTGAGATGATGATATACATTAACAAGCATAGATTTTTTTTCAGCACTATACTTTATTAAAGTTTCATTTTGGTCTCGATTATCATTTTGTACTGACCTTATTTAATAGCTGTTGCTTTAATTTATGCCCAGGGCATGTTTACTTTTGGAGAAGAAGCACAAGGTCCACGTAGACTGCTTTATCCTGTAATGGGTGACCCTAATAAACCACAGTGAGCAAATTTACACAGCTATCTGGAAGTGCTATCCGTGTCAACACGCCTTCCAATGCGAGAAAACTGCTCCTTTTTAGAATTTAAATCCAAAATATGATACCGTGAAAATTTCCAAAGTGCCTAAACTTTTTTCACTGTTTTTTTTCTATTTTTTTTTTACTTTTACCTGAAATCCATCGATCAGCCTAGTAACTGATTCACAACTACGAATTATTTGAAACTACCTTTAGACCCCGACGCTACTGTTATGTGTTATGTAATAAGACAGGAATATAGAATGGATATAATGAAGTTATATACAAGATGTTTATTTAGCATTTTTTTGGGAGGAATCTCAGCGGTTCAATAACAGTGAGAGTTAAAGCTGTAACTTTTCCAAAAAAACCTTTTCCTGAAAGGTTTTCCAACACGGGAACATCCTCAGGGTTGAGAAGTGATTTCTTGAAGAAACTTAAAGAAAGCAATAAATCAAAGTTTTTGTCCTTAATTTGGCAACATGCAAAAAAAAAATCAATCGATTCTGATTACGGAAAAAGAACATGAACTATTCCTGACAAACTCGGAAAAAGAACATGAACTATTCCTGATAATCTTGGAAAAAGAAAATGAACTATTCCTGATAATCTTGGAAAAAGAACAGGAGCTATTCCTGATAATCTCGGAAAAAGAACAGGAGCTATTCCTGATAATCTTGGAAAAAGAAAATGAACTATTCCTGATAATCTTGGAAAAAGAACAGGAACTATTCCTGATAATCTTGGAAAAAGAACAGGAACTATTCCTGATAATCTCGGAAAAAGAACAGGAGCTATTCCTGATAATCTCAGGGAAAAAACGTACTATTCCTGATAATCTCGGAAAAAGAACAGGAATTATTCCTGATAATCTCGGAAAAAGAACAGGAACTATTCCTGATCTTTAAATTGGCGAGTGCTAATGGAACTGTGACAATTCAATGGTCTGTTGTTTATCAGTACTAAACTAGAATAAACCTGATCCTTTATTTGAAGTAAAACAACACAGGTTAAGTGTGTATAGAACATGTATAGCATGTCTATAAAACATTAATAATAATAACGTGGGAATAAAATTTGTTTTCAAGTGGGTTGGACTTCATTAACGGTGAACAAACTTTCAGAAAATGCTGCCTTCACTTAAATGGAACCCCGGTCATGAGAGACAGTGTGTGAGTTGACTGATTTTATCATGTAAGGATGTACTTAAGTGGGGGACATAATCAGCGATAAAACTAATAATATAAAAGTCTCAATTTTTTTAAATTATTCATAGTAATCACATTAAATTCTCTGTGATGAAGTCTGCTAACACAAAGCTTTGGTTGCTAGGCAACATAAGCAGAAATGAGAGTCTTCTATGGAGAAAATAATGTTTTTTATTGGTTTAAGACAGAGGTCTGTGTGTGCGTGCGTGTGTGTGTGTGTGTGTGTGTGTGTGTGTGTGTGTGTGTGTGTGTGTGTGTGTGTGTGTGTGTGTGTGTGTGTGTGTGTGTGTTCAGAATTTTATAATGAGGCTCAGCCAATTACGTTTTAGAACTATAGCTACTCATGATATATAAATCTACTGATTTTGAAAACTGTTTTATTTGTTTGTTTGTTTGTTTGTATTTTTTTATTTAGCTGTGGATGGTGTTGTGCCTTGCTCAGGTTTTTATACTTTTTGGTGCAGTTGTGGCTCAAGTGGTTAAGGCTCTCGGTTGTTGATTGGAAGGTCAGGGTTTGAGCCCCAGCACTGCCAAGCTGTCACTGTTGGGCCCTTAACCCTCACTGCTCCAGGAGGCGCTGGATCAAAGCTGACCCTGTGCTCTGACCTCCATCCTCCAAAGTTGGGATATGTGAAAAAGGAATTTCACTGTGCTGTAATGTTTATGTGACAAAAAAAAGACTTCTATAATTTTTATTTCCAGCCTCAATCCTGTGCGTTGCCAAAGGTCAGCTTCTGGTGCCGAGTAGAGTATGGGAAATGAGTCGCCCCACAAGTGCCACTCCATCTCTCTCTCTCTCTCTCTCACACACACACACACACACACACACACACACACACACACACACACACACACACACACACACACACACACTCACACACACACTCTCTCTCTCTCTTCCCTACCTCATCATTCCCCCCTCCCTTGGGAGGACAAATTCTGGGCATCCCCATGACAACAGCCAGTTGAAAACAGCCCAGATTGTATGCAATCGTAGGAGGAAATAAAGTGCATGGAAAGTCTTTAAAGAGCCTCCATGTGTCAGCAGCGGTGATAATACTCTCTACTAAACACTAATAAATCATCTCTCACAGCATGAACAGCACTCACAGTAAGTGACAGTAAAAGGGCAGAACAAGTTTAACCCTGAGAAGTCTGTACAGCGCCTACGAATCACTTTTTTTCTTCTTCTGAATAACACATGACTCATATTCAGACAGGCATTTTTTTTGTCACGTCTAGCAGCAGATCTGTCTTTCAGAGTCGTACCTGCGTTTCATAGTCACAAAGATGAAATTGAATTAACGTTCTTCTGTTCCTGAAAGCAGACTCTAGGAAGCAGACATCCTTTACTGGACACGTTAACTGACTCCCAAGGTCTTGAGGGAGGCAGCTAAATGCATTACAGCCATAAAATGGAAGGATATTAACTTTCAGAACAGATGCAGCAAACTCACCGCCTCTGCCCTGCTTGACATAGATATCTAATCAATGAGGAGATAGATCCTGCCATGAAAGAGCATTCAATATGCCTGGAGATCCTGTGACTCCATTCTCTACCTCTTCCTCCTCCCTTTTATTTCCATAGCACCATCTTTCAAGCTGTATTACATGTTTCTTCTCTCTCTCTCTCTCTCTCTCTCTCTCTCTCTCTCTCTCTCTCTCTCTCTCTCTCTCTCTCTCTCTCTCTCCCCCTCACACACACTTTCACTCTCAATCGACTGGCATTCTACTGTAGCTAAATATCTAAACCTGAACCTCAGCAACTCAATTGCTCTGTACTTAAATAATTCCAGCAGTTATTCCCTCATGGGGACCAGCCGGTGTCCCTACAAGGTCAAAACAGGATTTTCCCATCATTACGAGGACCCATGAGATGAAAATATGGACACATATCCATACAAAGACACACCACACCAACTGGTTTTACTCCCACTGGGTCCACAACAGAAAAAATAGATTTTTTTTTTAACATCAAGCTTTTTTAACCTTCAAGAAACAACACATTCTCATTAGTCTTGACTTTTAATAAAAAGGAAATGACCACACTCTTAAGGGAAGGTTACAAGCATTCTGTCAGTGACCTTCGCTCTTATACTATTACTCTTACTCCATCTACACAAATACATAGATTTATTCCATGTGTTTTATATAAAGAGTTGAATTTGGCATGAAATCTTTTCCTGCTCTTGTATTGTTAGTACAGCCGTTTGCTGTCTCGTTAATTTGGTAAGCTCCAAACGTTTGGAAAAAATTCCATGACCAAAATATATTAAACAAATGAATGGGATCTAGAGCTTCAAAAGCAATGTTGCTAACTATAGCTAGCTGATCTGCATTGTACAAACAACATGTACTTCAACACAACCCATATTATCACAGTCAACTCCAACTGTCTAGAGATTGTTTTTGCTTGTTTTCCTCAGGACATAACACTAGCAAGAAACTTATTTCAGAAGAGGAATGATAGAGTATTAAAATTGTAGCTCATACACATACGTACATTTAACAGTATGATATGGTAGCTACAGCATAGGCATTGCTTGCTTGTTAGCTATCTTAGGCTTGTTGGTCTAGTGGACAACTGATTTAAGCAGAGGTGAAATTAGGAAGTGTGTCATTGTGTGTTTGTTTGTCAGTAGCCTGTGTCATGTACAAACTCAGGCAAACATTCAAAAATTGCACAGTGACGTCAAAGCAAAGTCAAGCAACGTGAGGACCGTAACTAGGGTCAAACCAAGGCTTGGTGATGAGTAAACTGTATTAAAGCTATTTTAGACTATTTCTGATTATTCGGGGCTGATTGAAAACAGTCAGTACCTTGGTGAAATCAGTACCTTGGCGTCTGAGATCGAAAAAGTGTGTTTGTGTGGTGAGGATTGTAGCTAAGGCGGCCATGTTTGTTCGCTGCCCACAACTTGGAGCTGGCTGAGATGGTGACATGGTGACATGACAGGACCTTATACATAATTAACTATATTTAAGATAATCAGGATTGTTAGTGCTAGCTATTCTTGCTTTAGGACAGATGTCAGTATTAGATAATTCGAATAATTATGTAGCCTGGTTAGAGTTAGTTGGTTAGATCTGACCTCATTCATAGTGAAAACGACAATCAGGAATGCATAGCGAGTGGGTAATGGGAACATGACCTCTCATGAACAGTTAATGAAACCTACAATAAGAATCTAATCTAAAAAAACAAACCAGCAAAGATTCAGTATAAACCCTGACAGGATACAGCACTTATGAGACGTCTGTTCAGGTTTGTGCTTTGATTTTGTACCATATTTTGCTCCTGCGGAATCCATTGTGCTCTGGTTTTAATATTGAATAGCATAGATCGTCTCTAGTTCCTCCTCAAAACCCTTACCATTGTTCAGATCTGGCCTCAGATCTGCACATATGACACCTGATCTTTTTCCACTGTCACTCGGCTAAGGATCAGTTCGCCTTTAATATCTTCCGTCCAACGAGAATTGAAGGAGTCTGTGATGCTCTGTGGCCTGTAGAGCTCGCCATAAATGAATTACTCTTAAGTTGAGCCGAATCAATAAGTATGCCTGAGGTTGAAATGGAACCGTTCACATCTGTAAATTTATCTAACGTGGCAGATGAGGTATTTTTATAGCACCATATATTCTCTGTAAAAGCTTATCCGATTTCGATATCCAGCAGATATCCTGGAAAATAGTCAGACAGGAACACGTTAAATGTGATGGAGTACAATATTTCTTATTGCCTCCGTTAAGGTCATTTCTGAGACTTTGTCCTTGAGTGTATATGATATAATGTGGATACACTGGTTGATCTTGATTAAGATGGTTAAAGTATAACAGGACAGAAAAATAAACAGGTCAAGATTCGGAAGCTTGTCACCAGACAAGTGTACGAAAGATACCAGACGCTCCGTGAAGCCGTCAGTCGCAGGCGTGGTGTCTGAGACTGAAACTAGCCTCGGTAAGCAAAAATCACTACGCACAAGTGGTAGCCTTAAATCTAAATGAGTTCTTATGCTCTAACTTAAAACCACATGCCTCTTATATTATTTTAGCTTCCTTCATCTTAAATACAACACATTGGTCTGTAATAACAGGTACTGTGGTTGCATGTTAAAGCTCTGCACTTTAACGTGCTTGTTTGGACGTGTAAATTGCTGGGTTCAGCAGACAGGAAATGGATCTCAGGAATTTCCTCCAGAATCCAAAGAAACATAAACAGCCAAAAAAAGGCTAAAGTGTTCACCTGCTACTTCTGGAAATATATTTCTTTTCTCTCAGTCTCGCTAATATCGAATCCCTAACAGGCTATAGTTATGTTTGGAAATCCCATGAACCAGTGTTTGAAACTGACAGATTGTGGTTTTGGCTGTACAGGGTGATTCCCATCCCACCTCCCTACCCACCCCCCTCCACTAAACACTAGGGGTGGGGATAGTTTTCATATACACAGTGATTTCACTCAGTAAAGTCTAGCATTATAAATGTATCATTTATTGAGCACCAGCATCATGCTTTCCATGATCTTGTGTTACTCCTTTTTTGACTAATCAACTGAAGAGCTTTCTGAAGTATGTTTTCAGGACACCGCCCAATTTATTTATTTATTTATTTATTCTGCAAACCTTTTGTCCAACATTGCAAGTGTGCACAGAAATGGAGATCATGGGAAACATGAAGCTGGCGCTGCATAAATGTAATAAGTTGATAAATAACGAGTTTATCACATCCAGCTTTAAGATGTAAAACACATGGAATTTCTGCAGCACTACAGCTCTATTCTTTGGCTCTTTTTAGTTGCTAAGAAACCAAAAATGTGTCAAGACTGATTTACATCATGTGGTGGGTCTGAAGCTTTGTCATTGCAGTTGAATCATGCTAGAGTTTTTGATTGCTGGATTTGTCTTCTGACAAAATAAACCATATAAATGGGAAAAACATGCAGGGTTCTGATGACTAAAACACTTAATGAAGATCAACTAGTCTTTCACTTCCTCTCTAAGCAGCACAGTAACACATTACTCGAGGATGAACTTATTGGTTGGATTTCATATGCACATCTTCTAAGCCCTGACAATTTAAATTCAACAGTGTAATGTTATTGCATTATGCAATTAACTTTTCTAAAATCTCTCTCTCTCTCTCTCTCTCTCTCTCTCTCTGTCTGTCTCTCTGTCTCTCTCTCTCTCTCTCTCTGTCTGTCTCTCTGTCTGTCTCTCTCTCTCTGTCTCTCTCTCTCTGTCTCTCTCTCTCTCTCTCTGTCTGTCTGTCTCTCTCTCTGTCTCTCTCTCTCTCTCTCTCTCTCTCTCTCTCTCTCTCTCTCTCTCTCTCTCTCTCTCTTTCTAGCCTCAGCATACGCAGATATCCACTGGGAACAGCCTCATCAGCCTGAAATAACATATGATGACCCATTGCGATGCCCACGGAGGAATATCCTCCCTGTGGCCAGCTATGCCCCTCATCCTGATTATGTGCAAGGGGACGATGATCTCATCAAGCCAAAAAAGCTGGTTAATCCAGTCAAAGCTTCTAAAAGCCACCAGGAGCTTCACAGAGAGCTGCTTATGAACCATAAACGGTATAAAAGTACACACACATACAGGCACAATACATGAATATACAATGACATGTACAGTACAACTAATAATGGAGTCCAAATAATACACACATTAAATCTTATAAGGTATGTGTGGATATATAAATTAAGACTCATATTTTACATTATATTAATACAGATTTGGGATTTTTTTCCAAAAAAAAGTATAAATTATTACTTTGAATCTCAGCATATTTAAACATTTAAGTTTTTATTTATCTATCTATCTATCTATCTATCTATCTATCTATCTATCTATCTATCTATCTATCTATCTATCTATCTATCTATCTATCTATTTATTTATTTATTTATTTGCATACATGTATTACCTGCTATACAAACTTTATTTTTAATGCTTTGATTTTCTTTTTTGCCTTAAATATTTTTATTTTTTCAATTATTATTAATTATTTTTGAATTATTTCATTCTATTTTATAACCGCACTACACAGTGTCACCCAGATGAGGATGGGTTCCTCAAGTTTTCTTCCTCATATTGTCTCAGGAAGTTTTTCCTTGTGACTTTCGTCTCTAGATTGCTCATTAAGGACACATTGCAAAATTGATATTTATATTTTGTGTTATTTTTTGTGTTTGTGTTATTATTTAAAGTCCATTGTTAAATGTGCTATACAAATAAAAATGCAAAATTACAAGTCCGTCACAAGAAGAAGGCAGAAAAAAACAGCAGGGGCAGCAAAAAAAAAAAATCTAGATATAATATAGACATGAAGAAGGATAAAGAAGCTCAAAACAAGAATCTGATCAGAGGGTTAAATCTAAATGCTGTCTATTGAATATACTTATAGTACTCTATCTGTAAGCACTACATGAATCAGTTATTAATGTTGCTTTGCATGGCATGTCTATTTACTATATGAACAGTGCACTACTTATGAATAATTGATGTTCTTTAATGAAGATAATATTGATACTGTTTTCTGCATTCAACTAAACTTGTGACAGTCCATGAAAGACAGCAACTTGTCCTGTAGCACTTCAGACAGGCAGAAAGGGGAAATCCTTGACTAAGTGATATACTGAAGCGAAGACGTGATACAGAGCTGAATAATTTCCGAACAGCTCAGCAGGGGAGCCTTGTAGAAACAGTCCTGCTCCTCCTAACAGCTGTATATACAGCAGTACACACCCACAGTCCCACGGGACCTCTTGCTACATATTTCACTTTATTTTTCACTACAGCTTACCAAAGGAAGTATCTTACTCAGAACATACACTATGGGTGAAAATTCAACAGAAAACAAAATACACGAATGATTATCATCATTTTTAATTTGAGACCAAGTTTGACAAATCTTAGAAGTTTTTTAAAGAAAACAAGATGCCATGCGAAGCAAAAATAGCAAAAGGAACTCTGAGACCCTAGGAAAATCTGTTTTTTTTTTTTTGTTTTTTTTTGGCGAATAAGCCAACACAAGCTTCACAGTTGCCTGGGAACCACAAGCTACAACACATACCCCCTTCCAAGCCTTAACACATTCACAACACAGTCATTCTCTGTGTGGAGACAAGGACAACTAAAGAGCCTCCGCTTTAAACTGGCCAACATAGGCACCTTTTATCCTGCCATTCTCTTCGTCTCCGACACATTAAAGAGCATTTTAAAAAGAGTCCCATTCAGCGAAACAAGAGCAAGCACAGTAGCACTGTTCAGCTCTTACTTTCCCACTGTTTTGCATTATTGCATTTGGGTCGGACACCGTTATCTAAAACGGGTCCTGCGAAGCCTATGTAGCATCTCTGGAAGAAAGCTCGTCTACCGAACCAGTCTCTTGGGTCTTATTTGCATTCCTGGGGCTAAATTTAATGGATAGATTTTTAGGCACTGCAAAAGAGTAGACATTTTAGAAAGATTACTCTTTCATCAGTTACAGGCATAGATTGGAGTTTAAGTAGGGATGCTAGTGTGTGTAGGTGTGTGTGTCTATGTCCATATCCATGCTGCAAGATACATAACACTAAGCTGGCATTGAGCCACCATTGCCATTAGGCAGGTATCTGGTTGGACACTTCTGGCACATGAAGTCATTTTGGCCCGGGAAGACTTAAGAGAGCACAGTGAGGGCACTCCACAGGGAGGGAAAAGGAAAGCGAGAGATAACAGCAACAGGATATAGTCTTTTAGCCTAAGTGGCAGAAGAATTGGGTCACTACTAAACGGTGCCCATCTCTCCTTTTGAACTCTCTGAAGATAAGCGTTTATACGACTTGGGTCTTTAGAGAGGACGGAGACAGAAGACAAAAAGAGTGACAATGAAGGAAGGAATGCAGAGGACAGAGACAGAGAAGAGCTCGTCCTTTATTTATTCTTATGTTACGTGCTTTGGGAATAGTGTAATTTGTATTATTCATGATAACTGGGATGGGGAAAATGACATCAAAATGGTCCCACATGGATAAAGTTTGAGCTTTTGAAGACTTTTTATCCCTACTTTCACTTGAATACCACCGCTTTAACTTTGAAAATACACTAACACAAAGCATCCTTTTTAAAACAGGCTGATAGTCTGCCCTAAATTATGAAAAGGAAATCAGTTAAACTGTCTGGTGTTTTGTTTTTTTACCTGCACTATAAATTTACTGCTGCATGTTATTTTTCTTTATGATATGTCTTGCACAGCTACTAGATCATTGTAGCGTTGCTTGCTAACTAGCATCCTTCTGTATAGCTAGCATAAAACTCCTCACTTGCTAGACAAAATGATGCTAAATGCAGGACATTATTAATCATGTAAAATGTCACTTTTAATCATATTCACAGATTATGTTAAGATTTCATACGAACAATGTAAACTTGTAAAATTCACCATTTTGGTGCCACAATGCAAGAGTTTCTCCACATGACAAGTTTTTTTTTAATTCAGCAACATATCTGAGGTACATATTACAATATGGTCTTCTTTCCACCATGATTCTATGTACAGATTTTGAGTTAATGTACCATCGATATGCCTGTGTGAGCACAAGCCTTCCTCTGGGTCTCAGGGAGCAGGTCTGTAGGCGGCTGTGTGTCTAACTCGCCTCATTACTCACAGCTCTGTTTGTTTGTTGTTGCTGTTTCCATGTCTCCTTTGCTTCACGGACACTATATAAATTAGGAGGGATGATAATTACAACACGCAAACTGCTTTTCCACTTCTAAGCACATTCAAAGCCTCCTCCCTGTGGATGAAACAGGCTCACACTTAATTTAATTAGCAATCGGTGAGGGAACATGTTCGTGTCTACATGTCTGCTTAGCAGATCCCTAAACATCTAATCACCTGGTATTGATGTATTCTCTAAAATCAGAGTTGTCATGAGAACGATCGATAATTTCACAGATCATAAAACACTAAATAACTAATCTAAATAATCGAAAAATCGAAATATTTTTATTCCGTTTTATTTCTTTGTAAATTCTCTGAGTTGGCCAGACATTTTTAGCTCGTGACAGTTGGTCTTATTGAGTAAACTAACACCTTAATATCTCAAAAATCTGTTTGCTTACATCAACGCTCAACCTTTACAGAATATAACGTGAGTGCCATCTATTGGAGAAATAATAAAAATGTTAATCATTCTTTTTCAGGAGCAATAGATATTCTGTTATATATATATTCATGTTTTCACTTAGACAATTTTATCAGAAGCTATTTTTTAAATATAAAGCTATTAATAGAGTTGACAGGGATAGTTTTGAAGAAAAAGAGCAGCTAAAACCAAACAAAATATGCCAAGATGTACATTTTTAAACAAAATCAAAGTTGTAGCAGAATATTTCAGGACATGAAAACATTATCTGTTTATCTGTGATCTATTTCATTCCTATGAGAGTAGGTGATGCTAGCTTGTGTATTTCCAGCATTACTTAAATTAGCCAAATTAGCTAGCTTCCAACATTAGCTAGCAATTTTTTTAAGCTAAAGAATGTGAGCTGTGTTAGGTTGATATGTGATACTTCATTGTTTTACATATAATATCAGTAACTAGCTTATTGTTTGGCATTCATAGTAACCTAGTAAGCTAGTTAGCTTATATATTGAAATCTCAGCTTCACCTTGTTGTACCTTTCATGCACAACTGCTTTAACAATTTATTTAATTGCTTTAATGGTTATGACTGTATTATACAGTCATAACTATTTTCTTGTATTACTTGGCTAGCTTGCCAATTTTCTCTGATAAAACAGGCTCTGCTAACTATGTTAGCCTGTAGATTAGACAGTTGGTTTGACAAATTTCAGGCATCTTTTATGATAATGATGAGTTATGACAATAAGATAATTAGCGACTTTTTAAATATATCTAGCCAATTTAAAAAATATATCTACTGTAGTGTGTTATATGTAAATGATTTTTTTTAAATCTACTTTTAAAATTGCCCAAAATCAATTCATGCTATAGAGGGCAGTTAGTTCTGGGAGTACGCCATGCTTCCAGCATTTGGCGTGCTGATATAGTAGCTTAAGTAATGCACACTCTGTAGCCTATCTAGGTCACTTATTTAATATGTATAACTATTGATCACTTCCAGAGGTAATATCAAAGCAAAATGGAACACATTAAACTCACTCAATCAGAGGATATGATGTCAAGTGTTTTTACATCATGTTTTTCCGCATGACCCAAAAAAAGTCGGGGCCGTCCAGATTCTCTGTAATTCTGTATCTGTTTTTGACAGGGGTGTGGAGAATAAACCAGAGCTCCAGCGTGTATTGGAGCAAAGGAAGAGAGATCAGATGATCAAACAGAGAAAGCAAGAGGAGGAGGCTCGGAAGAAGGTCTCACCTCTGGAGCAAGAGCTTCTCAAGAGGCACAAACAACTGGAGGAGGTGAAATTCCTGTGAAATTCTTCGTAAGGTTTCTTGCTGATGTCATCTAAAGAGAGTTTTTCTCCATTCTAAAAATGTATAATGGTTTGTGAAACATATACAGTCCCCTCCAGAAGTATTGCAACTAGTACTATTATATATATATATATATATATATATATATATATATATATATACTATAAATCAGTCATATTTTCAAGTATATTAAAGTAAATATTTTGTAGATTTGTCAAGTGATTACATTATTTTTTGCTTTATGATTACATACTGCAGAGTTACTCAATGGAATAACATCCACAGCATTGGTTGAAGTTCAAAATGAATCGAGTTCTTATAAAACCATATAATAGATTAAGGGATGGTTCCAATTTGAACCATTTCAGAATGATTCTGACCTATCCAGAAACCATTTAGCAACGTCATTTTCTAATAATGTACCTATATTTGTTTCCTAGTTGGAGCAGGAGCAGGAACGGCAGGAGGAGTGCTCTCGCAGTGCTCCTGAGTTCATCAAGGTCAAGGAGAACCTGCGCAGAACGTCGCTCATGAGCACTGGAGAGAAAGAGGTGTAGAGGAGAAGATCAGGATAAATCTGTGTGCTTCTTTCTCACTCATTCTGTCTTTCTCACTTTTCTGTCTTACACAAATATATGCTCCTGCTGGACAAAACTTGTGTCTTCATAAATCAACATGGAAGACAGAAGATGGAGTTCCAGAGCTGAAAAAGGGACATCAGTTGAGCTTGTCTTGATGAATTCAGGGATTTTCTGCAATTCTGGAGCATTTGTGCTAGTTGGAGATGAACATTCTGATGAAGTTATGTTTCTCTGCAGAAGAACCAGAGCATCTTTTATTAACTTCTAACTTCATACAGTGTACAATCAGTATTAATGCATATCACTGGATTCCCAACTGCCAAGTGCACTGCACATCCCAGACATTTAAGGAATCAATATCAGAAACGCAATGTTTTTTGGGGTTTTTTCCTGATGTATAACAATCAGCACAAGTCACTTTTGTTCATAAATGGAATGAATAACATTTCTCACTTCTGATGTGAATATATTTCCAAGGCTGCATGTGTTTGTGCGAGATGTTTACAAAAAACAGACTGTATCCTAATTACTGTGATGGCACAACGAATCAGTGACGGCTGACCTGCCTACCTGGAGGAGGAGTAATGCTTTGTTTTGCAGGGGGGGGAGTAAAAAAGGTCTTTTTTTTCAAACTGCTTGTCTAACAACCTTTGGAGAAGCTGCGGAATGGTTTCACATGGCCGACATTTTCACTGTTGATCTGCTGCTCAAACTCTAAACCTGTCTAAGCGCTGACCATTACCGTTTACAATAAAAAATTTTGCCCTTTCTGTCTTTCAGCCAAAAACCAAATGTGTTTTTTGACCATTTTCCAACGTATGCTTGTCAGAGAGTTCAAAACTTTCTGTAATAACAGAGTCATACTTTTGTTTGGCTTTTGCATACAACTCATTCTTTTATACAACATGAAACTCCTCCTCAAAACACATGAAGGTTGGCGGGTCCGTCGTGGTCTTGGATTTAACCCAGGATTTATTTTTTGGGGGACAGCTGTGCTTGTGATGCTTAAATGTCTCTGCTCTTTTTCCGTGCCTTTGTGAGAGCTACAGAACAGACAGCGCAGGCAGAGCGAGTGACTGTTTGCATTTTAATCATTATATCACTCTATGTACCCTGCATTATCATAGTTAAGCATGGCCTATGTGTGTGCGTAAGAGAGAAAGTGTGTGTGTGTGTGTATGTGTGTGCACAAAAACTATCTATTAAAATCACATAATAGGATAATCAGCAAGTAAATACACACCATAGACGAAACTGAACATAACTTTCCATTTTACATATATGGAAAATATTCAGTATCAAGCTCTTGTTTCTTTTTTCCTGATATATTAGTCACACTTGAGATTATTTAGAAAAGATACAGAAATTATATTTGGATATATATTTTATTTTTTACTAATTTCTAAAATTACAGATGTGTAACCACCAATATTAAAATCAAGTTTTTGTTATAATTATTACGCTTTTATGTTGTAAAACATGGCTTCATAAAACACCAAACACTGACTTTTTCCATTCTGTCATTTCATTACATTTTAAAAATTAAATCTGACATTTTGATTGTTATCAACAAATGATGGCACATAGACTAACACACAATCCTGTAATATAATGTCAAAAATGTTATTACTTTATATAAAATGAAATAAAATAAAAGTAATAATATAACAGACGCTTCTTATTTTTTCTTTCGTTTCGCCCCATTTTGTAAAAATGAAAACCGAGTAAGAAAGAAAACACACACGAAATGTGTTCCATCGAGTCAACACCAACCATTTCACAATGCACTATCAAGTTGAGTTGCACTCTTAACTGCTCTCTTTAAACACTGCCAGGCATCCAGACCTCAGTGCAAGACTTGAGAATCACAGCTTCCTGCATTGGGAATTTCACAAGCCTCCAAAGTGAAACTATAGAGAATAATGGGCTTGTAAGAGTCATCACAAGCAACAGCCTCAGCAGACACTGCAAACAAACACCGGCAAGAGTGTTACGCCTGGCACATCCCAGATTCCTGTAGAGAGGTTATCATGGTCAGTTTCATCCTAATGGCTCTTCGATGGACTGTTTTTCTTTCATGGAATGTCTCCATCTTTGCCTCCTGTCCAGCTTCTCGATGACTTCTTAATTAGAGGAGCAGGTAACAGTACACCCCGAAATCACAAGACCCTTTGTCCATGCAACCACTCTATCCACCTTCAATCTGTATAATCCCGAAAAAATCTTCAGGATCCGATCTGTCGTGCTCTGGTGAACAAAGAAGAAATTGTTCAAGGTGGGACGCCGCTGAACCTGAACTGAATGATGGCACGGCTGAAGTAGTGGACCTGAACTGGAGCAGGTAACCGAACCGCATCGGGCTACAGGTACAGAACAGGTGTGTGATCTAAAGAGGAAAAGATACTTCTAGGTGTTTAGTCCAACTCGCCTAACGGCTTCACCGACAGCTTCATTTACTACATGACTATGAAAGTTTTCGCTTATCCGTGTCATTTGAAATATGTCCCCTTGGCACACTCAGCTTTTACCTTTCACCTTCGAATGACATAAGCATCTCGAAGGACTTTAGAGCCAGTAAATGATCAAAAAAAGGGTTCTTCAAAAGTTTCAAGTTTGTTTAAAAAAAAATCATTGCATGTGCAAGAACAAATCCATAAATTTTGGCATTTTGTACATTTCAAGACACCGAACCAAAACAAGCAAGTGTAATAAATATCACACAATCCAGTGGAAAATTCTAGGGAAAAATCTATCAAGGTATTGAGCAATTTCTTTGTAGAGTTACTAGTGTTTATCATTGTAAAAACGATCTTTTTTGGACTTTTGAATGGACCTACATTAAACCTTTAAAAAAAAGCCCTTAAAGGTACATTTTTTAATATTTATTTTCTAGAGACTCACCACTGGGGTCCTTAAACATGTGCTTTAAAAAACAATTTGTTGGATTCATGGTTGCTTCTGGGTGTCGCTGGGTTCTCCAGTTTTGTCCCATCTCCCAAAAACATGCCATGTTGGATGACCAATGACTCTAAGTTGCCCCTAGGTCACAATAAACTGGTGTATTTCAGTTCCTTGCACCTCACACCCAAGTGTTCCTGGGATTCAAGATCCACCATATTGATGACCAGGATAGAATATCTGAATGTTCTGCTATTCATTCTTTAGACAGGCAATATACAGTAGTTTTGAAGATTTGAAGTTTCACCCCAGTAAACCTTTGGCATTTTACCTGCTGTAAAAAAAACACACAACCCTGCATACATTGCTTATGGTTACAAACCAAGCAGCACCTATCGAATGTCCTTGGCTAGTGCTTGGTGTTCAATATCCCCTAGTCACTGTGTTAAAGACCATCTTTCGAACCTCAAACCAGATGCCCTGGTGGACAGTGGGTTGGGTTATGGAAATGCAACACAGTTACAGGTGTACCAGAGGGGTAGATGCTTGAGGACACACCCCTATAAATAGTGGATGGGTGGGGCCGGGCTGATAGATACGCTACAAATTTGTAGAGCTTGGACGCTGTGTACAAGCACTCTGAGAAAAAAGGAAGAGATGGGAAGACATCGAGAGCTGGCTGCATCTCTGCTTATCCTGGTACTCATGGCCTACATCTGTGAAGCAGGTAACACAATGTTATAGTTGTCTCATAAAGTTTCAAGTTTAAAAAATAGAATTTTGCTTTGCTAGGGTGTAAACGTTAAGGAGACAGAACTAGATATGAACTTCTAATAGCAGTTTTTACTTCTGGTAAAAACTTAAATGTCCAGAAGATCCGTTTTAATGAAAGGAGACCTGGTTCAATTACTACAGTACATAACAATTATGAAAATACTGGAACCTGGAACTGGAAGATATAATGATTTAAGGATACCACTTTTCTATTTCCTATTAATCTTATTCGACTAAGCAGTTGCACTGACCTTATATTTAGTTCTATTAAAGACCTATATACTAAAGAATATTATTATATTAGACCTTATATTATGTTACTCTGTTTTTCCAGGTTCATTGTACTATCACGTTTGCTGTGATGTTTTACTATCTTCTTTTTATTCTCTGTAAAAGTATATAATTTAGCGTACTTTCATGCTATAGAGTCATTCTTAAAGTAATAGTATAGAATTATATGCTTTTATTATATAACAATTATTTTTAAGCATGTTTTTAAATGTTTTTTTGTTTGTTTGTTTGTTTGTTTGTTTTAGTAGTAAAGTTAAAAGTTCAGTGCGAATCTTTTTATGGTGACTTAAAGACACGTTTCCAAGGATTGGAAGCGATAGATTAAGAAGAGAGTAAAATTACAGGTGTAGTGCTTATTAAAGATAAATTCTGGTCACTATTTGTTTGCCGTATACGAGACGTTCCCAGATCCAGTGCTGGATGGCCGCACTATTGATAAAAAATATTAAAATGTAATTTAAATGTTTTTCCTTATCAGTAGGAGAAATTTGGGAAAACACAAATCTATACTGAGCTTGTGTTTACTTTGATGTTTTTTTGTTTTTTTTTTTGCATTATTTCATGACTTTTGTGTTAAGGAAATCACTCACTTTGAAGCCATACTACTAACTAAGTTTACATTTCTGCCCTAGCGTTGCTCAGAAGGTCTTCGGCCACTGATTTTCTGAGGTCAGGCAGAGAGAAGAGAGCTGCTCGGTGTGTGAACGGTGACTGCAGCTCAGAGAGCAGCGAGTCCGAGGAGATCTTGGAGGCCAACTCCGATTACGTGAGTGTGTTTTGCAACACCGGGCACACACTTACAAGCTTTTACAAGCGGCCCTTTGGCAGTGTGGCTTACATCACTGGGCACAAAACCAACTCTAACCTGCTATGAGCCAGTATACAAGATAGACTTTCTGAGGTCTATATTTCAGAAGTGCTAAGCATGAAGTCAGCACTTCAGAATAAAGCAGTCAGCGTTGTCAGTGTTGTTGTATTGGGTTTTAATGTGAATTTATCCTTATCAGCACAACTGGTTTTAAACTTTAAACATTTATTTGATGTCAGTTTAAATGTCTGTTTTAGGAGCAAGAGAACTCAAAGATGGTCTTTCCAGGTGGATCACAAGTAGGAGTCCTCAAGGTAGGACACTGCATGGCTAAAGAAAAAGGCAATAACACAAACATAACCATGTTTTCTGAATTGGTTGTTTTACAATGTTTGCATGCACTGGTCCTGAAGTGTGGTCAGCACTATGGAATACCGTGCGTTAAGTGTTAACGCTTTCACTCAGTAACCGAGTAGACTTGGTGCTCTATCTGAGAGGCGCAGAAAACTATTTGTTCACTTTCTTCCTGCTCACCTCTCAGCTGTGATTACATGAAAAGTAGCCTGTAACTAAATCTGCCCTCAGGGAAATCCCTTGCTGCTCTGTCTCGCCTTTAATATCTCTTGCAGTCTCACACCACACAGTCAGTAAGATTCCTGTAGCATGGAGTTGCAAAGTGTCTGAAAGCTCTCTCAGTCTGATTTTCTGGATTTTACTCTACAAATAATAGCAATAATAAATCTGCTGCCCTGCTGAAAAAAATGCAGATTAACCTTAGTCTACCAAGTCGACCAGCTCGTCTTACCAGGCCTTATGGGATCAGGAAACCTGGAACCGATTTAGACTGTGAGCGACACCGGTCCTTTGTGGATAAGAATGGACACACTTATTCAAATGCTGCGTTCAAATGCAACCTGTGAATTTGTGCTTTCAGCATTAGAAAGCGTACACAAGATATGTTGAAGTATCTGCAATAACAAGTGAACTAAGACAAATAAAATGCATCCTCCAGAACTAGCTTCATGTTTGTTTATAAGCCTTAGGAGGAGCTGATGATTATAAAGGAGATGTTATCAGGAGATTGCAAGTTTGAATCCTGACAATATGACAATTCTTAAGCTCATCCCTATCAATCAGCACAACACAAAAAATGTATGTATGAAATCAAAATGTATGCAAAAGAGTGCAGTTCGTATTTTGTACATCTGCCCTATGATAAAGCAATGGCAGAAAAAAGTATTCCCCAAATAGAGAGCTAACTAGTTGGTAGGAATTGGTATCTGACTAAAATTGAGAGAAAATGAAATAGAAACAAAATAGTAATCGTAATAGTTGCTCGTTTCTCATCATCTCTGGATAGAAAGACAAATAAAAGTCACAAAGAGATAAACTTGTGCTTCCAAAAAAAAAAAACACATACAATACTAAACTGCATGATTGGAAAAATAACTACAGTAACATTCATTTTCATGTTTTTTTCTCTGAAGGCTTGTTAGTATTATTAGCAGTTGTGTATAAAGACAACATGAGAGCTATTGCTCAGCAACTAAGAACCACAGAGACCAGGTATTAGCTAGCTAACCGAGGCTAAGGATTTTGCTAGCTAGCACAAAATCATGATTTTATTACAGACAATAGTAGTAAAAACCCGGTGATGTGGAAACAAGAAAGATCTGTCCAGAATATCAACATTTTGTCGGTAAATTACTTCTTTAATTCTGTGGCGTTCTGCGGCTGTAATCTGACTATAGTTACACTTAGCATCAACTGCTAACTAAAGTTTTAGTGTTGTAAACTCAATGAAAAAAAAAATGTTACTTTTATTTATGGGTTGCTTTTTTTACATCATTAAGATTGAGGATAGATTTTTGAATTTAAAAAGAAACACAATGAGCACAACTCTGTATGTAGCATAAAGCTATTAAATATTATTTGTGTTTGTAGCAGTAATGGCAGCTTTGACAGAAACAATTATACACAGGCTTCCTGTCTATATAAAAACATATTCTGCTACATTTACCTTAGCTTCAATAAGTTTTTGGCCCCAATGGCTTAAGTTATATGATTCTGTGATTCTATAATATAATGCATGCATATCTCTCTCTCTCTCTCTCTCTCTCTCTCTCTCTCTCTCTCTCTCTCTCTCTCTCTCTCTGTCTCTCTCTCTCTCTCACTCTCTCTCTCTCACAGGCTCCTTTTGGAGGTTCAAGGCAGGAAGGTTCAGGTATGTAGCCCTGAGGCAGAAATTGTGTGCGTAAAAGTTGAAGGTGAGCCTGAGGCACGAAAGCTCTGCGCTGATGGATGTAAAGAGCTTTACTCAACACGCAGTGCCTTCACACACTCCAACGGATCACACAACGGGTTGAGAGTATGTTATTATATGTAAAAAAAAAAAAAAAAAAAGCAAACCTAAAGTCTTTTATATCTATACATACAGTACATAAGACTAATATTTTGTTGGTTAGTGATTTTGAACCTAATATGCCTAATTTTACATTCATGGATATTATATAAATTTGGTTGTATTATAGCCAGGATACTTTTTTTTAACTACATGGATAAGATTCTCATAATAATATCATTAATGTAGACAAGCTGCTGCCAAGCATGGTGCTGTTTGAAAAAAAGGAAGGAAGGAAGGAAGGAAACAGGGAGGGAAGAAAAAGAAGGTTGATTGATTTTTCTCTTCAGTTTTAGATTAAACTTGTTTCTCCACAGTAGACATATATGGTGCTAAAGCTACATAAATGCAAACACAACTGGCATTGTTCACTTTTATCAATTTACATCTCTGGTCTGATAAATGATCACAATTCAATGTACAGTAACCAAAATTGTAACCATTTTAACTAAACTACTATGAGTATATGTTATATTTTGTTCACTACTCATGTAATCTAAGCTATTTCTTCTTTTTCAAGAATGAAATGATTAAAAATGTTCAATAAATAGCCTACATGAAATTTCCTCAGGGTCTGTTTTTTTTCTCCAGTCATCTATACAGTACATTATGTTCAAACACCTTTCTAATATGCAAGGAACCTACATTTGAAGGAACACATCATAAATATGGCATACTCTTCCTAGAGTTCCTCCCAGTTTATTTTCAGAAACTGTCATACACAGATTATCACACATACAACCACTGATATGCCAAGCTACATTAATGAAGATCAGATTGGAAGATCTGGCTAGTAAAGTCCAGAAGAGTTCTTCTGTTAATTCTCTGTTAACTTGTGTCTGCTGCCATCTTCTGTGTACTACACATCAGGCACAAATCTTGCCCAGTAACCACAGAACAACCCAGTTCTATTGCTGAGAAGTCAGATTTTTAGGTTTTTGCATGTCGTGTAATTTTTCCTGCAGGATGAACATGTCTGTGGTTCTGCACGAGTTGAGCAACAGAATGCTGAGCTCATTTATAGGATCACCAGAGCAGGTTATGAGGCGATGCCAGACTGGAGCGTGGGAGCCGACACACTTCAGCAATCTGAAGAATGAGCTGGGCATGGAGGCAGGACAGGAGCAGCCTATGGGAAACGAAGGCTTTGCAAGCGATACTGTGGGGGAAATAAAACACCTGCATTTTTTCTATACTTCTCTTTATGACCCATATGTCAGCATGGGGCTCAGGGACCCCAAGCAGAAGCATGGGTCCATGATTGCTTTCATTTTGTTACTGTGATGGAAACCACAACCCACCATTATCAAAGTTATTATAATTATTATCGATTTCTTACAGTTATGTAACAGCTGAAAAATGAAATAGTGTGTGTTTTCTGAGTGGATAGAAGAGTATAAAGCATAAATAATGAATAAATCTCTGCTAAAAGGGTATGTGTTGTTGTTGTTTTTTAAGAAAGTTTGAGAACCCATCATCAAACTGTAGAGGAAAAAAACCCACATACCCTTTTAGCAGAGATTTATTCATTATTTATGCTTTATACTCTTATATCCACTCAGAAAAGAAAAAAGCAAACACTGCAATAATTTCCTACATAGATATTTAAAATTTGCCTTTAAAAAAACAATTTTTACATACATATACATTAATTTAGCAAAGCATCACCCTCACACACACTTCTGCAAACTACTGCCATGATTTATTTTATTTTTTTTAATATTACAGATTCCTTGTCAAGAAAACCGCTATACTGTGCATATTAATGGCATGTCAATACTTATTCTCGTATAGTAGGCTGTTGGAGACCTAGAGGACATTTTACTTTCCACCCCAATCATACCTGTCAATTTACAGACCACAAGGAGGTCCCAGGTGAAAGTCTGAACCATGGTAACATCCATGGGCTTAAAAGATATTAGAAGTACATTTAGCTTTTACTATATCTATTATTTTACTACTATACTGTTTTCTATACGGAAATTGTATTTAATTAGTAGATTTACTTCAAGTTGCTTAACAATTACTTGATTACTAAGCAATGCATTTGAAATCCTATGTAACTGATCTATTAATCATTCTCATAATCTTAAACAAAACATATATATACACTTCCATCAATTGTATTTAATTAAAGGGGAATACATTTATTAAACCACTCTCAGAATTAAGAAGATTTTTTATTTTAGTTTAGTTTAGTTTTATTTGTCACTGAGGTTGTACTTGAATTGATTTAACACTAGATGGCAGCAAAACAAACAGAGGCTCCTGCCCACCTAAGGTCGTCCATTAATATCGATAATTCCACATCTTTATAGAACATCTTTATTTGCTGTAGATGTAATTGAATAAAGAAGATTAATAATTATATCCTTGACACATATGATATAATAATATAAAGTGATTCATTCACACTGTGTAAAAATGACATATTCCTAAATAAATTTGAGCTTCTTTTCTCTCTCTCTCTCTCTCTCTCTCTCTCTCTCTCTCTCTCTCTCTCTCTCTCTCTCTCTCTCTCTCTCTCTCTCTCTCTCTCTCTCTCTCTCTCTCTCTGTGTGTGTGTGTGTAAAGTAACCGTAAA
Organism: Tachysurus fulvidraco; assembly: GCF_022655615.1. Taxonomy (NCBI): domain Eukaryota; kingdom Metazoa; phylum Chordata; class Actinopteri; order Siluriformes; family Bagridae; genus Tachysurus; species Tachysurus fulvidraco. The sequence continues at coordinate 15,376,909 of NC_062519.1, forward strand.
GTAACTATTTATAGCCAGAATGTCATGGGTCTTAGGTTGAAGTACTGACAACATTCCCCAGAAACTTCATTCTCAGTTTGGAGAATTCTTGCTTGCCCAGTCATGTAAAGTTAAAATGTACAGAAAAATGTAAATTTCTATATTTCCACTTATTTTCCAGTTGGCTATTAGTCCACATCCTTTAGTGATGAATGTATTCTGGTGGACGGTCTTTGACACTGGTGGCCGGTCTGCACACTGGTACATTTAGATATGTAGATTATTTTTGTATGTTATTAATAGTATCTGATTTGTAAGCCAGGATTGTGTCATTACCAGCAAGAACTAAACAACAACAACAACTGTCTTCTTACAGTACTGATCAATGTATAGACAATATAGTCTATACCTCATTCCTGAAAGGAATATCTCATTCATTTCTAAAGCTCTGAGTCCACATGGATGTAATGGTTTAATTCAGCCTACCAGATGTACAAACAGATGGGATACAACCACACTTTATAAGCAGGAGGTTTTAAGGACTATTTGAGTGCGTAATAAAACACAAATAAGCATAACCCAGATCTATTAAATCATGGAGTTCATCATAGAATATCACTGCAGGATTGCACTTACACTATATGTAAGCTTGTAGACACATGAACATTACACCCATATGTGCTTGAAGAACATCCCATTCCAGATTTAGTTCCCCTTCCCCTAAAAAGATCAGGCTCTACTGTTGGGCAAGGAACATGTACAGCATTTTAAGAAAATCCGTCTACGATGCAAGTCGCTTGGGATGCAAATACGCACTGGATTCATTTCGCTTATTGTGCTAAGCAAAATTGCTGCATTTGTCAAAAGTTCCCCACTTTGTGACAGCCTAGTGTAGTACACTGGGGAGGGATTTAAACCTAGATTGGATTTGAGATCGGTCAATCTGATCTGGCAACCCAGAGTCCAAACGAGCCGTGCGTAATGCCAGATCACGGAACGGGATGGAGAGAACAAAAGCAGCAGTTTGAATAAGCATTTAACCAGATGCACTGATGTTGTAGGTTAAAAAGTTACACTGTAATAGCTTTGTTGCAATAACTTTCTTTACACACAAAGCTTTTCCGTGCACATGGATGCTGCGCGTTGTGATTAGATCTGGTTTTGAGTATTAGGGCTGCTTTAGGAGGCTCGCGCGCCCTGGACACGGTTCCTCGCGATGCGTGCAATTGCGACATTCGTGGCTCTGCTCACGCTGTGCGTGATCGCGGTGCATGGGTGCCAGCTTCCCCATGACTGGAGACCGCAAACGGAAGCGTGCCGCGCTGAGCTGGCCGAGATAATCGTTTTCGCCAGGGTGCTCGCTGTTCATCAGGACGCGCACGGAGGCGCGTATAACTACCTGCCGTGGCAGCACGAAGCCGGACTCTTCTTCTCGGCTGAGATCGAGCTGCTGTGCGACCAGGCGTGGGGCAGCATGTTGGAGGTGCCCGCCGGCTCGCGCTTCAACGTCACCGGACTCGGCTACTTTCCATGTTACTCATACAGCGTGGTGGAAAATAACAACTACTACTTTTTCTTGAGGTAAAGAAACGGGCTTCTTGATGCCAGGGTGCCCTAAGGGGGTCTAGACCTGGGGCAAGGGGACTCCAGACAGCTAAGTGCATCTCTTGGAATCCTGATGGCAAAATGTGCCCAGTTCAGTTGGCACAAATTGCCATCAGGATTCCAAGAGATGCTCTATAGCTTGATTCCAAATGTGGTGTTATGTTAGCTACAGCTTTTCACACATAATAATAATAATAATAATAATAATAATAATAATAATAATAATAATAATAATAATAATAAACAATTTCTTTATCTAGTAATCTACTACATCTATAGTGCAGGTCTACTTACCAGAGATTCCTACATGTTTTCCTAGACTGGGAATTTAATGAAAGTGTTGGGGGAGTTGCTGAAAAATAACAAGTTCTAGTTTTTTTCATTAGGTAATGAAAACCGTCACTCATGGAAGAATGCCATAAAGAGGAGAAGACAGGAGATATTGGTCTCGTCTAGGTGTAGATAGATAGATAGAGCAAGTGCACGTTCTGACATTTCAGCACCATGAAACATTTCACATTTCACGAAGCATAGTGACTCACTGCAAAAGTGCCAAATTATAGTCTTCGGTTGGCCAAATATATTAAATCGACAAATATTTTTGGAGACCTTAATAATGCACAGATGAGTGCAATAAGGTGTGATAAAGGAATACTTTAACAGAAATCTGGAAGCACACGTAAAGTGGAAGTTCAGGGGAAGTTTTTTAGGGAAATTTTCATGCACTAAATCGGTAGAATTCACCTTTTTTAAAAGAATAGTTTTTTAACTATTCCAGAGGGGGAAAAAATATGGTCATGGGTAAGCACAGAGGTAAAAGTGTAGGTAACTTAAATTTCTTTTGTGTTAGAAAGTTGGACAAACTTACAGCTTGGATAAGATATTCTCTCATGTCTGTTTTATTATAAAACTTTTACTGTTAGAGTAAAAGAATAGTAAAGTTCAATACAAAGTTCACTCTGCATAGCTGGTGACCTCCAGGACTGAAATCAAGACAGCACTCAATCCATATGATCTGGAAAAGTTACACAATGGTTCCTCATTACAATCTACTGTAACCAATTTCCTGCACAGTTTCAGTTTTTCCGTCAGTCACAGTTTTGTCAGTGTGGATTCCATCACGTTTGTGCGATGCATTTGATCAAGACCGACCATTGATGGAGATACTGATCTAAGAAGTTTCCATAAAGGTAATGCAAATAATTAATGGTTTTGGACCATTGGAGGATTCCATAAATAAAAACATAGACAAATGGTTTGTGAAGGATTCACTTGGTGGTCTACTAGGGGTTTGGATGAGTCTTCTATAGGTTTATAAATGGAAAAAGTAACCCAAAAAGGTGGGTCCTCAAGTGTTCTTTGAATGGTTAATTGATCTTCTCAAAGGTTCTACTTTAGATGTTTCTTAGATAGAGATTAAGAAAGCATGGGAAAGTAATTTGAGTGTTGTAACCCCTACCTAGTTCTTCAGTGTTAATTTGAATGGTTAATGTTCTTACCAGTCTACATTTTTTCATAATTAAAAAGAAAACAGATGTAGAGGAAGTTAAGAGATTTCTTCATGTATGTTTTGTGTTTCTATCTGGGTTCTTGCCTTTGGAATATGTGTCTACACTGCTTTGACTGATGGCCATGCTCCAGTGTTCTTTGGATGGCTACAAGGTCTATGCTTCACCCTGGTCTAAATGGAAACAGAGAAAATCGTAGTTGAATGGATATTTGAAAGTCTTTTATATAGGTTGTGCAATGCTTTGACTTTATAACAAGCTATATCTTATACAGTGTATTAACTGGGTAAAGAGCAAACAACTAGATGAGAATTTAATTACTGAATGACTGAGTGAAAGATGAAGAGACAGAAAGAAATCAACTATTTACTCTTAATTCTTTGTGTATTTAACCACAGTGATTCAGTTCTTACAGGCTTGTTGGAACGTTTACGTTTTGACGGCGGATGCTTTGTGTATCTTAACAACCAGACTGTTTTAGTTGTGTTCGGCATCTTAGAGCCACTCAAAGGCCCAATAATTCAAAGTGAGTGATACTTTTCTCCCACATGTAACATTGCCTAGTGTCTCGCAAACCTTTCCATGTCTCTCCTTATTGTATTTAATGGCAGACACATATTAAAATTACTGAAGTTAATCAACCGTTTGATTTGACTGTAAAAATGCCAAACACAGCTGTGCTCGACATGCATGAAAAACAGCTGTATGTGAAACATCCAATATTTTCACAAGAAAAAAAGTGTAAGTGAAAATCCCAGTCAACTGTATGACCTCAGCTCTTGTGGAAGCCAAGTATTCAAGTCATTAAGGAATGCTGAGGCATTCGCTAAATGTGCTGCACCATTTGGTATTTCATCCCTAAAACTTTGTCACTGTAGTATACAGTATACATAGAGTTTAAATCAGTTCAGCATGTCGAGCAAGGCATAAAGGTTCTGTAAAAATGTACATATTAGAGCAATAGGTGAGACTGTGGAAAGAGGGGCAATTATTTTCTCAGTTGGTCAACAAAAATCCAGAGTAGATACACTATTAGCGGCTTATATTCTCCCCCCCCCCTTCATTGTATCTACAAGACGCAGTAAGCCATGAAAGCATGACCTTAAACCTGGCCACCCACTTGATTTTGACAACTGCTGCGTTTTTTTCCCTGTATATATAGAATCGGTTGTTCTGGGTCAAAGCAAACAGCTGGATCTATTTAAAAGAACTTCCCCTAGATGTCATGTAGATAAGGGACACGTTAATACAGATCCTTTCACTAGGTTCATAAAGATTGCAGTAAAAAGAAAACATCTGTTGCATACTGGTTAATTTAATAACAGTGGACAAGCAGCCTTAAGGTTTCACAAAACATGGAGCACAACTATAATATAATCTGATGTCATGTTTTCCACCGTGATGTTTCTGGTGGTTTGAATGAAGCTGAGGAAGCACTACAGGAACTGAATGCGGCATTCATCACAGTAATTATCATAATATGGCCTTTAATCGCCAAATTGTCAGTATCACCTAGATATATTAATATCCACAAAAGCTGTTTTATTTCTCATGAAAACTCTTCTATTGATCGATTTATCAGATAACCAGACCAGCATGATGAGATTGGGTTTAATGGGTTTAATCCATATTGAACCAAACCACAGTGGAACATACAGTATGAACAGTATGAACACCAAGATCCATACAGAGCAAGAGGGTGAAAAATCGGAGAGTGTTTTGGTGGTCAGATTTGGGGATATATATATATATGTAGTTTATGTTTGGCTTGAGAGTCTACATCAGAGGTAAAATTGGCAGAAATCATTGGAAAAGTTTGGAAAATAAGTGTATAATGAGAAACTCTCTCAGTCACTCACTCTCTCACTCACTCATTTTCTACCGTTATCCGAACTTGTCGGGTCACGGGGAGCCTGTGCCTATCTCAGGCGTCTTTGGGCATCAAGGCAGGATACACCCTGGACGGAGTGCCAACCCATCGCAGGGCACACACACTCTCATTCACTTACACACTACGGACAATTTTCCAGAGATGCCAATCAACCTACCATGCATGTCTTTGGACCGTGGAAGGAAACCGGAGTACCCGGAGGAAACCCCCGAGGCACGGGGAGAACATGCAAACTCCGCACACACAAGGTGGAGGCGGGAATCGAACCCCCAACCCTCGAGGTGTGAGGCGAACGTGCCAACCACTAAGCCACTAAGCCACCATGCCCCCTATAATGAGAAACAAACAAACAAACAAAAAAAAAAACAGGTTGCTTGAAGGTCCTGCTGAAGAGTCTATGCACTAAGCTAACAAACCCGAACCAGAATATTTGTGCCTCTCCACTACCACCCAATCTACACCAAAACAACGAGTTTAACACAACAGTCTTGTGCAGACATGTTAAGCTCACCTGCATTTTCAACACCTTTCAGATAACAAACAGTGCACTTGCTTTGTACTTCCATCAAAGGAATTCCAAGCTACCTCCAGCAAACCCATCTCAAAGTCCCAAGCCAAGTAAAACCTTAGGGGTTGATGTGGTAAGAGGACTGACATGACGACTGCTTTGCTCATTATTTTTGTCAATGTGATGCATGAACCACTTTCTCTGAGTCAAACTGGTCTCAAAGCCAGGTTCCTATGTTGTTCTTCAAGGAATTCCTTCTTTCTTTATGGTGAGTTTGGTCAGACAGCTAAATCCCAGGTTAGCACTTGAGTTCCAGCCAAAGATCAACAGACATTTAAATCCAAGGAATGCACATTTTGTTGTGAACTCTTGTTCTGGTATCATAAGGAGGCCACAAAGGCACTCTTGATCTTTGGTGTTTCTGATAATGTCTTAAATCTGAAAGGTTCCTGTATGGTAAACAATCCGATGCTCCACAGGGATGCTTTCCTTAGCAAGATTAAGGAGAAGACTCAGAGGGCTTCTCAAAGTTTGTCTTTATCTGCATTCCATTATTGCACACATTGCCCTTTCCAAGGAGTTTTAAAAGTAGGGGGTAAGCTAGCTCATTGAACAAAAGTACGCATTGTTTTCAGCATTTCAACCCTGTTAAGGCCATGCCGCTGCTGAATCAGCAAACCAGCGTTGAAAGATTTCCATCTCTCCCTCTCGTTTTCTTACTCTCTGGGGTTCTTCATTTCCTGAAACACTCCAAAGTACAGTCAGCAAAGCTTGCCACCAATCAGTCAACAGTTTTTGGTCCTCCTGATGGGACCCATGAGGGAAAGAATACCTCCAGAATGAGACATATGTATGTTCAGGACAGCTAAACATTACACATTGCTTCAGGTTGTATATGTTGTAGAGGAGAACCCTACAGTGACTGGAGGATAATGGGTGTACTGGAAGTTTAAACTGGGGCAGATTAGATTTTTTGGATGGCCTTGTCTTGGCATGGTCATGGTGGGAACTCAATGAAGTTTACTGTATTCACAGAGAATTCTGAAATGTTATTAACACATAGTCCATTGAATGCATAGGTTATTAAGATTTGTATGTTATTTCCCTTTTCATAAAATGACACAAAACATAAGAATTCGAGAAATTGGTATTACATAGACTTGTGTTGTTGTTCTTTACTGGGATTGACATTTCCTTGGGTCTTTTTTGGAGACATTTATAAATGTCATTCATAATGATTCTGTGATTTGAACTTCTCCTGCCACTACTGTCTAGGTTGTGGATACAGAAAATTACATTTACAGCATTTAGCAGACACTCTTATCCAGAGTGACAGATTTTTCTTATTTCAGTTTATACACCTGAGCAATTGAGGGTTAAGGGTCTTGCTCGGGAGCCCTGCAGAGGCAACTTGGTGGACCTGGGATTCGAACCAATGACCTTCTAATCAGTAGTCAAACGCCTTAACCACTGAGCCACCACATCCCACAAAATTGATCACCTTTTAACCAATCAGATTCAAAAATTCATGGTATAATAATGAAATAATGCTTGACAGGACAATGAACTACTGAGCAGCCAGTTTCAAGACATTCAAACATATAATCATTGTAAAATCTAATAGTTACCTATTAACTATATTAAGAGCATGCTATTCAAAAGATATCTTCTGTGTGTGTATGTGTGTGTGTGTGTGTGTGTATGTTATGAACTAAAAATGCCAAATCGTAACTTAAGCTTCCAGCTGGATTGAGTTTGACAGGACAAATCTCACAAGTCAAACCATCAAAAAATTGAGAAGCCAGAGAGGCACAGCATGGAAATGTTAATCGAATCAGCATGGATGCTCAGATAAACAACATTTAACCTGGCATGATCTTCCATGAAAGGGTGCTGAGATTTTTTTTAAAGCAAAGTGAAAGGTCATTGGGAGTGATGGTTGAACTTCTTTCGAAGGAATTTGAGGCTGTGACATTTTAACGTCTGGTGAAATCTCCACAGACAACATAAAGACCCTCTTGGAGGGGAGTTCTTTATTAGCGCATACCGGAAAAGATTAAGATTTAAGATGTTCACATTAGCATTACCGGAAAGAGATTAGTGAAACGCAACCAGCTTTTGATAAGGAACAATAAGGTTGGTAGTAAACTGTATCACTTGTCACGCAACACATTTTGTCATCATCTTCTGCAACATATGAAATACAGATGGTAAACAGACCGAGATGCAGGCCGATGACATCTTCGCCAAACACTAAATGCATCCAAACCCATTTAGCGAGCCAACTTTCTTTTTTAATAAATTTTTGTTTATCGAATACTCACAAAGACACAGTGAGCATCGCAAATTGAAGAATGTAGTTCTTTAATCAAGGTTAAGACGTCGCTCTCGTTCAGCATCCGCTAGGTTTCTCGTGTCTCTTCACACAAGATGCATTTGTGTTTGTTCTTGACCTTTACAACTGTTGTCTGTTATGATAATTGGTGTCTTATAGCCTGTGCAAATTCAGAGGAAATTAATGGCACATGCTCTTACACACATATTTGAGTGGGAACAAGGTTTAAACCCAGGCATCGTTTTGACTTTTCACATATTTTAGCTGATCATTTATATGTGGATGGAAGAAAAGTTGCTGACAAAAGTCTGTTAAAAGAAAATACTTGGTTCTGATTGGTCAGAAATATTATTATTGATTTTTTAAGGAGATATTTAGAGTATTTAACATTTTTTGAAGGAGTCTCCAGTGTTAGCGCTTTGTAACAGTCGAGGTAAAGCCATTTTAGTTTTCCACCATAAGGAGAGTCTAACAGATTGAAGGAATTTACAGTTTACTGGTTTCTTGTGAACATATTAAAGTTTTTATTTGTTTTCGGTAGTTAAAAGCACGAGAAACGGCGCCAGAGGTGGGGATTGGTTCTCCACAGTTGGTCCTATCCTCCTTGCACTGTAGCAGATCAGGCACAAATGCAGACATGGCATAACATAGCATATGGCATAACAACTCGGTTAATATGAACAAAGCTATGCATAAACAGGTCTCTACATATAAACCTGGATGGCATGGCTTCCTGCCTTTTGGCCCACCGATATACCTTACGTTGAGATACACATTCACGTTCTAATATCGATACAGTGACTGGACCCCCATAAAGACCCCTAGTGGACTGGCAATGGATTGTCTCAACAACTCTTTTTTGTTTTATTTAATTTAATTTTTGATTTGATTGACTTTTTAATCATTTGATTGAAGGTTTACTCAGAGGTATGATGTGTCGTTAATTAATTATTACTAAATATTGGCAAAAAGCTGTGGTAGAAGAGGAAACATAAGAATAATATCCAACATATTCATTATTTTCATATACTAACAAATATATGAATCTAAGACTGAAAAACCATGAAGCCTGCAGGTCTCAGGTATAGTTGGCTGAAGACTTTGTAGACTTTATATGCAAACTTGGATTCATTTTGAGATTCCATCTGAGCTTTTGCCAGATAAAACTATGGATTATAAAAACATTAAGTTATAACCCTAAAGCTTTTGGTGATTCTCCAGAGCTAAAATAAAAAAAATTAAAAAAAAAGGATCCGGATGCATGAGCTGCTACAGTTGGCTTTGAGTCAGCAAATCTAACATTTCTAGCTAATACACACATACAGTACAGTACAGGAACGTAGTCATCAGGCATGTTCATCGGGTAGACTGGAAACGTACCTTTGCGAGGTAAAAATTTTGTTACCTTATGCAGAAACACAGATAATACCAATTCTGAACATGATAATTAGATTTCATAGTATGCTTGTTTATCTTGGCTGGGGTAACAATCATTTGACAGGGACAATGTCTGATATTCTCCTACAAAGTAAGCATATTTTATTTGTACAGAGCTCTATTAATTCCTGATTTTCTATCATAACGTAGCGTAACTCTCACTAATATGTTTAGGGATCTCCAAAATGACCTGAATAGGAAAACCAGATGTTTTTCTTTTTTTAGTTCATTTATGATTACACTGTCATCCTTGTCATCAGACAGAGCACATACACACACACACACACACACACACACACACACACACACACACACACACACACACACACACACACACACACACACACTTAGGGCGATTTTTCCTGTATTTGCTCACTGCTGCCTGCCAAAACTTACAGGAAGAATAAAGGGAGTCAGCTCTTAATCGAGGGAAAAGTAAAAAGAGCTTCTCGTTTTTGCTTCTTTGTGCCAATGTAACCATGGCTTTGGATTTAATATTTATCCAGCCACATTAAGAACTTTGATAACACACTTTCCTCACTTCCCTGATGCTAAGAAAATCTACTTGGGTGTGCATGAGAAGTGTTTTTCTAGTTCAACAGAATCCCATAAGAGAAAGATGAAACTCTGTGAAAAAGAAATGCTACAATCTGATTGGCATTGCCATGTTATGACATCACATTAATAGAGTCCTTCATGAAGTATACTAGACACTGGCAGATTCCATTAAAAAACACGTGTAATGGATTCCTGAGTTATCTTATGAGCCAAATTATCAAAAAATCAGTTGCCATGGGGACAGAACAAACAGCACACAATATTTCCATCATAAATAATACTAGTTGCCATTGTGATGTGACACCGATGTCTAAGCTATTGTTTTCTTCTCACCCACTTCAAGGATGGATGAAAATTACAACATTATTCCTCATGGAGTGAATTTCCAGGACCCCATCTTCCCTGACACGCCAGAAAACCATCGCATGTTCGCCAGCCTCTTCCAGTTCTCCAACTGCACATCTGGGACTCAGGTCCACACGTACACTCCAGAGTGGGAGGCACAGGAGGACAGCCGGGTAAGCCCTTGTCAAACAATCAACCTTTCAATTATGAGTATAAAAAGCATTGGAGCACAACAGCTATAATAAAACCCACATGAACGTTTACTTTAAAAATGCTAGCTCTGTAATCTAGCCTCTCTAATCATTGAGATGATCTCGTGTCATTCATGAAAACTTTCTGTATCATTTAAAGCTGTAATTGACTTCCACCTCACCATTACACTAAGCAGTAGTCGTGAATAAGGCAAAAATATTTTCCAGTTCCAATCTCTGCATTATGACTGACATGGTCTAGTACAGTTATTCCAACATGCCTGATACACTGGTTTATCTAAATCTCATTGAAGGCATGCAACGGCCTAATCATATACCGTTTCCTCTCTTTAATACCTGTGAGCTCACTTGTGCTTGTTTTATCATCCTTTCATGAACATGTTTCTTGTAGGTGTATAAATGAGAGCCTGTAGGTTATTGAAGAAGTTGTATGATATTCAATCCTAAAGCTTTTGCTTGCGAATCTTGAGGAAAAATACTTACTGGTTATTTCTGGGACATGGTCTTTGGAAATAATAAGCAATTAATCAACCTTTATGAAATCAACCGTCTGAAATCCTTAGTGCTCTCTTAAAAGTATGTGATTCTTATAAATACATGTTTATTATTAATTAGTTCTTTCTGTGGCTGTACATTTTTGTGTAATTTTGCAACAATCCATCTCAGCTCTATCAGCATCACAGTGTTAACACTAAGTCATGTGCACTAATTTGCTGAACTTAATAAATTTCCAAGGACCTTGTTTTTTTTTTTGTTTTTTTTTTACTAGGGAGCTGGTTTCAATCCAATCCTGAGCTCTTGTGAAAGCTTTCTGTCATAGCAAAGCAATGAGACCAGATTAGGTTACGGTAATGAGTCTCAGTTTGTATCAGCGATCATTTGGAAGGACGAGGAACAGCAGACATTTGCTTTCATATGTAATTGCATTCATATTTTTGTTGAAGTCAGAGCGAAGTTTTGTGGAAGGCAATGCATGTCTCTTGTCCTTCGTTTCATCAAGTCAAAGTTTTTTTTTATTTATATTCATAAAGTTAATTAATCATTGATAAATATTGGCAAAAAGCTGTGGTAGAAGAGGAAACATAAGAATAATATCCACCGTATTCATTATTTTCATATACTAACAAATGTATGAATCTAAGACTGAAATACCATGAAGCCTGCAAGTCTCAGGTATAGTTGGCTGAAGACTTTGCAGACTTTGTATGCAAACTTGGATTCGTTTTGGGATTCCATCTGAGCTTTTGGTTATTGAACAAGTTGTATGATATTCAAGCCTAAAGCTTTTGCTTGCGAATCTTGAGGAAAAATACTTATGGTAAAAACTCGGAAACTATTTTTTTTACAGCCCAACCAGTAAAAAGGTAAAAAAAAAAAAAAGAAAGAAAACTGTACATCATGAATTTTTCATTGCCAGCAGAAATAGCTTCCTGTTTAAAAATAATTCCTGTGAAATGTTTGCATACCTGTATGACAGGTTGTCATGGAGGTCACCGAACAGACTGCACAGCAGCATTGTATGGCATGGACAATTACCCAGCTGAATTTGGGCCTTGTTTTAAGTGCAGTGGACAGTGTCCATACAGTCTATAAAGGACAGGCAATTAAATACTGCTTCACTGATATACACACATGTGCAGCTGTAATTTTCGATAGTTTTATTGTTGCACAGTTTTGTTGTATAGTCTGGTCATACTGCAGTTTACCACAATCATTCATCCCCTTGCATATGGTTCACATTTATCCGAGTCACATATTTATATCGTAATAGTCCAGATTCACATTATAGCTACACAAAAACCCAGATGGTAGCAATACCGAAAGAGCTATGTAGGAAATCTTGGATTATAGGAATGATCACTGCATCATGTTAGACGTAATTTAAAATCACTTACTCCACTTCCATGAAAATGTTTGGAGCTAGATTTACAATGTATGTTTAAAGAAAAGAATATAAAAAGACAAAATATTGTCTTATATCTGCTGCAGTCATCTACATATCGGTGTAGTCGTAGAACCTTGTTAGTTGACATTATTGCTTTTAAAAGCATTTATATTTTTGCTAATGTGATCTACACAGGTACCACAGTGATGTGATCTATTGTTGTCTAAAAAAATTGTTCAAATAATGTTTTCTACATTAGATGTGATCCATGAATGTCATCTGCACGTTCTGATCTACTACAGTGATGTGATCTACAAAAATGATCTATGTTTTCTGATCTAGCACAGTTGTGATTTACAGTAGTAAAGTGTTTTACACAGTGATGTGATCTACTTATGTGATCTCCACTTTTATCACTGTGATGTGATCAACTATTGTTAAGTGCGCTTATTTTGATTAAATGATTTGATCTACTAAACTGATGTGATCTACAAATAGGATTTACACATTCTGAATTAGCACAGTGACGGGAGATCAAATTATGTGATCTATCAAATGATGTGATACTTGAATGTGATCTGCACATTCCGATCTACAATTGTGACCTACTTTTAGCTATCCATTCTGGTCTATTATGATAATGGAATCTACTTATTCAATCTACACAATTAGATCTAGTGCAGTAACATGATCTACTAATGCAGTTTATACAGTTTAATCTAGCACAATGATTCAAATTAGATGAAATAATGTGATCTTCCACAGTTATGTGATCTGCACATTTAATCCGACTACAGCAATGTGATCTGGTAATGTGCTCTACCCATACAGATCTAGCACAATGACTAGAGATCAAATCATGTGATCTACTACAGTGATGTACTGCATGAATTCTATCTGCACATTCTGATCTACTACAGTGATGTGATCCGTGATCGACATAATCTGATCTGCTATAACAATGTGATCTATTGATTAGTTACATTTACTTTTACAGCATTTGGCAGACGCCCTTATCCAGAGCGACGTACATAAGTGCTTAAATCTCTAACATTGAATACATTAATGCTGGTTCACTAGGTTACATACTTAAGATACCATGAGTTTAAAACATTTGTTCAAAGTTACAATGAAAAGGTGTCAAAGGTTTTTTTTGTTTTTTTTTTTAAATGCAAAGGATAAGGAAAGAAGTGCTAGTTGAAGTGTTTCCTGAATAAGTAGGTCTTCAACCGCCGCTTGAAAATAGCCAGTGACTCAGCTGTCCGGACCTCTAGGGGAAGTTCATTCCACCACCTTGGTGCCAGTACAGAGAAGAGTCTTGTAGTATACTTGCCTCTTACCCCGAGAGATGGCGGAACCAGTCGAGCAGTGCTGGTAGATCGGAGGTTGCGGGGTGCAGTGTGAGGAATGATGAGGGCTTTGAGGTAAGAGGGAGCTGGTCCATTTTTGGCTTTGTAGGCCTGCATCAGTGTTTTGAATCGGATGCGTGCAGCTACCGGAAGCCAGTGGAGGGATCGCAGCAGCGGGGTGGTATGCGAGAACTTTGGCAGGTTGAAAACAAGCCGGGCAGCTGAATTTTGGATCATTTGCAGAGGACGGATTGCGTTCATAGGTAGACCTGCCAGCAGTTACAATAATCTAATCTACTTCTTATTTTTATTTGAATATTTAGTCATTTTATACCCGTGGTAGGATTTTACATGCCATGATTTCAACTAAAAAGTGTTGGAATGAACAGAAACAGTGTTTAAATGAGCACCTTTCTCATGGCTATTTTTACAGATAAGCTGCTTGTATTTTTAACACTAATTGAGCTGCTTGGAAACATGCTTTAAGTTTTAAGATTTAAAAAGGTCAAAGGAAGTAACACTGTATTATTGTTGAAACGATCATTATTGTATGACCATACTTACCAAAAAAAAAAAAAAAAAATCTGAATTTCAGTCCTCTGCTTCTTACATTCATGAATTCTTGAGATTATGCCAGTTAAAACAAAATACAGTTTTTGATGCATTCAGATTAGGCTGTTAGATGGTTGGGAAAATGTGTGTAGATGCTGAGCTTTCCTTTAAGTATGGAACATTCCGTAGCCACAGACAATCAAGCGAAGTTGCCATAGTTGTGGTCAGATTGGTTATCAAAACCAGCAGTGGCTTGCACTCATTCAAACAAAGACCGCTCTTAATTAGAGACAGATACATATAAATTAGGAAAACCTGCTCGCTTCATCAACATTTCCCACAATACCACAATTCCCATGATAGTTTATTAAAACACAGAAATAGTGTCAGTAGTTATCCATTAAACCTTTAATGAACTAAAAAGTCCTAAAGGTGCTCTTTTCAAATGATATTGATGCCTATAAAGCCAAACTCTGCAGTTCAATTTTTTTTTTTCTGTTAGAGACATGACGTAACGAAGCTGACTGGGGATGTGGATTGCAAATAGAATAGAACGTAAAAAATAATGCCATTTATTAAAAGCAGTTCATTAATTGCACCTCACGGGCAAAAGGATATCTTATAAAATCAGTTAACCACATAACGGAAATTTGGTTTAAGGTTAACACACAGCCAAAATGAGCAATCAAATAGTCTTTTCCTGAATACACTAAATCCTGTTTAAACTAATTAGCTTAGAGACGGAGAAGAAATAAAGAGCGGATTTTGTTAAGGTGTTCAGCTGGAAGGAGATGTTGTGGGATTTCTGAGTTTACTCTGTAAATGGGAACGTCCTCTGTACAAAAATGATTTGCACTTTGTACTTTGTAACATGACAAGCTGCATTTTTTATTTATTTTTTGGATAAAGATTATCAAGAAAAAAGAATGGCTGGCGATGGAAGATCTGTTTTAACAGGAACTAACTTGAAATTAACTAAAGCTGATGTTTCACAACATTATATGTAATTATAAAATATGTCTTTCTTTAATAAATTGTGTTTTGTTTGCATTTGTAAATTGCGCTGGTGTGATAAGAATAAAACACTTTGAAGCTTGTGCCGTTATAGGAAACCGGGGTGGTTTTTGGAACTCCATTTCATGTTGTATTGTATCACCCTGACATTGAATGTTTTTCTATAAAATTATGCACTGTGTTTTATTTCATAGATCTCAGTTGCAGCATAGTCTGCCATTCATTTTTATGTTTTGAATGCATTTGCAATTCACATTTGCTGATTCACTTGGCTAATTATATTACTATATCTTATTTACATCTACTTTTCTTCTTGTCTCAAAGCTTCTGTGCTCCACAGTGCAGAAAGCTCTCTTTGAGGAAGAGGAGAAGGCCAAAACTCTTTCTCAGAAGGTTAAGGTGCTTGAGAAAGCCAACAACCACCTGAGGGATAAAGTGAAGAACCTGAAGCGTTTGCTGAGACTGGCCAAACGGGAGACCAAGGATCAGACGGTGCTTCTTAAACAGCTTCATGAGTCTGAACCAGAGCTTCCACATCCACAGCAAGATACCACCCAGGTTCAAAAACCTGTTAATCAGAAGATCCTGCCAAGGAAGCTTAAAAACTAAGGAATTTAGTCTAATTGCTTCCAAACTGGGAAATTTTGCTTAAGTACTGCCAGGTAGTCAAACCAAATACACAACAGTAGGTATGTGTATCAATAAAATTTCCATAGACTAGAATGAAACTTATAATATGGAAGTTAACAGACTTACAGTACAAACAGTATGTATGCATCAGCTCAGGATTAACAGAGAAAGGAACTGACCCAGAAAACATGAATGTGCATCAGGTTAGTACGTAATGAGAAGAAATGTTGAATATCAATGAATGAATATTTTCCAGCTATTTTGATCCATGTTCAAAAGGAAACTACTGTAATACATTCACAGGGTCAGAAATGTACAGAGTAGATCATAGTCAGAGGTCAGCATCTTGTCAAATGGTTTCGTAAAACAGCTAGAATATTAACCGATGGATTATGGTGTGTCCATTAATAATTCCATAATTATCATAATTCCATAATAATTCTATCCAATGACCATCCACTCCTTTTCAAATGCACATGTATAATAAAACATTTTGTTAAAGCCATCCTGTACATACCTGGATTTAGAAGCACTTACAGTCAAGTGCCAGTAGGCTGTCATCAGACTGATATTTTTTCCTTTAAGTCTTGCATAAAAGAATGTCAGAATTTCACAATATTTGACCATTTAAGGTTAAAGCTTTTTCGTATATTCTCAAAACATGGTGCACTTGATATCTCTGGAATGTTACACTACAAATGTCTCTCCAAATGTCTCTCAGCATTTCTTTTATGAAATCAGTCTGCATAGTGCTTCTTTTCTTTTTACTTTTTTCTATTTTTTTTATTTTTTTTTAATAACCAGGGTGCTGAGCACTCCATAAATAAAACCACTACTCAGTATGGCTTATTCTAAGGCCACATGTTTTAGTATTTAGTGAACTGATATGAATTTGTTATGTTAAGGTCAACGATTTTACTAAAAAAAAGAATGAATTGTAAGCAATATTGTTTTTCCATGTATGGTTAACATATTCACAAGTTTTTATGTATGCCATTAAAATGAAATAAACATGCTGTTTTACTTAAGTGCCTTATGTAGAGTTGTTTTAGACATTAAATTTAACTAGCCATTCTTTACTAAACGAAACAATGATACAAAGTGGTGTAAGAGGAATAAAAACACTCAGAACATGCTTTTATTGGGGTTTGTTTTAGTAGTAACATATGTAAACATAATTATAATTATTATTTATTTTTTATATTCTGTCTATATAATATCAGTCTTTATCATGTTTTATTCTGTATATATAAAACATCATGTGAATTTGTTGTGAAATTGCAGCTATGGAACTGCATGAATGAATATCCATGGAAATTCCCATTTAGCCTGCTATAGAAGACACTTAATATCCAGAATGTCACAAGAAGGAACTAATCATCTGGTTAACATTTCCCGATCCTTCAGTTCTCTCCAGCGCTGGGACACTGATCCTATATTAACATGGGTCCTACTTCTTGTCTTATCATAAGCCTTTCTTCTCTTTCTTTCTTTCTTTCTTTTTAACCTCCATGTCAATGTTAAAACCGCTTTCTGCTAATGTCGCACATGCGCACTGAACACACTCTCCGCCACATATTGACAAGACATGTCCCTTTATGCTCATTGGTTACACGTTTGTTTTGTTTTTTTGTTTATTTTCCAACTCAGTTTTCCGAAGCATTTCTGAAAAATCGGACCCTACCTTTAATATCCAGAATGTCACAAGAAGGAACTAATCCTCTGGTTAACACTTTTTTCTGCACAATCAACAACATGACACTGTAGCTTTATCAGCACATAACACATAGATCAACCCAAATTTTTCCCATGAGCAGTGAGAAATATAGCCATCTCGCTCATTGATGACAGGAATGTGGAATCCCAGTCTCACTCGAGGCCCAATATTTTGAAATATGTGATCTGGATTTTCAGTTCTACACTGATTTATGTTGTTATATGTGGTATGTAATTTTTTAGTGGAGAGGAATTTGTTTTCTTTCTATGGACCTCACACTGAAGGAGTACATTTGATTGACATCCAGGTGTACATCTGGTATGTGTTAGAGATTATTTTTATCGAAGTTTTATTTTTATTGTCAATCTAGACATAGACAAGTATAAGGAAGAACAAAAAAGCATTTCCAAAGGTCTTGGTGCCACACGATGAGTGTACACGATAAACAACACACTGAGGAAGACAAAGCGGTAGTGCAGAGTAGACAAAACAACAGAGAGAAAAGAACAAGAAACACAAACAATGGAACAATGTAATAAATACGACACACAATGGACATTAAACACAATAGTGTAGTGCGTGGAGGGTGTGGTGAGTAAAGCATGATCACTACTGGCTTCATAGAAAAATGTGTTAATTATAATGGATTGATTAAGTGGCTGGTGTGTGATATACTGTATCTGAATTTGTTAAGTCCAAGGCAGTATATTATTAAGGATCCTGACAACTTCTCTAAAGAAGCTGTGGACATGGACTTTTTTTAGACTTTTTTTATGATTATGTGACCCAGATGGTTGGAGTTCTTTGTAGACTGAGTTTAGATGAGCTTATGAAGACTTTACCGGTTGGAATCGGCCTCTCTTAGAGTAGAAGGAAGAGAGATTGTCTGAAACAAGTAGGGATCTCAAGTATGAACTTTCTATACATCATAGAATTTTGAACCAAGCCAAAGTTCTCTGATATATATCAAAGCAAAACTTTTCCGAGTTTTATGTCCAAAACTGAATAGAATTTCTCCAAAATCTCCAGAATGCCTTCACAATATGTTTTCACGCAATCTGCACTGGAAAGCATACCATCTCATACCACTTTCAAAAGAGAAATGAGATTATAGACTTTCTACATCCAGTCGTCCGTGACAGATCAATTCTGACTTTTCAAAGAGGTACACCGACTTTGAATAACACATCCCATTACATTCTCTTTAAGTCAATACATCATACTCTGCACCAAACGCCCAACACACCTCCAACGAAGGTATATAACTTTACAGACAAGCTGAAAAACAGATGTTTCACTTAGGGACATCTGTCCTGCTGGGAGTGTTGGAGCTATTTGAATACATGTATTTGTATGATATTTTAAAGGTGATGCCCTGACGGCATGCTTTACCGTTTTCCATTCTGCAAATCTAGACAGATTTTTGAAATAAGACTTTGAAAGGCCCATTCTGGCAAATGCTGGCTATGTTATCTGTCTAAATCATGGCATAAATCTAACCCTGCAAAATTCACTGATGTACACCAGATTAATCATTGAGATTTATGCCCACTGGTATAAACTAAAGCCCCATGTCTCATCTGGTTCTGCCCATAGTTACCACATAATTAATAACAGCTTCCATGGCTCCTTCTAATAAAAAGAAACTTCAGCTCCTACGTGTTTTTTACAATTAATAACAGCCCTGTAAATGCAGAGATATGCTTTGGTCTGTTTCAGAGTGACCAGGGTAATTTTCCCACAATACAGCCTGCAAGAAATCTTTAGGCTTTTGTGTTTTATGGCGAGATTTTACAGATCTATAAATGTAGTCTTGGTGACTGTGAAGCATTATGTGGTCCTTTTGTATGAATGCACATGGCTGTACATGTTATAAAAGTTCAAAATGTCAAGAATGGAAGAAAGTCAGAAGGGGTTTTGGTCAGGTAGCCTCCATGGAGATGCTTATTGATTTTAATGGTCCTACTATCAATATTAAGAGTTTTCGGAGGCAGGTTTTGAAGCGGTCCCTCAATGAATCTTCCATGTCTTTTTCTAGCATCGTCCGTCTGTCCACCGTGAAAGTGAAGGAATAATAATCCCTGTCCATGGCTGCCAAGGTGAGATCTATGTCTATAAATCAGCATACATGCGCTTAGTCAAAATTCTGCTTACAGAGAAATTGAGAAACAGTGACGGCTGCAGTCTGTTCGTTGTTCAGCTGGAGGCAGAGTAGCAAAAAGAAATCACTGGAAATGGAAGAAATCTATGAGCTTCTCAGTTTTAACAAATCTCCTTGAAAAATGTACGAAAATAAAAATAAGAAGGGAAAGAGAATGAGCCGGATCTAGTTTGAATTCAGAACATTCATTTTAGCCTTCTAATGAATAAGCAACCATGATACGTACAACAATTTTAACTTGAAGGCTTGGAAACACTACTTATACACCTCAAAGCTCCAGGGTTCCCATTTTGATCTTGAGCTCAGGTTACCGTCTCCACAGAATTTCCTCTGGGGTTTCCGGCTCTGCTAAATTGGCATCTCAAACAGGGTGTATTCCTACCTCAATGCTTCTGTGATACATTCTGCGACTAGGATAAAGAGCTGAAAACTAAAAAATAGAATTTTCTAAATCATATGCAACAAAATAATAGCAAACCTTTAACCCAAATGTGCCAGATTGTTGAGTGATAGTACAGTGAAAAACATGTATAAAGAAAAAAAATCAAATTTAGCTATTTCTACAGAAGCCATATATAAACATTACTCTAAGCATACCATTACATTTTTCCTAAAAATAAATGTAAAAAAGTATCCCCATGTGTTCAACGGTGATGATCATGTAATTTTATAAAGGGTGATATGTCCAAAGAAGTTTATGCTATGTGCTTCCTGTTTGCGTATTCAAAGCAAAAATTTTGATGTACTTGTCAAAGTATAAAAGTTGCTTTAAGCATCAGGTCATGCAGTATGAAAATAATGGTTAATGGAATTAATTAAGGTTAAGGAAGTAAGAACGCATGTAAAAACACACCACACTTTGGCAACAGTATCCTAACGAACAAGACCTGTGTTTCTTTAGACCACATGTAGCGATTTTATTTGGTGCGACTCTCAGTTCTGACGTTTTCCCATGAAATAGCAGTGGAAAGCATGTTAGAAAAGCTTTTGTCGCAGTTCAAGCCCAAAACTTTGCTGCCCAGTCCATTTGGCATGTCTTGAACAAAGTGTCTGAATACATTACAGGGTAATTAAAAGCTATTTGGGGGATTGTGTTGACGGTTTTGAATAAACAGAGTGTGGTAAGTGTACAGGCTCACGATTCTCCATCCAAGAGACATGAAAAGCCAAGAAGAGCAGAGAAACGTTTCAAATACAGAGAGAACAAAAGTGGAACATGGCAGATGATTATTTAATGATGTGAAACAATGGCATGCTGTTTTGGCATGCTACAGCATTAGATGTAAGGTGAACAGCACTGGGGATATGACACAAACCATAAGACTAGCATTCTGTTTAAGTACTTTACAATCTGTGTGTGTGTGTGTGTGTGTGTGTGTGTGTGTGTGTGTGTGTGTGTGTGTGTGTGTGTGTGTGTGTGTGTGTTCAGAGCTCCTGGCATTAACAAACGTTTTTATGTCCAGAACAGCTCAGACATCTCCAGAGTCGCAGCAACAGCATGCAACAGCATGCCTCTTGATGGTTGATGTGAGCTGCAGATTTTATTTTTAGGCTAAAATTTAATAAGAGGAGACATCACGATATACTGAATTCCCACCACCACTCGTCATAGTCATAATAAAGAACTATAAGCGTTTACTTTCGAATCAACTAATTAAATATGCAATGAATGATTTTATTACATTGGTGTTAAATTCTGGATTTGATGGTGTTTGATGGTGTTAATTTACTATAACAGCACAGTAGTTGACAGTTGTTTCAGCTGCCGTTCGAATCACAAGTTTATATCAATCCACAAGTTATCATTTCTATAGATACGTCTTATACATGGACTTGTATTACACTTGTATTTTACTGCAAATGCTTGACAAAAATGCAGGACATTACACCTCTGTACCTGTAGGGGGCATCCTCCTATAAAGTAAGTACAAAACACTTCTTCCATACACAACCCAACTTCCTGTTTACTATATAAAGTGCCTTCATCCACTCAGTTAGTTTGGTTGCTTCATGTTATATTTCATTTTGCGGTACCTTCATTTAGTGCCATAAAATAACATCCAGCATGGAATCATATTAGATCTACTCTAAACGTCTGTAATATGTTATGTAATTTGCCATTCTCTGTGTCTGTTAGTCTGACTAACTGATTCTAAACACTGTCCAAACATTTATATCATGAAAATCATAAAAATCTTAGAAAAACAAATTCCCACATAGTTTGAATGCATAATTTACACTGGAATGCTCTAACTTGGCAGTTTTGCTGTTGCACCACTTTGTGGTGATTATTTTCAGTGAAGCCTGTAAATTCTTATATGTTAAGAGCTTAACCACATCGCACATAAAGTAAATTGTGGGATCAACTTTATATGGTCTGGTTTAACTAAACACACAAACACTCTCACACTATAACCATATGGTAATATAAGGCATTTTAGTAATGCCACTTGCCTATGAATTGCTCATTTGTATTTAAGAAAATCGGTTCTGCTCATCACCGAGTCTTTTATTGTGTGCTGAATAATAACTTTGTAGCTCAAATATAAGATCTTTATATTAAAGCCTTAAAAACATACTGAATGTGAGCAACACTGCAACGTCAGTAACACAAAAAATTTTATATATATATAGAAATGCAGGCCTTCTAACGTTCAACAATACGCGGTCTATGCCTTTAAGACAAGCCCTGCTCTTTAACTTAAACTAGAACTCTATAAATTCTTCTCTGCACACAGTTTGTGATATATGGAAAAAGATCAGTAAATAATGTGTCTGCAATAAAGTTGTCCAGCATTGGTGTTACATATATACTAAATTACTAATGTTACCAATGATCATGTTTTTTTCCTTCTTTTCCTGAATGCATTTTTGTTAAATGTCTGGAGAATAGTAAACACAGAATTACTAAAGTCAGTAGCTCTTCAGCATCTGCTTCAAAATGAACAAGGGAAGAGAAACCCTAACCCTAATTATAACCCTGGTCTTTCAGTGTTTAAGCCTTGGGTTTAAAGGCTTTGGATCTAAAATTTCGTGCTTAAATTCTTAAATCTCAGCATTACCAAGCTATTTGTTTGTTCTTAGTTCTATCCTTTTGGCTCAAATTCTTGCATGTACTATATGACCAACAGTATGTGGTTCCTCTCCAAACTTTTATCAGGAAATTCGAAGCCCATATTTACTTAGAATGTATTTGCATGCTTTAACATTACAATTTCCCTTTCCCATGTCACAGAATGACAAAACCCCTGTGCACAATATGAGGTCCATAACGACATGGCTTGAGAATGGTTGGAATAGAATCGCTTGAGCTTCCAGCAGAGAGCCCTAACATCAAACTGGACCTCAAATTGAACCCCTAAATGCACCTCAGGCCTTCTCCCCTGACATCAGCATTTGATCTCACTAATGCTTTTGTGGCTGCATGAACACAAATACCCAGACCTATACTTAAAAATCTAGACCTTTCCCAAAAGTTGACAAGGAAATTCACCAAGCACATACTGTATAAGTGTGATGGCCAAGTGTCCACATACTTTTGTCCATATACAGTAGTGTACCGATACTAATAGCAAAAGTAATCAGACATCACTACATCTGTCTGACATCAGTATTGTATCAAATATGATGACTGTATAACATTTAATGCATCATTAAAATGTATTCCCACCTCATTTGTTTGTATATAAATGTCATTTAGACTGACCTCAGTGTAGTTACTTATGCTTTTGGTTCACACATTATGGAATCTGTGAAGATCATTTGTCGTAATGAACGTCCTGTGCTAGAGATTTGGAGGTTTGATATTTCATCCCAGCAATTATGTTTTTAAAAGACAGCACGTAATGAAGAGGCAGCAGAATCCGTGTGTATCCGTAACCCTCTGGTGTATTACTCTTGTTCTCACACAGAAATCTGACTTGGTTGTCCAGAACCTCAGCCAAAGTTCTTTGAGTTCTTTCCTTTCCCACAATCACCACTTACAGTATACTGTACAACCATCAGCTAAGAAATCGGTCGTACTTCTAAGACATCAGTATGTAGTTAGAACTAATTAGTGGATGTTGAACGTATAGTAGGTACCAATATAATGATAAAGTATTTAATCCTGGGTTTACCACAGTTTTCTTGCTTCTTAGATTCCTATCGCTTGGTCTGTAATGGTGTAGCAATGTTTGCCGTGAATGCAGTCACTCTGTCGATTTTACGACTGTTTGTTTTTCAGATGTGGACTGTTGGCAATGGCCACGACGCCAGCACCAGATCCATGCATCCATGTGTTTGTTGTTAGTGGTGCAGAAATGGCTGTTGAAACATATTTGCTGACTCGGACCAACTTTTATAATCTCTCGCATGTTTTCCACATTGCATGTTTGTGGATATCCCGAAGAACCCTATAGGCAGCAGTTCAGTTGTGTGTCATGTGGCACAGATGTTAGAAGTGTTAAAAGCTAAAGGTGTTCTCATGCTAAACTCATCAACAAATTAGAACTCTGAGATGAGATCATTTTAATACAAGTGAAAAAAAAAACCCCAGACCGGATTAAACTAGTGTGGTCCTGCCATCTTTATCCATAGATTTAACATTAAGGTTTTACTGCTCAAGCGCGGCAGATCATATAAATCAAAACCAGATCAGCAGCTTGTGTGAGTTCATTCTGGGTTTTTTTTCCAGCAGGGAGATCCACGCAAAAACTGTGTACAAAATTCGTTTATGTAAACACCCTCAAACATGCTTTGCAAATCACATTCTAAAACAGAGGTTATTTTCCTTTTTAAAACGCTTTTGTTGGTTTTGGAAGAGCTATTTTTCGGTTTTAATTGAGACTCGGTGAAGCCACAACATTTGTGACTGAATCCCCACTCAGATCACTGATCTGTGTAAAAACCACAACTCCCACTCAGCTGGATTGCAAAGCTCCCTAGAGTCTCAATAATAGAAAGTGAGTTTGCTATATTTTGAGTTTTGCCTTCATTTTAGCCAAAAAATTCTGGGAAACTTGAACATTCCTTGGTGTTAAAAAGAACATTAATTTATTCATTCAGTATACATATGCAAGCACACAATAGTATTATCTTGATATGGATTTTCAGTTAAACAGTTTTTTCATTAAAATATATTATTAATATAAGCTCCCACTCAGCTTATAGCATTGGAGACTGCTTGTACTTTTGTTTATATGGTCAGTCTCCGTGTCATGTGATTGGTTTATTTCTCAATTGTGTTCACCAGTTCTTTGTTTGCCCTTGATTATTTTGTCTACTTATACCCTGGTGTTATGTCTTATTGCAAAGTTTGTTTATGGATAT
This sequence comes from Tachysurus fulvidraco, assembly GCF_022655615.1. Taxonomy (NCBI): domain Eukaryota; kingdom Metazoa; phylum Chordata; class Actinopteri; order Siluriformes; family Bagridae; genus Tachysurus; species Tachysurus fulvidraco. The sequence goes on from NC_062519.1 coordinate 15,401,905, forward strand.
GTCTGAGATCACCCTGTTCGCCTGTGCCCCCGAATCTGCTTTGAAGTCTGAATACAAATCTTACGTTGCACATACTCAAACTAACACCAGTGGTGCACATTTGTATTCTGAATCTCTCTCCTGCACATTTTTAGCATCTATTATAATTATAGAGTCATTTTTCTCCACATGCAATTGAGTACACAGACTCAGGGTAACATGGCTGTTGTTAACCACAGAGAATTGGGTCTTCTGTCCTCGAGGTCATGCGGTTTAGCAACAGAGTGAAAATATTGCTAAAAAGGAATAAAACTCACTGCATACATTTTGAGATTTGGCAGTCTGATCTCTCTGAAGACAGTTGAAAGAAGATGAAACACGTGTACAGAAAGGAAAATTTTACATAATCATATTGTTACTCAGGAGAGATTAAGTGAGAGCATGAACAAATCAGAGATGAATGGAAAGCAGAAGAGGAGAAATGTCTAACAACTTGACCGAATTAGTTTGTATGAAACATTATGATGGTTGAGGTAAGGTTACTGTGGGAGGGTTGTATCTGAAACGCTATGCTTGTGGGATTCTGATATACTTCAGAATTGTTTTTCTAATTTAACATGGCGGAAACAGATAAATTTTGCTTGGCACTGTGTGTTTTAGAGCATAATTCCTCTGTGATGTGAAATTTGGCTGAGAATACAGGATGATCCTGGTCTTTCCCATCTTTATCTCTAGAATCTGGTAAACCATACTGGGTTACTGCAGAGCTAAAACCACAGCATGTTCTCTCTCTCTCTCTCTCATTTTCTACCGCTTATCCGAACTACTCGGGTCACGGGGAGCCTGTGCCTATCTCAGGCGTCATCGGGCATCAAGGCAGGATACACCCTGGACGGAGTGCCAACCCATTCAACCGGAGTGCACACACACACTCTCATTCACACACTACGGACAATTTTCCAGAGATTCCAATCAACCTACCATGCATGTCTTTGGACTGGGGGAGGAAACCGGAGTACCCGGAGGAAACCCCCGAGGCACGGGGAGAACATGCAAACTCCACACACACACACACACACAAGGCGAAGGCAGAGGCGGGAATCGAACCCCGACCCTGACGGTGTGAGGTGAACGTGCTAACCACTAAGCCACCATGCCCCTTCATCAAAATTAACCATGTCCAGGAAGAAATAACAGCCAATGCTTCATTAAAATACGATATTTGCTTTCATCTTAATTTGGCATGCTTTCAAGCTCCTGCTTCTACAGTATTGTTGGTAACATTGTAGACACAACCCTGTTAATAAGTCTTAGCAATGCTGTGAATGAAATGTATTTCTAATAAGAAACAAATCTTATTTGACATGAACAGTGTGTAACCTCTGAAGTGAACAACACCACAGCCAAGCTGTTTCACCTACAAAAAAAACATGTGTTCAGCTCTGAGACAAAGTGAAAAAGAGAACAAACCAAAACACAACTATATATTAAGTGAAGCACAGAATGATGGATGAATGAAGAAGAAGAATACAGAAGCTAGAGCCATGTGCAGGGAAATGTATTCATTATTTCTAAAGGTTCTCCCAAAAGGACCCTCAAAAAGTTATATCAGTTTGACTTTGCTTTGGATTCAGTTGTAGAATGATGGAACTCTTTATGCAAAGGAAGACAAGCATAATAACTAGCAATGTTTTCCTCTCTTAATACTCCAATTCCAGAGAAAACTGCAGAATTAGCATTAAGAATCTGAGACAAACTATAATTTGAGTAGCCTTATTATACCCTTTGTTTCCCTTTGGGAAACTCTATGACTATTGAGAGGCAATGAGCAACAATGTGCCAAGTGAGGTCTACCAAAACAGAGCAGAGAAGGTCATTTCTTATTTGAAAAGCTTTAGACTTCATTCTTTCATCCTTCATGCCTAGTGATTTCATTTCAAGAGTTTTCATAGCAGACAAGCCCATCACTAGAAGAAAGGTGTTACATGGTATCGTATGCCCATTACCAGTAAGTCCAAAACCATCAAAAATGGCTATGTATCTATACAGTAAGAGTTAATTGTTTTAGTTGTTGAGTCTCCAGTATCAGCACTTTGTAAAACTAACGAATTTTCTGCTTTGAGAAAGCAACATGACAAACTGACAACAATAAACCTTGTCTTGTAAATAAAAGTACTGACATGAGCACAAGATAGTCCTTATGATTACAGCAGCAGTACTTTATACAGATACCATAGGAAAATGTCTGTGCCATTTCTGTCACACTTCTGTGTCCCTTTCTCACTTTTTTGGAGTAAACAGGTTTTAAAAAATCTTTAGCGGTTGAAATGCATGCAAAAGAGAAAAATATTTCAAATCAGGAAACTCCACCTATATCCCATTGTCAGCACCCTGGCGAGAAGCATCACCGAATTCATCTTGCCAGTGGAAATAATGACAAACTATGGATCATGCATCAGCTGATTATCCCTTGTTTTTCTCTTCGTCTCATCAGGACACTTTCTCCCTGTCAGTGTTTTCAGTGACTCATCTCACTGAATGAGTCATTCAGTTTTTGTTGGCCTGGAGAATGTCCTGTGCAATGGTCTCATTAGATACCCGTATAATACCTGAAAACAAACACATAATTCACTGTAGCTTAAAGATTTTTTTTGTGAATAGTTGCTTGGTGAAAAGAGTCAGCTTAACAGAGAGAGAGAGAGAGCAGGTTGATTAATCAAGCATGGCAGCTAAGACATGCTCAGACAGATTTGACACCTCTGACCTAAAATACAGGTGAACAGTCTAGACAATATCAGAAGCACTCACAAAGCTCAAAATCCTAAAATGTCTGAAAGGAAGAGTTCTGCCAAAAGTGATTCCCTTTCCTGCAAATGTAGTCAATTAGCCAAGACATTTTTTATTCAAGCTTCAAGGCTAAAATATTTGACATGTAATTAAAGTTGATAGTTGAAAGTTTTTAAGTTAACATTGTGCCAACTGCATGACCAAACCGCACTCACTTCAAAGCATGTCAGTGTACGATGTAATCTCAAATAGATTAGAATGTCTTTTCTGATGCTGTTATCCAGAAGAAAAATTCGTACAGTTCGCATGGTGCGGAAAATGAGTAGATTGTCAAATCAGAGGTCTTTAACCCTGACTTTACTGCCACTTAACTGACTTTAAATTAAATCTTTTCTGCATCAGTGGCCAAACTGTCATCATTCTTCATGAACGGCACCAGTAAAAGATCAGGATGGAAATCATCGAAGGTCAATTTGCATCAACATTCCTTGTAAAAACAAATTATATGCCACACAAGTAGGGACTGCACACTCAAACATAGAAGAACATGGAGAAGAGAAAGGATGAGAATTTGCTCTTGGTAAAGAAAAATGAACTCAGAGAGAAAAGGCAAAAAGAAAGAAAATGCTTATCCCTAAAGTACCGACAAACATAAACTGAATGAAGTCAAACTCCATAGCATGCAATAATATCTGACATACAGTATGATGTATTGCATCTATAGAAATAAGCCAAGGGTTTAAAGCTGACTGAATTCAATTTGAGGAACTATTTTATATAATAATAGAAATAATGATATTGGCTAATCAATGGATGGTGATCACCAATTGACCACCACTGAACAAGCGTTATAGTGCAGTACGGTACAGTAAGGTTACTATCAGATAACCACAGCCACAGGAGTTGCATGTTGATGGCAAACATTTCCTTTGCAATGCTAGTGCTAATAGTAAACACTAACTCTTAATCCTTAGTCTTAGAGGAACCGTTACACTTTTTTCCTTCACAGCAATATCTGGAACAGAAGACGTAGAGAAAATACTTCTTATACCTTCATTCTCTGATGATGTTCTCGTTGAAGAACTTTCTTGAACTTCCATTGGACTACAAAGTGAAGCAGGAATATTAACAGATTGTTGATGACTATCACTGCTGTGCAGTCTTCAAAAGAAGATATTTGTGTGTGTGACAAAATAATGGTTGTCTGAATATTCGAGCACCACCTACTTCGTTGATTGGTATTCTTAGCATGATTAGCATTGATTAGGGAACTAATTTGCTTGCTTAGAAATAAAAATAACCACCAAATACTGGGACCATGGATTATTGTAGCATGACAAATTGTAGTGCTCACTGGAAACATTTTTTAGTTGTGTGAGTAATAATATTTGTAATGTTGTACTATAGCTCAGGTTCCAAGAAGCCCATTTCTCACTATTCCCTGCTCTCAAACACACCTAATCCAATCCAATGCTTGACAATTAGATTTTTAAACTGAAACTGGTGTGTTGCCATTACAACTAATCACCTCCAAAATACCCCAGTCAGTGATTCTTACCCCAGTCTTACATCTTCCACTTTACTGTAGGTGTCACATCACGTATACAACAGACGCACACGGCATAGACAAGGAGTTTTTTAATACACTTTTACGTTTACAAATTTTCCAAAAGTACAAATCGTTAGCTTGAATACCGAGTGTTACTTTATTACGTACAAGAATATCCAGCACTTACCCATGATGCATTGCATCCATACAAATAAACAGCTTTTTTGTTTGTTTTTTTTTTGTTTACAAGTCTTACAAAATGTTAACATACAGCTTTGCTATGGTAATAGATATTATTATACAGTACAGTATAATATGCTGCCAGTAATTACAACTAATTTAGAAACAGGAAGGCATTTATACACAATTTGAACACAAATTGATTATAATCATCATAAAATGAAAAGATTAATGGCCATTTTTGTTCATCCTTGCAGCACTCATCTTAACAAGGCCTCATCATCAAGCCCTTCTACTTTTTCGTTTTAAATAGAGAACGAAGACTAACTTCTGCCAATAAAAGTGTGCATCCTGTGCTGATTTGTACCGAGGTTGATTCTTGTACAACATCAGTATGGATTCGCAGACAGTCCTGAGTTGCTAATAAAGAACATCCCATGTTAAGTAATATTCATATATCGTAAGTTTACGTCTAGTCCTTTTAGAAACAGGAAATTCTTAGAAACTGCAGCAAGTCTACAGGGAAATGGTAGGAAAAAAGTCAGAATTAACATTGAAATAAAATAAGTCCAAATTACATGGCAGTTGAATTAGTATTGAGTGGAATAAAATCTCCAGAAAATATTACACAACCGCTCTTTACAGTTAAAGTTTGGAAATTTGTAAAAGTTGTGGAAACATTGACATCATTTTTAATATTGTATTTGAGGTTCTCGAGTTCTGAGCCTATTTAGCCCCGTTCACACTGCAGGTAAAAGTGGCCCAAATCTGATTTTTTTGGGGTCAAGTGACCAGGTCCGACTTCTTCAGGAGTAGTGTGAACACTCAAAACTAGCCCAGATCTGATTTTTTCAAATCAGATTCCGACCACTTCAATATGTGGTCCTGAATCAGTCCTAAATCTGATTTTTGAAACAGAAAACAGTTCACACTGGTATCTGATATAGGCCACATTTTAAAAGGTAATGTGAACAGCCAAACAAAAAAATCTGATCTGAGCAAAATATCCGAATTGAGCATTAAGACTTGCAGTGTGAACGGGGCTTTTGACTGGTCGAATTAATTAAAACAAATAATGTCGTCTCAGGTGTTCATAAATAGGCAGAAAAGTTCTGGAAACTTTTAAATAATCAAGTCATGTCTGAATAATTCATAAGTGAAGGTTTGGATTTTTCTTGTTTATGTATTCCAGGCAAAAAAAAAAAAAAAAAACTAACTTAGATCATATCTGCAAATAAACATGTTCATATAGGGAAAAAAATGCATCATACATAGCAAAGCCTTGAACAACTTTTACATCCAAGCATATCAGAAAGCATACAGAGGACCACACACACACACACACACACACACACACACACACACACACACACACACACACACGGCATCGCTTTCACCATGTCCATGTCACTGTTGCTGTTTCAGATTTAACCTTTTACCTTCCTTGCTTTAGTAACAATAAACAATCCTTTATTTTGTGTGTGCGCGCGAACACTCTAGACATTATCGAGCTCACCATTATTCAGCACGGTATATAAGAAGATTTTCTGGAAAATACCAGTGTACAGCTCAGTAACTACAAAAGCGCTCATGGCCTTAGACGTCGTTCTCTTTTTAACCTTTAAATCCGGTGGAGGTTTTGATCGATACGTTAAAAATGGTTTGAAAAGCAACAGTGCAAGTTACAGAGTGTGTCGAAGAACCTCTTCATTTCTCACAACCCAAAACACAAGCGAACGATTTCACACAACATAAAGTCGATCTTTGTTTTAAGCCCTAGTAAAAATACAGACTAAGCAAAAATAAATCAACTTTGTCACTCTGTAATCAACAAAACTAAACACCTTACATTTCAATAGAAGTCTCTCTTTCTCTCTCTTTTTTTTTTTTTTGAAACCCTTACATATATTTATTTATATATTTGACATATGGACACATGCAGAGAGGTTCTAGTGGACCCAGTCTGACCCAGAATAAAGAGCCAAGGTTATGGCTCAGATTCAATATGGAAAATGGTTTATTAAACTGCTTGGACATCTGAATGTTAGACCTTTTAAAAAAAAAAAAAAAAAAAAAAAAAAAAAAAACTCTATTCTACATTTTTTTACAAAGACAGAATGATAGACTTTCCCTGTTGTCCCTTTGTTCCAGATATAGACCTTGTGGTTTTTATTAGTTTTGCATCCCAGTTGAATGTCATAAAACTGTAATTGTGATAGAATATGATCTTGATATGAATAATGCAAAACAGGGCATGCTTGTAAAGCATGAAATAAAAATAAATAAATGTCCTGTACACACTAAGATGTCACAAAAATCACAAAAAGAATGGTGTATGGGAACAAATCAAATGAGACAAATGAGGTACAATAAAATTTCTTTAATGCCTTTTTTTTTTAATATATATATATGGGGTTTTTTTTGGATTGGTTCAGTGGTGCAGTACCAAAGTTAGAAATATTACAACGGACCCCCATGTCAAGGAAAAAGATCCTTTCTTCTGTCTAAATATACATGTGGTAACCTGGGATAATCTTACACACTATTTACTGTATAGCTCTGAAGACTTCATAGAAATAGGTTACTCTGTTGGGGTTTAGGGATTAGGAGGGTTTGAAACAAAAAGAAATCATACAAACATTGTTTTAAGACGGATACCGTATGTATTTATCGTGCTGTAGTTACTTAGATTGAGGGTGTAGATATAAATATTTTTAAAAAACGTGTCACTAAGAACCCTAGTCTCAATCAGAAGTAAAGTCAGAGCAGTTATAGAGTCAGTTTACCATAAAAAAAAAGTGTAAAAGGGGCACAGAAGCATTTTAACAGCTGTTTACAAACCGGATTAATTGGATGATCTACAACCCTTCAGTGTTGGAAGCAACAGCACTTACATTTCTATAGGAAAAATGAATGCTTTTTGTTCTCTCTTTACAGAACGTAAAGATCTTTGCAGGATGATAACCATGAAAGTTTTAGTGAAGCCACGGCGACAGATTTTCCCAGGTAACCACATTAACTCTATATTCAATTAATCTGTCAGATAATAAATTCTCTAGCATATATTTAAATCCCCAAATCCTTAGCACAGCGTCATCCCCTGAGTAAAACCATCAGTAAAAGAAACAGGTTTATATAAAAACGTTTACATGAGTGGTAACAGACATTAAATACACACACAGACATACACACGCAGACATACACACGCAGACACACACAAACAGAGCCCTGCTGCAGTGTTTACATTTAAAGCATCCGACGCCCAGACAGATCATAATGGCAATGATCAGAGTTAAACACGAGGTGTTAATAACTCGAACATCTGCAACCACGAAGGCACTGAAGACTGTGTCTGATGCGTGAAAAAAGAAAAGTTCCATGAAACAACGAGACTTGGTGTGTTGCAGCACAATAATACATAAAGTCATATATGTACAAATGTTTGAAATAATGTCAATTAGACCATTTGTGTGTGTGTGTGTGTTAGTAATATATGCTTCTAAATATGTCCATGTCCTAGTGGGAATTTTTGGCTACACCAAGAAATATTTTATAGACTTTTTATAGAATCTTTTATAGACTAGATTTTATAGAAATGTCCCAAAAGGAGAGGAATATCTGCTGGTTTCTTTTGGGTGGATTATTAAAGAAAAAAAACACAACTTTTGCTTGCTGAATTTAGGTGAAGCACGTCATCAATAAGCCGAATCAGATAAATGTGCGTGTTTATGTGTGTTTGCCGATCGCACTCGAAGCTGTGTTTAGTGTGCAAGCTTAAAAAGATGGGATGACCCATTTCACAACTAAAAACACACCTAAAACCACTTTTCCAAGACAGAAAGATGAGACATCATGTAGTTTGTAAAACAGAAGATAAAACACTGTCCAATCTCGATCCGTTACTCATAATGCAACTGCGGCATGCATATCTCTCTCTGTCTCCTTCCTCTTGCAGAGCTCACCTCTCTGTAAACAGAAACCCTCTGTTGGCATAGCGACCCCCTTTCCCACCTCAAATTCTTTACACTATGGTGCCACCTAGTGGCCAAGCACTGGAGTTACTCAATATTCCTGGCCAGACTGGGGGTGAGGCAGGACTCCAGTAGAAACATGGGACAGTCAAGTCATTGGTTGCAGCAGGATAATTGACGGGTTCAGACCCGGCTGGTCGGGTGGACGCAGAAGGCGCGGTTCTGGATTCCGTCGCGCGCTTCCCCTTCGCCGGCGCTTTCGGAGCACCCGTTATTGTCCCTCTGAGAGGCTACGGACATAGAGACAGAGAACAAACACCCCATAATTATTAATGATTCCTAAATTACTCACAATATAGTGCCACTACCTGTTCGGAGTGGGGCACGCCATCTGTACCTAAAGACTTTATTACTTTACACTTTAATCTGTTCTAAATTGCTCATTCTTCAATTGACGTGTTGAAAAAAAGGTACGAAAGTAGAATTATTTTTTATTTAAATTTAAAATAGAAGCCACCCAGACTATTTTACTGAGATTACCATGTGTTTCTGTATAGAAATCTAAAAAACATCTTAGGTTGCAGGATTACGTACTTCTTAGCTACACGAAAGTCGCTCCAGTATAAAACTAAAGAAGCAAACAGACATCATCTTGGCAGACTGACTATATTTGTGTGAATGTGCGTTTTTATGGGGGAACTGACTGCTTTGCTCGTCCTCTTCCTCCTCGGTTCCTTCAGGCAGCAGGAGGCGCTCGCTGCAGGGGCTGTGGGGCGACAGCTGACTCTGCCCCTCTTGACTGGTACCCAGCTGAAGGCGGCGCATGTGCCGGACTACCGCCGTGGCATTAAACGCTTGCTAAGAGAGAGACAGACGAGAGAGAGCTTAAGAATATAAGCTTGTGCTTAGACAGGAAATCTTTTGTTTGTCTTCTTAATCTAATAGGATTATGTTCAAACATGATTCATATGATTATTTGGTTCTATTCAAAATCGAGCTCTATTTTGGACAAAAGTGTTGTTTAGCTTTCCAGGGATACGGTACATAAACTGTACTGCACCGACCTTCCATTTGCTCTTGGCGAAGTTCTTCTTGATCTGAGCGCTCACAGATTCGTGGATGTTCTTGTCCAGTGCAGTATCACCAGCAATCCTGAAAGGAAACAAAAAAAAATCTAAATACTTCAGTTCTTTCCATTGAGATCCAAGTTAGTCATCTGTCTGTGTTCCTGCCAAGGAAAGCGAAAGCTTTAAAGCCACACGGACGGAGCCAAAACAGAACCGGATCGAGCCGGATTAGCCACGCAATCTGTTGGGAGAAAACGTTCAACTCGTATTCAAGCAGAACTATTATTTTGTCAAAAGATGCAAGTGTAATTTATAACGTTTTGATCTGGAAGTTGAACTGAAAGGGGATGTGGTAGCCTAGTGCTTAAGGTGTTGGGCTTCCAATCGGAAGGTTGTGAGTTCGATTCCTACGTCCAACAAGCTGCCACTGCTGGGCCCCTGAGCAAGGCCCTTGACCCCCAATCGCTCAGTTGGATAAAAAATGTAAGTCACTCTGGATAAGGGCTAAATAATGTAAATGTAATGTAAATTTCTTGTTTACATTCTTGTTGAAAGCGGAGTGTGTGATCATTCCAAAACAATTCATTTATTCAGAAATAATCTCCATTACTTGTCATAATTTTTTTTTCTCTTTCTATTTGAATATTTACATTTAAACAATGCCTAAGTTCTTTTTGTGGTCCATTTGGACACTTGTTTATGTTCAATCGGGAAGCAAAGATCACTAAATTTGAATTTGAAAATGTACTAAAATTCTTTCATGATTTTATGCATTTAGTGTTGGATTTAAATCTGAAATATGAACACGATAATCTTCAAAATGAAATAAATACATGAATAACGGTTACGCTGGAATATATAAGTAATATATAAGCAATAACATGCGTTTCATACCAGGGATGCTGCAGTGCTTGTTCACACGTGTAGCGCCTTTTCGGGTCTCTCTCCATCAGGTTCACGATGAAGTCCTTAGCTGAGGAGAAAAGCACAATTCCAGCTCAAGTCCATGATGTTAGTGTCTGATGCTTTTCCATTATGTCAGCTAGTAACACAGAACAGGCTCAGGAAGGAGAAAAAAAAAATGTGATTAGCTCTTCTCCCAAGGCCTGGTGTAGTAATAAAATGGAGAGTTTGAGAGCTTGTTATTTTTATTTTTATTCTTCTTATTATTAACGAGCAGTCTGGCAGGTGTTCAGAGGGACAGAGCAAAGTCTGGACAGGAATAACACGGGCTTGATGGAAAGCAGAGGAATTGTGAGAAGATGGAAAAGGTGCTACCTGAATCAGAGATGTCGTCCCAGTACGGCGAGTCGAACTCGTACTCGGCTTTCAGGATCTGCTCGAAGAGCTTGGCATCGTTCTCGTCGTAAAATGGCGGATAGCCGCACAAGCTGACGGAGACAGAGAGAGATGTGAGGATGTAAGAACCTGGATCTTACTGAACAGGACCAGAGACTGAGGGACAGAATGCGATGGATGCAATTTCCCAAATAAATAAATAAATAAATAAATAAATAAATAAATAAATAAATAAGAACAAGATGAAGAAGAATATGCCTGATTTATATTTCCAACTAAATTTGTATCATGACTGATTTGGGATGTTCCAGGATATTAATTATAATTCTAAACAGTAAACAGATGACAGATTCTTCGATGTGAGTGTTTACTGTGCTAGTCACAACTAAGCTAGCTGCCACTCAGGATATCAGTCGTATTTAATGCTTACAGTATGTACGCGATGACGCCGATAGACCAGCAGTCCACTGCTTTACTGTACGGCTTCTGTGCCAAAACCTCTGGAGCTGAAGAAAAAAGAAAAAAAAAAAACACTTGTTAACACTTCACACATGTATGAGCTTGTCTTGCTGTCTCTGTTTCTATAGTAACAACTTACAAAGGGACTTGAATAGTAGACAGAGAGTCCGCATAACCAGATAATACGGATTACGACACTTTCCTGTTTCTATCCTAATCAGTTCTAGTAAGGATATGATGAGAGAACAGATATGATGTATGCTAGTGTGTGGCTTACCGACATATCCAGGAGTGCCGCATGCCGTGCTCATGACTATCCCCGAGCCCTCGATCTTCGACAAGCCGAAATCGCTGATCATGATCTTCGAGTCCTCGTCCATGCTGTAATATAGCAGGTTCTCTGGCTGAAGAATAAAAAACCCACAGACCATAATGATGCATACAAACACATAGTCTCTTTCTCTTACTCTCTCTCTCTCTCTCACTCACATTGATCTGAATCATGTTCATGTAGAAGCTTAATTAGTTTAACCATGCATGAGAATTAATCTGTATGTCCTTCACTTCACTTCACTTCACTTCATGTAAACAAATGAGCTTGTTAAGCCCACAGACTAACAAGACTAATAACTGTGACCTCCGAAACCAGAGAGGAAAATAATCATGTTAATTAGTCACAGTACGCACAGACTTCTCAGATTAGAGCAGCAAATGAAGGGGAAGATGGGATCGGCAAATAAAATAGGAAATTTTTACACGTTCAGAGCAGAGTGTTTGGTTTATTTTCACTCACTCACTCTCACACACACACACACACACACACACACACACACACACACACACACACACACACACACACACACACACACACACTTCCTTTTAGTCCCACCTTCAGGTCTCGATGCACTATGCCCATGTCATGAAGATACTTCACGGCATCCAGGATCTGCTGGATGAGCTTGCTGGCATCTTTCTCCGTGTAAAAACCTTTTTCAACAATCCTGTCAAAGAGCTCGCCGCCAGACACCCTGCAAAGAGAGAAATATGCTGTGGAAACTGTATGACACACACACACACACACACACAGTTACACTTCAGACAGACTGCATCACAGCATGGACCATTGTGACCAGCTGGTGGTGCTGCTGCCGTCCTTCTCCACTAGGAGGAGCTATTGTGCTCGTTTTCCACCTCCTACTCTCCACTCACGCAGGTTAAAGTCGACTCGTGTGTGAATCAGAGAAACATTTTATTTCTCTGTAAATCAAGCGTCATTATGTGTGCAATCTGTTTCCCCCGTTTCAATCTGCTTTGGTGAAGCTACTGAGAAATAGAAACACAAACCAACACGCAGTGAGTGTTACGAGGACACACACACACACACACACACACACACACACACACACACACACACACACACACACACACACACACACACACACACACACACACACACAAACCCTAGCTGAGATAAAAGACCTGGTAGACTCAGCACTTTCCAGCTCGTATGTTAATCCCTTTTCTTCTCCGCCACTAAACTCCATCCGCCTCTCCATCCATCCCTACACACCTTTCCAGCAATCTCTCTACCGTCTCCAACGTTTCCATCCATCTTATCTCCACCCCTTTTTCCATCTTGACTGCTCTCTTCATCCCTCTCTTTACCCCTTCTCCTGCTCCCCAGCCCCCGAGCAATATCTTCACTGTTCTTTCCATCTCTTGTCCATCTCTCTTCTTATCCCTCCATCTCATGACTACTCTCTCTATGCCTCATCCTTAACTGTAGCCAAATCTCTCTTTATCCCACCATTCCATAACCTCTCTATTTTTTTATCCATCGCCATTTATTAACCCCTTCCTTTCATTATCCATCTCCTTATCTCATTCATCTCCTTGCACCCTCTGTTCATTGCTCTCGCTATCTCTTTTCCGTATACCTGCCCCTCATCTTATTCTCTCCGTTTTCTTCATCCACATTTCCCGTCATCATCTCCTCTCAATTTCATCACCCCTTTTTTATTCATCACCATCTCCCTCCATGTCCTTTTTCTTCCTTTGCTGCATCTATTCCTCCCTCCATTCTCTCTCCCTCTTCCTCCTTTTATTTAGCTATCCATCCTCGTCTTCCTTCCTCCGTCCATCCCTCGATTTTCACTGACCTCCTTTTCCCATAAGTTCTAATTATCCTCCTCTCTGCTCTCTATTGTACTCCTTCACACACCATGTCCACGTGCTGGTTAGTTCTCCCTTTCTCTTCACTCGTTTCTCTCTCCCCTGTTCCTCTTTTGTGACATTTCAGCTGACAGGTGGGAGGACACAGGTGTGGGCACATGCTCCCAGGGCTGCTCAGTGGGCGGGTAATGTGTGTGTGTGTGTGTGTGTGTGTGTGTGTGTTTGTGTATGCGTGCATGTGATCTGGTGTGTTTGTCAGCCTTTACATTGATTTCTCAGTGGATGAGACAATAGAGAGTCTCCAAGGCACGTGTGTAATTAAAGGGCTTTGACATCACACGTGAGACAGAGAGAGAGAGAGAGAGAGAGAGAGAGAGAGAGAGAGAGAGAGAAAACTACCATAATTGGTTAACAGGACATGATTATGGCTCTCAGACTCACATCCGGCTAGACACACTGTACTTTGCCTACACACACACAATTTCATATGGTGTGTGTTAAACAAACCAATACAGTCACAAGGCTCAAAAACATCATCATCATCATCATCTAAAAAACAATAATATTTTGCACATAGCAGCCTCCAATTAGGTCTCCACAGCCTCCAATGTGATCATTACGAGGACATAATAGCTGCTTTATTTTACTCACCTGGACTCTCTCTTTACTTTTTTTTGGCATTTTTTTGTGTGTAAGAAGGTACGTATAAAAAAGGTGTAGTATTAATAGTTAGTTTTAAAAAGAAACATTTGAGGGCACATTCACACCTAGGGGCAGATCGAAACCCCAAACCCTGGAGCTGTGATGCAGAAAAACACCTTTATATAAAATCCATATGTAATCAATATCGTTCTTCCTGGAGATTATCTTCAGTGGATTTTCTCTCTCATGGCTTTCTCTACGACTTTATCTGGATGAAGAAAGATGCAGAAAAACAGAATTCTGTTATATCAAACGACGGCTGGAAAAGGAAAGCTCGAGTCGGAAAGGAGGATCCGTATCCAGCGAGCCTGTTTGCAGGAGACATCCCAGCTGGAATGTGCTGAATGATGCCACATGCTTTTGTAATGCGTTTTCTTTCGAGATGAAAGCGCTGGCTGGGAGTCTTGCTCTTGCTAACATACAGCTATGAACTTGTCGTTTAGAAAAGCCAGAAACAGACAAGCAACACCTTCCTTATTGGTGCTGAGCTATGTGAAGAATATTCACTTGGTTTACATACACTAGGTTTACGGCACATGAGATCACGTGTAACCAAGCTATTATATTAAACAAATATAGCTGTACAACTGATAAAGGATAACAAAATTATCAGCGAATACAACAACAACAACAACAACAACAACAACAAAAAAAGCAACCAACAAAGTGATAGGAAACCAAATGACAAAACAAAAAGGAGACGAAACAAAAAACAAACCCTTCGAAAAGAATCAAAACAACAGAATGCAACAGAATCAAAATAACCAACTAAACAAAACTCACTTACAGGATCATGGTTTCTTTCTTAAAAATACAAATAAAGAACTAGAAGGAGCACTGAAGAAAAACAAACAAAAAAAAAACACTTTGTGTGACCAAAAAGTATTTATCTTATTTTAGGGCCTCTATCGGACGCATTTTCCGCAACCACAGATACTCTGATAAACACACACACACACACACACACACACACACACACACACACACACACACACACACACACACACACACACACACACACACACACACACACACACACACACACACACACACACACACACACACACACACACCATTCTGTCTTTAGTGATAAATGCAGTCAAGAATCAAAACATAAATGTTGTCTGAAATAGGGAGCTAAAAGAAGCAGCTGAACTAGATCATGAGTGGCTTCTTTATAAATCAGGCTCGCACTCGCTGTCACTCTGGCACTCACTGTCACTCTCGCTGTTGCTCTCGCATTCGCTCTGGCACTCACTGTCACTCTCGCTGTTGCTCTCGCATTCGCTCTGGCACTCACTGTCACTCTCGCTGTTGCTCTCGCTGTCGCTCTCGCATTCACTCTGGTACTCGCTGTTGCTCTGGCACTCACTGTCACACGCTCTGGCGATCGCACACACACTCGCACACACACACACACACACACTCGCGCGCGCACACGCTCGCGCACACTTGCACTCTCTCTCCAACAGCCCAAAGACAGACGTCACTTACAGCTGCATGACGAGGTAGAGGTATGATTTGTTCTCATAGATGTCCTCCAATGAAACAATGTTGGCGTGTTTAATCCTATAGGAAAGAGTAAGAAATTGGGACAGAGATAAATAATTAACCACGATACACACACCACAAACACTGAAATATTTAAGCGTCATTATGAAAATAAATAAATAAACAAACAAACAAACAAACAAACAAACAAACAAACAACAACAACAAAAAATTTCTGCAACTAAACCAGGTCTTGTTCCTGTTCGGAATTTAAAGACAAAATAAATCAGGACGTGTTCCTCCGCTTGTAAAGCATAGTTTGTATGTGAGTTTTATGTTCTTTATAACGACCCACTGGACATTTGCAGTTAAACAACAGACTGTGAGGTTAAAATATAGATTTCAGTTATTTCTATGAAAATGAAACACGGCACACAACATTTTAGGTTATTTATTCACAGCTCACTTGGTTTTTTTTTCCCCCACCACCTGTGAATCAGTGCTTTATTTGTTTAGAGTCAACAGATGATTCATGCGATGTAGATGCAAATTCTCCCAAGCTGAAGATGACATAATTGCTGAAACTGTCCAAATAAAATCCCCACGAGGTTAGACAACTCTTGTAGGACAAGTCTTGTCCTAGTTCAGACTGAAAAGAATGACTGACTGTATACAGCTAAGACGGCGCTGAAACCTTTTATACTGGATCTCTAATCCACCACAAGACAAAACAATACATAAGGAACAATAACAGCAGCTGGAGTTATGGTACTGAAATATTTAATCAGATATTCTACAAAGGTTTTGACTGCCGATATTCATATCGAGTCGTCTGTCACAATAATGACATCCTTACCATTAATCTCTGATTAAAACATCTCAGTAAAATTTCATACTTTTTTAATTATGCATAATAATGGATAAAATCTGATCTCTGGTTACTAAATTGACTGATTCCCCATCCAGGGTGTACCTACACCGCGAGATAAGTGATCATGAGATATGTTCTGGTTTGACCGTGATCCTGATCTGTTGTCTGTTTTTAGGTTCACTCCAATTCTTCAGTCTAAGCTTTTTGGTTAATTACCCTCCTTCGCAAGCCGCTATCTTTCTTGACGTGTTTCTATTAGAAATGTTTTTATTAACGATCTACAGAGGTGTTGGCATCACAGTCCACCTCTTCGTTTCTCTCTCACTTCAGCTCCAGTCAATAATAATTCTCTTTTACTTTCTCTTTACCTGCTGGGTTGAGAGAGAGAGAGAGAGAGAGAGAGAGAGAGAGAGAGAGAGAGAGAGAGAGAGCGAGAGCACTATGTGTGGGTTCTCACCGGGTTGCCTTGTGGATTCCCACACACGCCTGAGGCACATAACACGACCGACACATGCAGGTGAGTCACCAGCCCACTGAGCCTTTCATTCCTTTCTCTCTCACACACACACACACACAATCACACTCATTCTCTAACTTTTCCTCCCCCCAGGCACCGGTCACGTCCTGTACATGCTGTCAGTTCGCCCTGTCTTTCTCTCTCGATTGCTCGTTGACTCTCCACCCCCTCTGTGCGTGGGGTCCGGGTCGACTCCACAGGTGGTGGGTGGTTTGAGGCACAGCACTAAGGAACTGAAACAATATTCCTTTATAATAGATGCAGGGGCTTCTTTTCTGAGGTGACAGAAATGAAAGAAAGACAGATATAAAGATAGACAGAGGCGAAAAAGGAAAGCAAGACAGACCGACAAACTAAAAGAGAGAGAGAAAAAAGAAGAAGGTGGCCAAAAGACTGACAGGGGATAAAAAGAAAGACAGACGAACAACCGAGAAAAAAAAACGACAGACTGGGTGACGGGTAAAAAAAGAAGGAACAGTAAGAAGGCAAATGGGGCAAATTTATGCATAAAAATATAAAGGAAAGGCAGATAGACAGAGAAAGACAAAGAAAGAAAGACAGATAAAATAAGAGACAGGTAGACAAGAACAGACAGAGAGACAAAGACATACAAGGAAAAATTGAGAAAAAACAAAAGTGAGTCAGAAGTAAGAAAGATAAAAACAGAAATATTAAGACTGACATTAAAAAAGAAATGGGGAAAAAATAGGAAAGACAGACAAAGCTTTGTGGATAATGAGCTCTAACTAAATAAAAGGCTTAACATAATTATTCATATTCCATGTTAATTCTTTCAAATCCAAGTGAATCCTCTGGAAATGTTGTGTAAAAGCCTCAGGCCAGAACAACACTAACATGTTTTTACAAACTGTCAAAAGGTTTCAGTCTGTTTTGTTGGGGATAAAAGCCTACGTTTTTCCAAGCAGAATAAGAATTCTGTAGTAATGGTGATTCATGTAATCAGAGGGCACATTTTCTGTAAGGCACAAGGTGAGAAACAAGTCTCTAAACACACGAAGAAACAGGACAGACTTAAATCCAAATAAAACGTGAATCTAAAATAAGAAGCATCTTAAAAGCATCAATTTATGGCTTAAGGCTAATCTTTACTTTTGCTTTATTAGTTTATTTTACTAAATTATTAAAAATATCAAAGACGCACTTTTGTGTGTCAGAGGGAGTCACATTATGACAAACCTGAGATTTCAGACTTTTTAATAGTCTAACACAATGCACTAGTGTAGTTCAACAAAAAATATTGACAAACATCGCATCCACCTACCTTCACTAAAGAGTACTATACTATACTACACTGTGCCGTACCATAAGATTACCATAAGACTATTTTATTATCCCATACTTCACTGTATTACACTACACTGTACTAGACCATTACAGACTATACCACACTACACCTGAGTGTACTATACTACTATAATACAATATACCAATGTATACTATACCAGACTACACAGTATTACACTACACTGTACTTGACCATAACATACTATACTGCACTACACCCAAGTATACTATATCCACACTATACTACAGCATACTATAAGATAATATACTGTAGTAAACTATATAACACTACATTATACCATACTACACTGTACTATAAACCATAACATACTATACAACACTACACTGTACTACTGTATAAACCATAACATACTACACAACACTACATTATACCATACTACACTGTACTACTGTATAAACCATAACATACTACACAACACTACATTATACCATACTACACTGTACTACTGTATAAACCATAACATACTACACAACACTACATTATACCATACTACACTGTACTACTGTATAAACCATAACATACTATACAACACTATATTATACAATACTACACTATAAACCATATCATACTACACTATACTATATGACTATACTACACTGTATCAATGTCACAATCACCTGATGGTATGTTTAAGCATGTGGTGCTGAAAACTAGAATAAGACAGAGGTCTCAAACTTGTTTTATAGTCTTTATACATCTTATTTGTAGATCATTTTGTCTGGATTGATTTATTTCACCCCCGTCAAGAGTATGGACATAAATGTGAATATCAGATGTGACTGAGTCACTCTGATGTTCCAACACAATCACCTCAAGAGATGCTGCAATCTGGAGAGTTGATGCTATAAACATGAGAGACTAATTTAAAAAAAAACAAAAACAAAACAAAACAAGGAAGCAATAAAGACTGAACTATGAAGCATGTCCTTGTATAAATGTGTAGACGAAAGGAGGGTGTTCCTCTATCACACGTTCGTTCACATCCCTCTCTGATCTCCAGGTCAGTATAGCGGCAGTAACCCTGGCAACGCGTGCACACGCGTCCTAAAAATAGCTTTAGCACCTTCAGAGCAAGTCTTTTTCCAGAGTGCCTGGTGAACCCAGCGGTTCATATGGGAGATCCTTAAACGACTGTGACTTCAGCAAGTGTGGGCGCGGCCGTGTGCATATAGGTGAAATTGTTTTCAACTTTTTCAACATATATTTTATATGTGCTGAGTCATAAATACACACACGTAAAAATAAAATCCCCTAAATTATATTTATACTCATAACACAAATTTATACTTATAACTGCTTAACTAGTTTATACTCATAACACAAATTTATACTTATAACTGCTTAACTAGTTTATACTCATAACACAAATTTATACTTATAACTGCTTAACTAGTTTATACTCATAACACAAATTTATACTTATAACTGCTTAACTAGTTTATACTCATAACACAAATTTATACTTATAACTAGTTAACTGAATTTTATTTTAACCATCGTTATTAATGTTTGTTTTGGCCTGTGAATGATGCAAGACGTTTCAGTCTTCAGATGGTTGGAATGCAAGCAAGTCTGGTGATGTATCACGGTATTGACAGACGTGACCTCTTTTTAACATTGCCTTTCCACCCTGATCTCCCAGGATGCAATGCAACTACATGAACTGTAATTTCAGTGCATACATATAAATATATATAAAAATAAGAGTAGTATAATGAAAATAGTTACTTGTGAAGAACGGCGATTTCATTTTCAATGCTGTTCTCTTTCCCTTCTAGCGCTTTCTTCGGAATACACTTTATTGCCACCAGCTTCAATGTTCGCTTTTCCTCGGCTAGGACGACCTCGGAGAACGCACCACTGCAGCACGCACATCCAGAGAGAAAGAGAGAGACAGAGAGAGAAAGATTCAGAGTTAATAAACAAATCATCACACTTAAATATGAAATACTGCAAGTTTATTAAAAGAGTTTTACTCTCAAAAAGAGAGATGATCATTACACTGAACTGCAAACGCTCCTGTTTCTAAAGACAATAGTTCTTTCAGTCTGTTTTTCCTTCCCCTAAGGTAAAGATATTGGGTGTCATTCTTGATAGAACTTTATCCTTAAAGGCTTGTTTTAATAGTTACTCGGTCTGCATACTTTTCACCTCCGCAATATTAATTGCCTCCGCCCAATCTTGACAACACAGTACTTCCATTTTCATCCATGCCCTTGTTACATCATGTTTGAATTACTGTAACTCCGTTCTTTTTGGTTTGCCTTCAAAAATTCTTCAGCTAGTACAGAACTCTGCTGCCAGCATTATTACTCGAACTCCTTCAATCGATCATATTGCACCGGTTCTTCATCAACTTCACTGGCTTCCTGTGAAGTTTCGCATCAAGTATAAAATTCTGCGATTCGCCTTCAAGTTACTTCATAATCTTGCTCCACCATATCTGTCTAATCTTCTCCAATAATCACACCCTCCCGTACACTCGGATCCTGTTCCGCTAACCCGTTCACCACACCATCAGCTCGACTGTCCACCATGGGGCTTAGAGCATTCAGTCTCCCTGCTGACATCAGAAGTATAGACTCTTCAACAACCTTTAAATCCAGACTCGAAACTCACATGTTTAGAAATGCATTTTCCATTTAAACTTTCTTCTTTTCTTTTCTTATTCTGTTGTCTATTTGTACGTTTTATATCATGCTGTGTTTTAAATTGTAAGGTGACCTTGAGAGTTTGGAAGGCACCCGTAAACAAAGTGTATTATTATTATTATTATTATTATTATTACTATTAAACCAAATTGATGCAGATTGTGAGAGACTATGGGAAAGCACAGACCCTGACCGGACAGCTCAAACTATTTCCTGGAATTTGCTGCTTTTTGTTTACACACGTCTGAGGATTTCCAGTGAAACGATAGATCTTGCATAACATGTTTTTCCCCCTGTGTCGTTTCCCTCTAAAGGGTTTGGTCACAACATAATGGACCCTTTAAAGACGGGAGAAAGAGGGAGGTGGTGGTGGCGGTATTTTTCTAGATCATTCTAAACTGATTTTTTCATTTATTTTGACATTTTTAATATTTACAATGCATTGTTTTTTTTTCCTTCTTCTTTCAACCTTTAATCTATTTATTTTCATTTACTTGAACTATTATTTTTCTTCCTAAAGTATATATTTTTCCAATTGGGTTTCCAGTTGAAGGGACATAGCTTATCACACATCTGAACACCAAACATTTTAGAAAACTTAAGTAAACGTTCCATCCTGCTCTCTGTTTGAACAGGGAACTGATAGGGATCAGGCAGAGAGAGTGTCTGTCCGTCTGTGTGGGTCTGTGTGTGTGTGAGAATGTGAGAGAGAGAAAACTACCCTAATTGGTTAACAGGACATGATTATGGCTCTCAGGCTCACATCCGTCTGCACACACACACACACACACACACAAATTTCGCACTGATCAAACTGTTTGTGTTTGTTAAACAAACCAATACAGTCACAAGGCTCACAAACTATATTTGAAATGAACAAAACAAGAAAGGAAGAGGAAGATGTGTGGAAGGTGCTGGTCACAGTACAGGTCTGGACAAGCATCATCTGTGGATGTACAGAAGACAGGTTGAATCACCAGGTAACAGATGATTCTCGCCTGTGGTCTATTACAAGCCTACTTAAGAGAGAGAGAGAGAGAGAGAGAGAGAGAGAGAGAGAGAGAGAGAGATAGAGAGTGAGAAAGAGAGAGAGAGAAAGAGACAAACACACACAGACACACACACACACGTTAACGTAAACTTAAACCTGATGAAACGAAACCGAGACCTGAAACCGTTTCCTGTCCTTGTCCTGTTTAATACTTTTCCCTTTAGATATTTTTTATGATTACAGGTTTTATTACACAGTTTAAGCACCTTTTTTTTCTTATTTGTTTGTATAGTTAATATGGTTAATATGGTAAAAGAGTAGCTGAGTTTCAGGGCCAGGTTGAAGGTCGTGGTGTTATTTTTGGTGTCTGTTTTTTATAGATCGCTTTTTTGTGTGTGTGTGAACACGGCATCCTTGAGAAGAGAACTCGTAACGCCAGTTCGGCAAATACAGAGAATACATTACGAGCTCACGGCGCTCTGATGCTGATGAACCGAATCAGCCGGGTCAGATTTATTTTCTTATGTATTTTTTGTCACACAGTTTCACAAGAGGTCCGTGGCAGCTATAGTGCAAAAGCATGCTACAGCAAATAAGTGAATTAAGGAGTGCCCTAACGTGTGCATTCAGCTGCAGAGAAACCTAGAGAATGTGTGTGGTCTCTCGAGTGTCATGGTGGACTCTCTAGAGAGACCTGATCCAGCCAAACATAGCCAGATGTGCTGGCTCGAGAAGGCTCAGAAGCACAAACAAGGAGAAGAAAAATGTGCAGAGGAGCTGAAGAAAAACACTTTCATTTTAAAAAGGTTAATGCCTATTTTTGTGCAGAGTTGGTGTCCAGACCCTGTTGCTAACGGCAACCTCCGGCAAACACGATGCACTCTTATTACCTCTTAAACGAGCTGCTCTCCATCACCAAGCATTTCATACACACACACACACACACACACACACACACGATAATGCACATTGAGAGAGAAGTGGAATGACAATGATATACATTTAACCCTACAGACAATAATGACCTTTATTTCTATGACAAGATGATACGATATCTATGATGATATGACTGCACACGATCCTCCGTCAGCAGGAATGCCCGGAGTCTCTCAGGATGCATGAACACCCGGGATTAGCCCTCGAGTATACTGCTTGACACGAACATCTGCGACTGGTCAGATCTTTCCAACAAGGACATCGATATTCGAAGTAATCACGTGATAATTTCAGAAAACAGTTAAAAAGCAGCAGCCACACTATCATTTAGCACTGACAGTATTATATATGGAAAAAAAAAAGCTGACAGATGCAGCTCCTGAGACTGGACCGAGCCAGGAGATGAACTCCACAGAGATTGCAAGCGGAAAGAAAGAGGCATAGAAACTGGAGAGAGCTAGATAAAGCAGAGAAACTGGACACACAGGACCGTCTTACCGGCTGCTGGTGCCAAGATTTTCCTACATTCACCAGAGACTCTACTAACCCTACTAACAATACTGAAAGACCAAAATCTTTATTGTTTCTATACTAACGTCTCACATGGGGATTTTTACATCTGACCCTCCGCATAGTCTGGATACGAACAATTTTCAAAATAAGAATTTATATTGTTTATATCGGAAATACTGGAGTTTCTCATATTATAGACGTTAACTGGAACTCTGTAGATATTGTATCGTTTCCGAGGCCAAGTCAAGACGTCGTAACGGAAAGTACTTCTAAATTAGAAAGTTGATACTGTGGATCAGCGTTTGTGGGAGAAACGGAAAAAAGTAAAGTCCATCAGTTCCATCGAATGTAAAAAGCATCAACAACTTGTAGACTAAATTAAAAGCAGTGAAGGGAATAAATTCTGTCCTTGAGGTCCACAGCCAGCATGTTGATCTTGCAGGAGCCAAAAACGAGCCATAAGCGAGATAAATTTAGTTTCCTTTGCAAACATTCTGATACGCTCTTTCCATCAGGATAGCGGAGCTGAGCCGTCCGTTTGTTTCTTGCAAACTGAGACATTTTTTTTTCTACCCACGAAGAGTGGGGAAAGCCAACATCGGCTCAGTTTTTCCATCAGGAAACCTCCTGATCTCAACACTGGAAGCTGTTTGAGGGCCGTCGTATTAGTGAAATCAGAATCTTCTCCAAAAAATCCCCCTGTCATTTCCTTCCCTTTCATTTCTGTCTGTGCATCTTTCTCAATCTGGTTATTCTCCTCTACACCGAACAAGATTAGCATGCTTATTTAATCTCTCATCTTCTATTCATTATTCTTTTAACAGCTGTAACTTGTAATGCCTGGAAGCATGCAAGCTGAAGCTTGAACAGCGTTTTGTGCCAGACAGGAATTTATGAAACTCAAATGAAACCAAGCAAATGACAAAGACACAAAGGCATTCGGTATTTGTACATTTGCATTTCTGTATCCGTATCTGATCGGATCTGGTTGCTGAAGTGCATGAGCATAGACAAGTAATTCAGTAAACAAAAACAAAAACAAAAAAGGGTGTACGGTCACTTCTTCCAAATCACCTAGACAAAAACAAGACTCATAGAAGCCGTGGACAAGAAACACATGATTCGTTGCAAAAATAGCAAATCAACCTGAGATCAATTCACCAAGACATCCAAGAAACTCCCCCTCATCCACACACTATGTGCCTGCTGATGTGCCTCCGCTGCTCCTCCTCCACTTCCTCCAAGTTTCCTGCCCAAAAAAAAACTTCCACCACATTCAAGTTTTAGCCCCTCGAACTCCGCCCCAGCTTCTGAAATGCCACCAGCCCTCAGCCTTTGGCTTACTAAATTCCCTCTATTTTTATTCACGCCTCTCCCAGTATATACCAGACTCTGTATATACCCCAGCACCCCCTTCCACAACCACAGAGCTGAGCAGCATTATCCACAATCATTCAGAACGCACTTTCTAGACACGTGTACACTCAGTAACCCCTCAGTCCAGGTAATTCACCTCACGCCTTCAGAAATGTGATGTCCATTCTTCAAATGTATTTGACAGCTGTATGCCTGCTGACTTGGGACCAGTTAATAAGAGTCAGTATAACGGAGGCATTCCAGATTCCACCCACATGAAACCCAAGATCCGATGTGTACGTCGTTTCCTCAAAAGGATTAGCAATAGTAATTATTGCATATATACAGTCACAAATCCAATGCAAGTGTACAAACTTCCCGTTAGCCCGATGATGAAATGAAGGAAGCGGTTAGCCACATTACACCATGGCAAGGTGCCTTTCTAGTTTGTCTCCAGACAAGAGCCATCGACTTCACAGCAAAGAAAAGGAAACGTTCGCTTGAAGAACACAATTGACTTGTGGCAGCTTTTTGGCCTAAAAATACCGCACTGTGCAAAAAAGGAATCATTCAGGGGATGTGAGATGGGATGTGAGATTTGTGCATTCTCACTCACTGCTTTTACCACCACTATCTCACCCCAATCTGGCTTTATGGGAAATGATAAAACATCTAATTGAGAACCTTTTTTGATAAGACTTAAAAGAATTCCCAAACACATGGCACACTTAGGCCAGTAGTCATCAGTCACAAAGATAAATTCTATCAGATGCTGGAAAAAAAATGCTTGTAAAAAGCAAATCTCTGTAGTACAATCTCAGGACTTGGACTGTAATTCATCAAGTTCACAGTTATGCATCATGCATCATGTGACACATTTTCTTTCTTACTGTACAAAGACTGTAACAAGAAGAGTAAACAAGGTCGAGTTAGCCAACATGTATATACAGTATAGAGTATTCGGTACATAAAACCCAACTGCGCATTATTGGCAGTTTAGAATAAGGAAATTACATCAGCTTGCAACATTAAGTTCTCTCAAATCCCTCTGCTAACCAAGAGCTCATGAATGTAACACACTTTAATTTACGAGACAGTGAATTCCTGTCACCATTTGAAGGGCTGCTCCAAAATTAGATAGTAAATTTGGTCAATACAGAAGGCATTAAAAAACAACAACACTCCTAGCACAGAAGCACTGAGCTACCAATGGGCAAAATGTTAAAAGATAAACTACAAAATACAACTACTGCCACCACCAACGAACCATCCAACCAACCAAAACAAACAACCAATAAAAAAAACAACAAATAACAAACACCAAAATACCAACCGACCGAAAATACCAAAAAAAAAAAAAAAAAAAAAGACTACAATGCAACATAAAAAGAATTCCTAATATTCATATATTAGGAATATTAATATTTAACTTTTTTAATCCTTTAAAATCATTTTAGAATCTAAAATGTTGGTCTTACAATAATGACACAATGTGTCAACATGATATCTCAAGGACACATTTAGCAAAAAGACATACCATAATGGGATCCTGAGGTTTATCATGAGGTCATATAAAGGCCTGATGACCTTCACGGCATCTTTCACCTCAGTGAGCTCAAAATATCCCAGTTTTAACTGTATATCAGACAAAATGCCAAGCTATGGAAAAACTGAAGGACAACATACTACAGGCTACAATCAGCTCAATGCAAACGACACGTGTTACATCGCTACAGGGCAATGATAGTCAGACCAGATACCGATGTGGTATCAAGCAGTTGGGTGGTGCGGTGGTACAACAGGAAGTGCTTTACAGCTCCAGACCCTGAGCAAAGTTTACTGTCTGTCTAAAGTTTGCATGTGTTTTATTGGGTTTCATTCAGGTTTGTTGGTTTCCTACCAACCGTCAAAAAACCCACCAGAATTTGTGGGTTTATTTTACATAACATTGTAATGCTTTTTAGTTCATGGTCTTTACATTTCAGTGTACAGTTTAAATGCATTACATAATCCTTTCATTTCTTTGGATTTCACCTAACCGTCAGACATCAACCTCACTGCCAATGCAATCTTTGTGCATGAAGCAATTACAAGATACACAATCGACCCCAATGTTACAACTAAACCCACTGTCTGCTCTTGATTATCAATATGCACTCTGGCTTCAACCCATCATCCAATCAGCAGACAGGATAATCACAATACTACATTACTTGCCTCAAGACAAGAAAAAAAACAATATCATACTTTTCATATGCAAATTATCCACTCGGCCTTAACCGCATTATAACAGTATTGGATATTATACTATGTAGTGTACTACAAGTATAATAAAAAAAATATATACGTTACACTTTAACGTAGTGCACTACATCTTCAGTCAAGGACCATTTAAAACTCAACCCATTCTCTTGTCTAGCTGGGGTCAAGTAATCTCATGCGCTACAAATCTCATGTGCTACACATTACAGTATGTGCTTGTGTGTGTGTGTGTGTGTGTGTGTGTGTGTGTGTGTGTGTGTGTGTGTGTGCGCATGTGGGTGTTACATTTTTACTGGAAAAACTGCTTCTTACACCATGTTTCCACCCACAAAATTAGATCCCCAAAAGGACTGCAGGCGTTTCAACAGAAAAGAATCAACGTCTGTTCTATAACCAAGAAAATATTGAAGGTTACAAAATCTCCTTAGTATTGATTGAATTTGTACCTAGAAAGCACACATATGTTGCTTTGAAATGCATTCTAGAAAAATCTAAGATAAGTAAATAATTTGCACTGGTTTCCCTACATTCCCAACAAGTTGTAGGTTTAAAACCTACAACAAGTTGTAGGTTTAAAACCCCGGATAAAATAGCAAGACACAAATGTACGTAAGAGGTCAGGTGTTTTTGTGTGTGAGAAGTGTTTCATTTGTTTTAATTTGTTGTTCTAGGTGAGGTGTGAACAGGAGGGAGGTGTGTGCATGCATGTGCAGACGTGAGTGAGGAGGGAGCAGGTGTCTTTAGCAGCCTGGTAAACACAGGAAGGTGTCTATGTATAATTTAACCATCCATCCAACCACACACACACACACTAAAACTTACCTTGTGCTTACACAAGCTCTTATAAACGAATGCCTTATTATATACACGGTGCAGCTAAATGCAATCTTATGTCCAACTCTAAACACTTCCATTATATATTCAAAAGTCTGTTTAATAAAGCATCCCATCTTGTTCTTTTAATATTCATGAGCCACTGTATGCACGTCTATCATCCTGTCCAGCACACATAGCGCTGTGAAATAAGAGCTAGAGTAATATAATACTCCTCTGTGCTTCCCATTTCCACAATAAAGACACTAACAGGCTCAGAAACTTTAACCGAGAGACGGACTTTCACAGCCAAGCAGATCCATACTGTTTAACTACAACACTGGTTAAGTGTCAGCTTAGAAATGAGTGTTTTTCAGGGAAGTTAGAACTGGAATTTGTAAAGACGACAAAACATCACAACAATTAGGTCCGGCATAAAACATGACTAGACGTGTAAGAGGAAAGTAATCAATCGATGACAGTGACGTCATGCGGCAGGAAGCAGGCTCACTGTTACCACCCAGGGGTTAGTTATTCTCACACATTTTGTAGTTACTTCTGAAACAAATTAGTTCCTGTTATCACTTACAGGTTACATTTTTATAGATTTCTTTTTTTAATCCTCTCATGTAAACAAGACCATTTCATAATGTTTCAAAAAGTGTTGACACTGAAGATTTCCTCTATCAATAGTTTTATTGTATCCCAAAAGGTAAATATATAACTTTTATTATTATTATTATTATTATTATTCTTTTAAAAGGCTTCGTTTGTGAACCTCTACAATGTACAGTATTTTTTTCAAACTGTTAACTCTTCATAAGAAGACTATAATAAATAGTAAATAAAAATATAAATTGCTTACTTAAATTAAACATATTTAATTTTACATCTCTAGGATTTACGGTTAATTTTGAATTTGTATATTAAGTAGATTAAACATGAGGTGGATTGAATCGATTTAAGTCTGTATTATAAATTAGATTTGTATGTAATTCTTTAAAACTCAAAAGTGTTCAGAACAGATACAAATTCAAATAGAAAAGTTTAAATTTCATATTATTGGTACTTATAATAAAAGGCACAATGGTGGGTTGTTTTTAAGCTGGGGATTCAGGATATGGTACCAAGAGACTATATTTAAAGTATAATACAAAATATAAAATACCACTCGTAGCTTTGTGAAATGAAAAACAGGTCACAGCACAATAAAGAGCAACAGCCACGCAGAAAGGAACAGATCCATAGTCCATATTGATTTTCAAATAATTCTAGTCCTGACTCACGCCAACCCTCATCTGCAACGCATGCTGGGAATAGTTATAGATCATGCCACATCGCTGTGTTACTATAGGGAGTTCATTAGTCGATCCAGAGTGGTGTGGCCCAGCGAAGAAAAGCAATCTTCTGGTCACACTAGCAAAAATCAATACTTTAGATCGTAGCGGTGTGGTTGGAAAATCAAACTGGTTCCTAAACGACATTCTTTCAGTCGCATTTCGATTCAGTTTGAGAAGACTACATGAGAAATCTCAGATATTTTCTGGTAGTTAAAAGGTTTTGCAGCAGCTTTTCAAGCGAGTCTTACACAATCTTACATCATGATTACATGAAGAAACCGAAAAACCATGGAAACAAATTGTAATTCATGGGTCATAACCGCATAATAGAAAACTCTTTGAAATGAAAAGAATTTGTCTGCAAAGGCATGATTCGATTCAATGCTATAATAGTCAATGCTATAATCTTTCTAAGGATTTGTACATTTAAAAGGCATATGGCATTTCCACATTGGATCAGTAGGAGCTGGATCGAGTCGTTTTTTTAAACGATGTTAAGGAAGACCAGACCAGCATCTATAAATGACAGAGAGAGAAAACAGATAAATTTGCTACGCTGAAGCAGTGCTGGAACTCATTAATTATTTTCTGTTTTAATTACAGGAGCTGGGAGTCAAGAAACGCAGAAACAGAGACACAGCCCACTGCCTTTGGATACTGCTGCCCCTAAAGGACAAAAGCACATTTGTTAAGTCATCTCTAAACAACACTGGGGGCGAAAATAAAAAAAAAAGAAAGTCTGCTTGACTTAAGATCATCCACGATTGTTTTACATGTCTTACTCAAACATTTACACAATGGAGTCTTTATGATAGTGATCAATTTGTTTAATGGTGGTGTCATAACTCTAGCAAGGAGTTTGGAGGATTTTGTAGCTATAAGACACTTATCAAATACGAGTTTACATTCTGCGGTCGAGCAAAGTTTATCCATGGTATACAGAATCCACCTACAAACTAAACATTAATGTCATGAGACATTAACCATGTCACACGAAGTGGGATTTTTATTGCCATCTATTCACACGCAAAAACACATGCATTTTTCCTTTAAAGATATTTGCATACTGCATGACATTCCACTGTGGCGTGCTCCAAGCAAAGTGGTTTTTTTTTTTTTTTGGAGAAATGGAAAGTCATGTGCAGCCAGTCACCAAAAAGCCAACCCTTGTTTCTGTGATGAAAGCGTTGTGGGATGAACAAGAGACTCCATTTGAAATTTAATGAATGTGTCGAGGGATCACGCTGCACATTAATATGAATTAGAGATGAACAGAGGAAACCTGGAACCTCACAACACTGTTAAGGACCATTGAGTTATCTATTGTTGTGGAGATGAGTAGACATAAGAGGACAGACTTTGGTTTAAATCTGCTTAATATACAGTCAGGAAATAATAGGTATGAGACATGTACATTTTAGTTCCCAAAGTTCAAGTCCCATTGTGTCTTTTAACTAAATGTACAAAAGACCTTGTACCTTGAAACCACAGTGTTTTGGATTTTGTAGAGTATACTTTGCAAGAAATTGAGATGATGAGGTCAGTTTTCTCTCAGGTCAACGGTTCATTTACATTTATTCATTTGGTCAATGTGTTATCTGAACAAAAGAACTTTTGAGCTCAAAAGAGCATTTGAGCTCAACCTTCTGTAAGGTCATACCACTGAAATCCCACTTATCATTTTCTCGATATCATACAATTAATCTATAAACCTAAGTAAAGAAGTGCAAGTAAATGATGAACCTGGAACTATAAAGGTTCCTGTAAATGTGAAACTAAATTAGAGTGTGTAAAATGTCAGAGGGGGTTCCTGGAAACTGCCCCAATTTGAACAAAAATCATGACAAAAAAAAAAAAAGAAATCATTTCAACGAGATTAAACCGAGCCTCGCAAATGCTCACACGTTTGTCGGCGAGATTATTAATAGAAAATAAAACTTTGTTTCCATAGCAACTGTTTTAGTCCATATGGAAAGTGTCTGCTCCAGTTGCCAAGACAACCAGCCCACGATGAACTCGGAGCTAAGCGAGGCGGGGAGAGCTGGCGATGCTTTCCTCACTGTGCCTGGAAGAGAGGAGGGTCGGAAAATTCAAGCGTGGTGCGTGTTGAGCTTGTGAGGTTGTAAGCATGAACGCATGCCTAGGCTTGCACTCTGACATGGAACTGAGGTGTTGGACTGAAAAGTACAAAAACTATTTTGTGAAAAATGGTACATTGGAAATCTTTCACCAACAACTATGTAGTCATGTGTAGAAAGCTTCTTGGTGATTAGAACTGTAAAGATATTACAAAATTATAACTAAAAGTTATGGCCCAGTGTTGGTACAGTGCAAGAACCCAGAAGGTCACAGGTTAACTCCCAGAACCTTTGTTGTTTTTTTAGTAAGGCCAGTAACTCCTCAACTCTATGGATGAATTGGTCTCAAATTGTATATCCACATACATATGCATCTGGAATGAAATATTGTGACCCCAGTGCCATGGTGGAAGCTGTTATTTTGGATAACTCTTTAGCTTGATCTCTCCCAGGACCTTCCAGTAGAGCATGCCTCAAAATTACTGCCTGATAACTGCGGCTCCTCTGTTCTGGGAATGCCGGCTTGGGAATACTAGAAATTCCTCACAGAGGTCAGCTTGCTTTTCTAGATACCAGAGGAGTTAACAACGACTGGACACATATGGCTGCCATTAAAATAAAAACAATTACAAACTCCAGAGTGATATCAGGGTCTG
This sequence comes from Tachysurus fulvidraco, assembly GCF_022655615.1. NCBI lineage: Eukaryota > Metazoa > Chordata > Actinopteri > Siluriformes > Bagridae > Tachysurus > Tachysurus fulvidraco. Next base: position 15,433,872 of record NC_062519.1, read on the forward strand.
GTAGTTTCTGTATTAATGCTTAGACTGTTGTTGTGTCTTTAATAAGAAGGGGATTCTTTTCCTCTTCTCCACATTTGAGAGGCTATTGTAGATAATAAATAGGCAACTAACATCAGAAAAGAATATACAAACATTTTCAACCAAGACCAGCAAGGTTTGGTAGCATGTTATCACAATATGGACCAACTGTGCTGAGCAAAACAGATGAGAAATCTGTTAAAATCAATAGATTCCTCATTACACATCACTGAATAATTCATTCATGCTGCATCAAAATGGATATGCTAATATTCTATACAGTTGATCTAAATCACTATGCTCCTCTAGATTATTAACATATAGTGTTACTATGGTATGTTATGAGAACTATGACTTTACGTTGGTGCTGAAACTATAAATTTTGTGCTTTTCACATGAGAAAGGAAAACACAGTAAGCTCACAGTTCATGCGATTAAAGTTATGAGAACACTGTTGCTAAGCAACTGGCCGAGCAAATGCTAGCTAATGACAGAGCTTCAATTTAACTAACTAGCACTTCTTTACACAAACAAAGGAACGGAAGAACGAAACTGGAAATAAGACAAAAATATTGGAAATGTCAACATTTTCCCTCAGATGTGTTGGTAAATTACCAAAAAAAATAGCCTGTCTGTCTAAAATTACACTAATCATCCTTAGCATGGGCGCTGCTGTATTGAAAACATAAATGCTGTGTCATAACTCACTGTCAGAATTCACTGACAGAAAATTTCCACTTCAGAAATGAGGAATACCACAATTGTGGTACAATAATCTAAAAAAATATGCAGTATATGTTTATAACATGTAACCTTTACACAGGTATTATTTAATGCTCTGCTTTTGCTGTGGTGGTCATACTCTTGGACTGGATTTTACCACAGATTTTTTTTTTTTAAACTTCATAATAATTACGGTATAATGACATATTGAAAACCGTGGACATCTTTTGCACCAAAAGTCCATGTTTAATTTTCATAACAGGATTTGTGTACACAAATCAATTAAATTAAATCAATGATGTCCAACGGTAGGAATTTCTAAAGTGCTTATGTCTCTCATCACCATGTTGGCTACAAGCTGAGCTAAGTGTGAAATTAAGTGTGGCAGAAATCAGGTGAAAATCCCTAGTAACAACCACTCACATTATTCATCCATAACTTAAAAAGACTGCAATAACAACGAGAAAACTTACGTCCCCAGCACATCCTTGAAGTCATAGATCTCCTTGATGTCAGATGTCTTTTTCTTCCACGAGTGTCCATCTTCACCCAGGGGCATCTTGTTACGGTCAAATATCGCGTAGCTGTGAGACAGAAAGTAAAGTTCAGTCATACAGCTTAGGTTTATTTGTAAAATGTTAACATGCATTATCGTGTCTTATTAACTTCGTTTGGGAGGGAACTATTTATTAAAGTTATTATACTTTGTACTATTACATTTTATACCAAGCTTTTTGGTAATCTTTAAACCGGTGGGGGATTGGGGGGCTAGTCAGTCACATTATTCCACCACATGCATGAGGAACTGTAGATCATTGGAGTACAGAGAGGTGAAAGTTTAACGCTCAGATGCATTTTGACAATTCTTGTGTGATGCAATTTATCTTGCAAAAAAGGTACCATAGAATCAAAAGGTGGCAGAATCTGGGCATTTTTATGGTGCCAGCACACAGGCTAAAGTGCACACTGGAGAGGATTTATATTAAACATACCTTTCTTTTTTGGCTTAGCCAAGTGCTTAAGGTTGCATAAGTGAGAGAGAGGCCCTTTTCAGCTCTTAAGCATAAATAAACAAGATCTACCAAAAGTAAACTGATGTTACCTGAAATAATTCTTTGCAGTCAAATTTAAATTTCTCTCAAAAACAAAACATAAGTTTATGACAATTTCTAAAAAGAAGCTCAGGCAATTTGTGAGCATTCACACTTACATTTTTTTGTTCTATTTGTTCTATTTAAAAGAACACCAATCATTCAAATATGGTACACATTCCAAATGATGTCAATGGTTTCCAATCTTAAGGATTGCTTAAGAATTATTAATTATTTATTATTATTAACGCTACTTGTGAAAGTGTAAAAGCAATTTGAATATTTGTGTTTTGGCATTTACAAGATCCAGAATGTACATGAATTTGACACGTGAAAATCCTATGGCCAATAATAATGATATAATAATAACAACAACAAGGGCAAGGTTATAGCTGGGTCGAAAAGGAATCCTTTTCTTCAGTCTTAGTTAACTTGAATTAATAAAATACTAGTGCAAATTAACCAAGACTTGTACTGTGGCGTTCAATGATTTTAAAAACTTTCCAAACACTGTCGTGATGAGAGATACATTGCTCTAATATATAAGTACTTCCTTTTAAATATCAGTCTGTGTTTTCCCTAAAAGTTTAGAACACATGATATGCAAATGGTTGGTTAAGGCTCATCATTTCCATGCAATCAAATGCTTCACAGTTTAACAGAAACCCTGGATTTGCTAATCTATTTTTATTGTGTGTTTTTGACAACCATCCCCTGTTCAGAAATTCTCAAGAATAGGTAGGACCACCTCAAATGCCTTCCTGAGAAACCTCATTAGCGGACGCCATCAGCCAACCCCATTACAACTATTACCAAGCGTAACTCGACCTCAGATTTGCTATCAAAATATCTGCAAAGATGGAATATACGGGCCATCTCATAATACAGTTAGGATCAATGAGCAGTCGATCAATGAGCTGAATGACTGAGCTCCTCTTCACGATAGTCTCGCCTCCACACACTTTCCCCACCAGAGCTTCCCTATGAGTTCATCACCCATTTAAAAAATGCATTAACTCCAGGATCAGAGACTTTTACAGGCTACTGAAAATTGTTACAGATATAAAAATGACTGCATGCTCAGAGACTACTCAAATATCAAGAATGTACATGATGGTGAAATAGTGAAATTTATTATGCCATGCTAGGTCTACTTCACTCCCTGACCTCCCATACACACCAAACCTAATGAAATCACAAATGCCTTACTGAAAAATCTTGTACATATCATTATGTTTTCCATCTAATCACTAATACAGGGGGGGTGGAGTTGAGCTGTGTAGAATATGCGCATTGCCTATTTTTAGGGCATTACGATGGCACAAATAGTGGGCGCATAAGTCATCACGCACACACAACCTTTCAAAGGCAATAATGGGAGGGCTTCTCAGACCAAAATAACCAGCTTAATAACAGTCTGCTTTTCAGGACTCTGGAGATAGATGCTGTGGGAGATGTGCCAAAGTCTGCTTCTTCAGGCCTACACTGGCAGGACATAATTCATGAAGATCTCCTGTTAACTATGATCTACAGTTTAATGATGATCAAAGTCTTGCATCGCTTTGTGTGCCTCACTAAACACAGTATTATGAAGATGCAAAGGAATTTGTAAAGGTCTTCTTTTCTTATCTTAGACACAGCAGCACGTTATCTCCTCGTATGCTTCTTCATTATCTTACAGGAGACACTTTTAATCTTGTAGTGAACTTAAAATGGAAACGAAGGTCAAGCTGAAGATGTTGAAGACAATTCTGGTCACATAATTACATTGTTTTGCAGGATCTCTTTGGGTTGTAATAGCCTTTATATTAATCTACATTAGGAAACCTTAGAGAAAATGAGTCCTTATTCTTACTTTCCAAAGGGAAAGACTTTGCCTCAAGCGTTCAAGCACTGCTCCAAATGATTCAGTGATGCACAAGTCCCATAATTTTTTCTATTCTCATTGACACAAAACTCATACCTGATACAAAGTTTTGTCTAAGGAAGTGATGTGCAAGGACATAATGACTGATGTCTTTCCTTTTCTTGTGCCTTTGTAATTGCCCTCAGAGATTTAATTACAAAGGAATAATAAAAAAAACAATCACGTTCATTGCATCCGTTTGACATTCATGCTGATCAACATGTTACTATTTAAAATAGTTGCCACCTGTTTCCTCCTACATCTAGATGTAATTTGCATCGCCATATGACAACTGAATACTGCTGCATGGATAAGATCCTGTTAGACACTATTATCTGGATCTGGAAACCCATTGCATTCCTTTTCCTACAGCTCTTAAGTCTCAGATGTTCTGTAGGCAGAAATAGTATCTTGGTGCAGAACAAAAAGTAAAATAGACATCTAGGGTTTCACAGCTGATAAAAAAATAGTGAGCCAGGAAGTCACAGACTGAAAAGGCTGAAGCTGACAAGCCGCTTCTGAGTCTTGGCTGACCGCATGATGTGAAGTTTCACTTCCCTAAAAAAAAAGCACAGTGGTGCAAGCTAAAGGCATGTTTCATCGAGTAATGTCTTACTAGATTTTATCATTTACTTTGTTAAAGGCGCGACATAGTGAATGAGTAAAGAATGTTTAGTCTGAAGGGTAAAATCCATCAAGCAGTCCTGACAACTTGACTGAAAGTATGTCTTGCTGAACTAGTTTTCAAGTATGTCTTGCTGAACTAGTATACAGTGAACATTATCCTTCGATCATAACAGGACGATATAACAGACTCGATAAAGTCTGATTTTTATGTGCTGCTTCAGTAACGACTAAGATTAATTAATCGTAATTCGTTCTTCTATTAGTGCGGACTTCCACAGGAGGTTTAGGGAATCGGGGTCACTGGATCATCATTATTGTTTTACTGTTTTATACAGTATATGGATATAAAGACGGCAAAGAAAATACGTAGATTAAAAAATAAGCAGGAATGCCATGCTTTCTATTCCAAAGAAGTTGGAAGTTCATTTCCATCAAATCATAAAAATGGTTGGTTTTAACACTCCCAAAGCCGAACTCACAAAACCTGATTAAAGGAAATAAACTTCCTTGAAACTATCTTCTTTCTGGAATGTTGGCAAGCCAAAGACGCTTTTTTTTAACAGCCAAACACAACAAAGAATGTAACACATGATCAAATTTTCAACACACCTGGACATGCAAGATGATGCCAAAGATATTCGCCGTCATCAGAGTCATACTTTACAAAATTATAAACGCTCCTTTGGATGTTTTCGATCTAAACTGAGATTGATGCAACGACCAGAGCCTTTAACAGGCAAGTAGACATTTGATACACTCAAAAACATGTAGACAGGACAAAATGCTTTGGCATGGCTCACATTGGGTTTATCCAAGGAAAAAAAAAGAGCGTGAGTGCATAGTGTGCATGCACGGTGAAGGGTCATAAGGGAATAGGTGGTCAGTGGGCAGTGTGGACTTAAGGAGGATATAAAAGGAGAGCAGTAATTAACCACCCAAATTCGGACAAATGGGGAAAGTCGTTCCCAGCATGCAGCATTCAGTATAGTTGGAGCTCATCATAAAGAGAAGATACTCACTGGTGTCCCATGGCTGCTCGAAAGACACAAGAGACACAGAAATCACACCTCAAACCTGGGTGGATAAATCTTTCTCTCTCTCATATATATATATATATATAAAACTAAAAGGTGGAACGCTATTGAAGTCCAAGTTGGGGCAATTTTAAAAGTATATTACAGAGATTACACCCAAGTCATTGGGCTGAGATGCTATCATGCAGAGATGCTAACAAGAAAATCCTAGCAGGCAGGAAAAAAAAAATGACCACAAAGAGGGTAATTGTTTTCCGCCCAGCTGTGTGCCAAGCAACCTTAGAAAACAGCAATTCTAAAGTCTACCATGACCAGAACTTAAGAATATGAAGTTACTCTATTTTACCAAAAACTCTATTATACCAAAATCGTTCCTATAGGGGATTTCTACTGATTCAAATTCCCATGTCAACATTCACTTCAAGTTAGCGTGACATAAAAATATCCGCTACCAGATGCAATCTTTGTCACGATGTCCCAAGCCCTTTACCCTTCACTGAATTTCCTCTTCTGCTGTGTGCATTTTATTCACATTTAATCTGAATGTTTTATCTAAGAAAGTAGATGTGGTTATAGCACAAGACCGTGTAATACAGTATGTAGTTATTGACACCTCGGTCATTGTGACCTGAGAGTGACAACAAAAAACAACAACAAAAAAAACAGTAATTTTAGCCCGTGTTATTTTCAGTAGTGAAGAGTGTCTGTCTTTTTTAAAATCAGCTCTACCGCTAAATTCAGAATAATAAGCAGTAATAACTGCTTAGCTTCTTCATGTTCATCCAGAAAATCTTTTACCACACCACCTGTGTGAAATATGCTGACAATTCCCTTGGGTTATGTTAATTGAGTTTGTTATTCTGTCCATGTTTCACATCCATTTCCCTGAACTGCAACCAGACTATTGTTTATTAACAGCCTCATAAACATAGCAACCGAATACACCACATGCTCATTAGCAGTGCATCATTTCCTACATATTATATAGAGTATGGGAAGGTGATCCACATGTGTGTGTGTGTGTGTGTGTGTGTGTGTGTGTGTGTGCGCGTGTAAACCCACCCCCACAGCATTTTGCCCAGCTTCCACTTTCAGGTCCAAAGTGCACAATAATAAGACACTTTTGTGACACTTATGAGATAGTGTACAGCTGCCACAACAGTACAACTTTTATGACTTTTGCATCCGATAATAATCTCTTCCCGCTCATGTGACATTTGCAAAACACTTTGCATTAAAGCAAGATTAAAAGTACGCTTAGATGAGAGATGTTTTATATCAACTAGGCAGAAAAGGAAGTCCAGCTTCTGTCATGTCACTTATGCAACCGGACAAAAAAAAATAATTCATTTCCTTGATTGTGTTACTGAATTCAACAATGAGCTTCTTTAATGTGTCCTTTTACATGACACGAATGTTATGTATGCCAGACGGGTCTACACAAAATCCGATAATAGCTGGAGTTCTAGTTGCAAGTATTTGGGACAGACTGACAGACTGACAGCTCAAGATAAAATGCAGAACTTAAAAGCTGGATGGTGTAAAAGAAAACACATCTGTATAAAGAGACAATCAGACAGAAAACTGGACTGCATCCCTTCTACCATTCTTTTTCCAGAAGCACTGGCTTTCATTTATTTGACCTTTTAAGGAGTTGTGAAGTTTTAGGAAACACCTGAATGCTTCATTTTTACCTGTTTTTCCTGAATGCTTCAACCAGCTGTCAGTGTTAACTGCCATATATCGGTTATTTAAGTCATGCCTTTTAGGACCATGTTAGGATTAACCACTTCCCTTAGTGCATTCATAAATCTCTTTTATTGACTGTAATGTAGCTGTGTTTCCTTGCATGAATGGCAGTTTAGAAGAGGATCAGCCTACATCAATAATCCTCCTCTGCTACTCATCTGAATCGCTATGCATTTCATATGAGCGCACAAACGCAGAGGGAAAACCCCGTGCACGGGTTCTAAAAGCGATATAACGGGTTATAAAGCATGCTTATTGATTATAAGCACTGCATTGATCTTTATGTACAGCCACACGGCGCGTGCGTCTCTCTTCCTCTATACATGGATCTGCACGGAAATTAATCCACTCAAAGACACCAGACTAAGATTCCCTTCCATATTTGCGTTTGATTTCACCCATGTGTGTGTGTGTGTGTAGTGTACCAGACAGAGCTGCTTCCTACCTGAACGGCGGAGATGAGATGAGTAGAACCGACGTGCACGCGCTCAGCCCACTATGTGTGCAGTGCAGCGCCGCTTCCTCTCACAAGCCCTCCAAAAGCAGCGCACCGCTGACGTCACAGCGTTAGATAAAAAGGAGAGAGGACGTGAGGCGTGGCTTATTGACTGCTAACCAATCACAAAAACATCTTCAGGTAAATCAAGACGCGATTGTGATTGGCTGACATGCACGGCCGTTTTTAAACTAGTCTCTAAGCACTAATAAGAGTTGCCAGGTCTTACAAATGACTTGTCAGTTATTCGAGAATGTTTGCTTTCATTTTTGTTTTAACTGAAAATGACATAATAATAATAATAGTAATAATAATAATAATAATAATAATAATTATTATTATTATTATTATTATTATTATTATTATTATCATCATCATCATCATCATAATGACAACAACAAAAACAACAAAAACAACAAAAACAACAACAACAACAACAACAATATTAGCTTCTCTTTGTTATAATTAAGCTAGAAAATGAATAGAAACTGGGATTATTTATTTACATAGCTTTGAATGCCATCCCACATTATATCAATGCTTTATGTTTTATCAATGTTTTTATGAATAGGAATGTAATGTAATGTAATGGTGTCTCAGTGAAACAGAAAAAACATTAAATATTTACAGTAGGTTGATGTAATTATCATAGGTTTGCTTTACGTGTTTTGTTTTTTAATTTTAAAACCTTTGGAATAGTGCAATTTAATTCCATAAGGAGTATTATGTGCCATTGCAATTTATTTCACGACAACAACTGAAATCGTTAACTGTGAAAAAAAATAATAATAAAAAGTTATTTTCGTGTTGTTTATCCTGTTCATACATAGTTATCTTATCTTGATGGTTGCCAGATTTCACCTTAATCAAATAAATTTGGAGTCTCTATAAACGATTCACTTTTAACTGCATTTTATTCCCCTTTTACCTGCCTTTTTCATAGACAGTATTTGTGACGCTTGTATAAAACGTGTATTTATTTAGAAATTGCGTCACCTGGTGGTGAACACCTTAATCGGTTTAAGTAGCCACTGTAAACATGCTCCAAAACTAAAGAGGGTGCTGTGAAAAATCTCAACAACGGTTTGATCCTATAGTTTTAATGCTCACGTGGTTACGTTGCTTGGTGACGATGAAGCCTGGCTTTGACAATTTCTTTTAGCATCGCTGACACACACACACACAATCAAAGTTTGAACTCGGGCACTATAAATAATAAATAATACTCGCTCGTGCGTTAATTGAAACTCGTGATTAGTCGATCGATCAGCTATGTAAACACTGGGATTAGAGACTTTACCCAAAACTATGGAGAGCTATGTTTTTCTCCGAGTGGTGGGGAAGGGGAGTTATGGGGAGGTGAATCTGGTGCAACACAAATCTGATCGCAAACAGGTAAGATGAGATCGGTTAGCTCGAGTCTAATCATCTCTGGTGTGTGTGTGTGGGGTAGGAATGCTTTGTGTTGTCATGGCTGTTTAACTTACTTGCTTAATGCAGTTTATATATATATATATATATATATATATATATATATATATATATATATATATATATATATATATAAGGGATCATCTGGATCTGATCTAATATCATGTACAAATTTCCTTTGCTTTTCAGGATGACAGAACAGTATTACATACATTTTTGCTAGGATATAAGTGTTCTTTTTTTGCTGAAACTCAGAACAGCATGTGAAAGTTCTGTGTTTTGAGTCAGCTTTATACTCTATGGCATCAAAATCATCTGATTACTGGATAAAAATGATTCAAATCTGATTCAATAAAAGGGAGATCCCTTTTAATACAATCAAACATTTTGTTGTCTTATGTTACTTATAGTGTATTATAATGTATGTGCGTTTTTTTTCTCTCTCTCAGTACGTCATCAAGAAGCTGAACCTAAGGACATCATCGAAGCGAGAACGTCGGGCGGCTGAACAGGAAGCGCAGCTTCTCTCACAGCTTAAACATCCCAACATCGTCACCTACCGGGAATCATGGGAAGGAGAAGACTATCAGCTTTATATAGTTATGGGTTTCTGTGAGGGGGGAGACTTGTATCATAGGCTTAAGCAGCAGAAGGGTGAGCTGCTGCCTGAGAGACAGGTGGTGGAGTGGTTTGTCCAGATCGCCATGGCACTGCAGGTAGGCGAGCGTTGCTTTTAATTTTATGCAGTTTAAATACACATAAAAATGTCTGTCTTGAAAAGCCGGAAGTCGCAGCTTTAGAAATGATTGTATGCTTTTAATACTCTATGATGAAGGGTCCAAAAACCAAGTCTCTGTGTTAATAACATGTTAGAACAACGTCTGACCAATCAGATTTAAGAATTCACCAGCATGCGACCTACTCAGCTATTAACAGGTAACATGCTGATTTCTAATGTTCTGTTTCTTTCTCATTAGTATTTACACGAGAAACACATCTTGCACCGTGATTTGAAAACACAGAACATCTTCCTGACCAAGACCAACATCATCAAAGTGGGTGATCTGGGCATCGCACGGGTTCTGGAGAATCAGAACGACATGGCCAGCACCTTGATCGGAACGCCGTACTACATGAGTCCTGAGCTTTTCTCCAACAAGCCGTACAACTACAAGGTATCGCATGTAACAAGTACACCGAACGATTTGTTTATAAGTTAAACCTCCCATATTTGTGCACAGTTACTGACTGTAGACTATTTATTCCTCCCTTGTTCCTGTCAATCAGCAGAAATGGACCACTGATAAGAAGCAGGTATTATATGAGCGGTGGTTCATTGCCAGGATAGATAAATCAACTAAAAATATCCAGCCGAGTGCAGAGATGTGGTTAGAATCTAACACTACTGAAGAGTAGATGATGATTAACACACACAGTGCAAAGAAAAATAACTTATTTTCTAACCAACGAGGTAGAGCATCAAAACCTAAACAAGTTGTACAAATCCTGATTTATCAGTAAGCCGTTTCCTTTTTTACGATTAAACGTTAAGCGGGTTCTCTTTGTGCAGTCGGATGTTTGGGCTCTGGGATGCTGCGTGTACGAGATGGCGACCCTGAAACACGCCTTCAATGCAAAAGACATGAACTCGCTGGTGTATCGCATCGTAGAGGGAAAGGTAACTTCTATACCATTCTAGAATAAATTTGTATCTGATGATGGGACGTTTCCATGGCTGCTCTTTTTTTTTGTTTATTCTAGTACTGAAAGAACTCTGTAACAACAAATAAAATTATGTAGGCGACGTATAACCCTGTGGCTGTATTGTGCCTTTATTCTCTGTGGGAAGTTCAGGAGGAAGTAATTAAAGCTGGGACTAATTATTTGGTACCTCGATCCATCTCGGCTTGTTGTTCTTCTTCCCCAGTTGCCTCAGATGCCAGGTAAATATGATCCTCAGCTAGGAGAGCTGATCAAGCGAATGCTGTGTAAGAGGCCAGACGACAGACCCGACGTCAAACACATTCTACGACAGCCCTACATCAAGCAGCAGATCGCGGTCTTTTTAGAGGCCACCAAAGAGTAAATATGTTCATCACATTAATAAGCTTTCGAAAACTTTATGGAGTGTGTCCATTTCTCATAAATAGGTGTTTGACAGGAAAACTGCCAGATCCAGAAAGAAGGCGAACAGCAGGCCGAACAGAGAAACACCCGCACTGCCGGTACCTCACAAGCAGGAGCCACAGTGTGCCAACTCTGAGCTGAAATGCAGAGGCAAAAAGGTAAAACACACTCCAGAGGTTTGTATTTGGGTTTCGGTTATTGGTTTAGCTATAAATTATAGCTAGCTGATACAAATGACAGCTCAGGCTTGTGTACTGGTTAACTGCCTCAGTCAAATAGCAAAGTTAAGTAAGAAATAAAACCTTATCATTTTATTACAAAAGCAAATCCGGTATGTTTTATTCTTCTTATACAACAGCGATTTGTCGATGATTGCAATTTTGTTTTCTTATTAAAGAATATACACATGGTCATTTTTGTCCATTTATAGTTATATATATTATAGATAAGATAAGATACTTTATTGATCCCAGAGGAAAGTCAGTCATCCAGTAGCAATCCAGTAGAGAAATAAGGTTATAACAAATGCAGTAACCGTAAAAAGAAAAAGAAAAAAAAGGTTGTTGTTTTTTGGTTTGGTTTGTCTTTTTTTTTTATTTAAAAAGTAGGTTGGAAAGAAATATGTCCAAAAATACTATCCTGTGTCCTAAAGATGTTCCTATTGTGGAAGAGTTTTAAGTCTGACTGTTACAAAGTGCTGACTCTGAAGACTCCTTCCTCCTTCTTTTACCGAAATCGTCACCATAATATCGATAGTATATATTATCTTTGTTAAATGACTATAGAATCAGCCGTTCCTGAAATCACTACTGTCAGAGCTGCTGTTATAGAATAAACATCCACACCTTCTGACCAATCAGAATTGAGAATTCAACAGAGCTGAGGTATAAGGGGCAATAGATAAGATGTGTAGATTGATATACATACATTAGGGAAAAAGTCTTGAATGAAAATCAATGATATTATAAGTATTAATGTGCAATTTTATTTTTTCAGTCTGAGGAACACCACTACTCTCAATCCAAACATCACAACGGCATAAAGGACAATGTTCTCCCAAACCCACCCCTCTCCCCAAAATCCCCAAGCAAGGACGTCCTAAACTCGACAGGCCAGAACCTAGCAACCATCAGCAACATTGACATTGACATCCAACCTCAGGAACACAGAGACAAGCTCCGGAAAGTGAAACCTGGAACTTCCGCGGTCAAACGGACAGAGAGAGAGGAGAAGAAGAACCAGGACACTGCGGTTCCTCAGCCACACCCCAGAAAACAAGCTGTCGGAAAGGACGAACGCTCGCTAGTTTCACAGACTTCGAGCGAACCTGTAAAAGACAGTCGAGCTCAGAACGTTAACACGTCTGTGGAGGAGGATACCATGAAGCTGCTGCAGCAGGCAGCGATGGAGGACGTAAAAACCGACAAGCGAGATACCCCAGAGGCCAGGGAGGAGCAAAAAACAGAGGCAGAGCACCGACCGGGAGACAAAGTGGTATGTTATACACCATAATGACATGAAAGTCGAACATTTCTAATAAATCATTAACATTTTCATTGAAATTTTCTTCAGATTAGTTTGGAATCCACTGACAAGCTGCTTGAGCCATTTATTCCAGTAGAGCCGTTGGTAAGAAGAGATTTTGCTCTATTTTCTGAAAAATAAATGTTGCTTAGATCACACTTAAAAATTATTTTATTTTATACTTTATCCTTTTTTTAATCTAGCCACAGGGTTTACAAGCCAGCGACTTCAATGCCGGTCCCAAGCCCGGAAAAATAGAGAGGGTTGCGTCAGGAAGGGCATCCGTCGTTAAACTTGCCAAATTTAAACATGCAAGTCGTCCATGTGAATTCCTGCTATAGACTGTAGCAGTGAGGAAAAGACATGAGGCAGAGATGAAGATGTTGAGGTTCTCTTTAGGAGTGACGAGGATGGACAGGATTAGGAACGGGCACATCAGATGGACAGCTCAGGTGGGCTGTTATGGGGAGATGAGGTTGAGATGGTTTGGACATGTACAGATGAGGGAGATGGTTATATTGGTAGAAGGATGTTGGAGATGGAGCTGCCAGGTAAGAGGTCAAGAGGAAGGACAAAGGGGAGATATATGGATGTGATAAATGAGGACATGAAGGTAATTGGTGAGAGAGTAGAGGATGCTGAGGATAGAGTTAAGTGGAAACTGATGATTCGCTGTGGGGACCCCTAATGGGAAAGAGTGAGCTCTTAAGGAAGTTTATCCCAGCAGTCCGTTATGATTTATCTTAAAGCCAAATTGTGATCATAGCATCTTGTCAGAGATTAGACATTATTTTTAACATCAGCATGGATTTTAACCCATTCATCGTAAAGCTAGGTGATGTGGAGTGTCCCTGTATGTGCAACAATTTATAAATGAGTTAATAAGAATGATCATTTTATCACTTTATTAGTGTTGAATATGAAGGATTGGATTGTCATTTAACATGAATCTTAGTAGCTGTGGAAACACTGGGGTTTGATTGACTAGAGAAAACATTCAATGTACAATCTAAGTAGTTGATTTATATCTGTGTAAGCCGATTCCTTGCCTCTCACCCTTCCTGTATTGCTGCATCTCTTCCACTGCATCATTTATAGCACTGTAAGACTAACACATGCTGCTTTAGGTGTATTTTCTACTCCAGTCTATATACACTGTTCATTCATGTGACAAATAAAGAAATTCTGATTGTACAACAGCAGCTTCACAACCCAGAGCCTCCGACAGCTCCTTCAGAAAACACCAAGCCTCCTCTTCGACCTCCTTCCTCTTCCTCTGAACCGTCCATATCCCGTCAGCGCAGACAGAGAAGGACAGAAGCGGACCACAGTGAGAGCAAAGTAAGTGACGTACGTAGAAACCACAATCGTTTCCATTAATCGATTCTTTTTAACGTAGTTTTTCAACATTTTTTTTAGATTAAAACTGCCGATTCCAGGCCTCTGCCTCCACTTCCGGAAAACTCTCCATCCGCAGGCATAAAAAAGAGGGAAGGAAGTGAAGCTGAGATGGTTAAACACGCTATACGCTCCCAGTCTGGTCACCAACACGAACCTGCACCACAGGTAGGACTCGTGTCAAGGCGAAAAAGAAGAAAGCTTGACCTGGGAGGCCACAATAAGGGAATTAAGATTAAGGGAATTGGTATCGGATTTTTTTTTCTTCAGCCTGCTCTGTTTCACTTGTAGAATCGGCCATTATCAGCCCGAGAGAGGAGGCGGCTGAGGCAGTCACGAGATAACCAGAGTGAATCAGGTATATAAACATGTCAGTTCAGTTTAACCCAATAAACTCATTCATTCATTCACTTTCTACCACTTATCCGAACTTCTCGGGTCACGAGGGGCCTGTGCCTATCTCAGGCGTCATCGGGCATCGAGGCAGGATACACCCTGGACGAAGTGCCAACCCATCACAGGGCACACACACACACACTCTCATTCACTCACACACTCACACACTACGGACAATTTTCCAGAGATGCCAATCAACCTACCATGCGTGTCTTTGGACCGGGGGAGGAAACCGGAGTACCCGGAGGAAACCCCTGAGGCACAGGGAGAACATGCAAACTCCACACACACAAGGCGGAGGCGGGAATCGAACCCCCGACCCTGGAGGTGTGAGGCGAACGTGCTAACCACTAAGCCACCGTGCGCCCCAGTTGAACTCAAAGTAATCACATCTATGCACACAGTCTATTAGCAGACTCGTGATTGAAGTTTATCTCGTGATTGAAGAACTGCTGAATTCTCAATTCTGATTGGTCACAGCGTGTTGATGAGTTTTCTATTACAGCAGCTCAGACAGTTTTAAGACAAATCACAGGTTTATATTAGT
The DNA here is from genome assembly GCF_022655615.1 of Tachysurus fulvidraco. Taxonomy (NCBI): domain Eukaryota; kingdom Metazoa; phylum Chordata; class Actinopteri; order Siluriformes; family Bagridae; genus Tachysurus; species Tachysurus fulvidraco. The sequence goes on from NC_062519.1 coordinate 15,448,939, forward strand.
TTCCTTGTTCTTATATCAAGTTGAAAGCAGCAACTTAAGCAGGGACTTGTACAGTGGAGTCTCTTGTGCGAATGTTTTGCCAAAGATCACCTCTCGTTAAAGATTCTCGTCTCAAATACAGCAGCTCTAGCCATAAGAAGGGCGTCGTGTGACGTCACCTCTTTAAACGCTAAGCACGCCGACCAGTCTGACTGCCCGAGACCTGCCAGCGTAGCTGCTCTCACACATAAGGTGGGTTGTTGAAACGATGCTAACTTCCTGTATTTGCGAATTTTTTACACTGCCTTCACACAAAAAATGTGAATTCCTTTTTTTGTTTTATGTAAAGAGACACCAAAGATAAATTTGTTATTTGAGAAAAAAATTAAATGCAAAGTAAGCAAAACTATGTACCAGCACAAGACCACGTTATTATATAAATATTATAATACATACATGAATAATTTTTTTTTTGGCTCCCTTGTAATTGTTAGATCCATGTGGCTGCTATGTACAATTAAGACAATGGGAATTTCAAGAAATCTGATGTTGGATAGTTAAATTAGCTCTATCTTTGTTACCGGGACCCATTCATGATCTCTGTCCTGAACCAGGAGAGAAAATCTTCATGGCGTCACTCGGATGAGGAGGAGTGCAGCTCATCGACCAGCTCCACCGAGCGCTCTGAGGGAGACTACAGAGAGAAGTGAGATGGGAATCTCTGACATGATTTCAAAACAATATATAAACTAACTCGCTCCAGCTCTGAATCTGCTCTCGTTCCCCAGCAAAAGCGAAACCAACGAGATGCAGGACCTGGTCCAAATGATGACGCAGACGTTACGAATGGATGCCCGAGACGTCACGTGCGAGCAGGAACGCTCGAAGTGCAACTCGTCCATGCTGCCTGAGTTCAAACTGAACAGGAAGTACCGAGACACGCTGATGCTTCATGGGAAGAGCAAAGAGGAAGAACGCAGCCTTCATCTCAGTGACTTCCGCTCAGGTTTGGTGCATGACTTGATGACTAAAAGAGAACTGATCACTTCTCAGGTTAGACTTTATTCTAGCTTTCCTGCTTTTCCTTTCAATCAGCGGATCGTCTTCAAAAACATTTCTTATGACAAAAGAAAAAAAACGAATCTCAAATTTTCTGTCTCTGCTGATGTAAAAGCTTTAGAAAGATTAATTCTCCTCTCCATGTGAAGCTCAGTCATCCAATCTCTCTGTCTTTAGATGACTCTTTAGGCCCGGCTAAGATCAGGAGAGCCGTGGAGCACTTGCGTACAGACGTGGTTAAAGGACTCGGCGTGAAACTGCTGGACAAAGTCCTGGACATCATGCAGGAAGAGGACGAGGACGAGGACAAGCGAGAGGCAAGAAGCAAACACCTTTTCCCTTCTTTTACTCGATAACCTTCAATCGCTTTTAATAAAACATCTCACACATTTTCTCTCTCACTCATTGTAGTGTCTGGGATTATTTTACAATACAATTATATTCTAGACAACAAGTGAAGTAAACAGTCGTTATTTTTATATTGACTAGATTTGGATTTAAAGACTTGATCTAAAGGAATATATTCAGAATGATTTCTGGTTTTCTTCAAGCAGCTGTACCTCACTATTGGGGCTTAATATCTAAGGGCCTTTTTACACCCGGTCACTTCATGTGTTGTCTCTGATCCGATAGCTATCTGATTTGTTAAAACTGTTCCATTTACATCAGGCCACAAATGCGTCTCTGCGAATCGGATATCGATCTGATCTTTCTACTCCCGCCGAGAATGCTAATATATTTTACCTCATTTCTGGAGTAATTGGAATGGAACACGCTTTGGTGTATGCGGTTGCTACAAAAAACAGCATTTACTGTTTGCTGCATTTCAAGACCCAACGAGACGCCTGGGTTAAAGATGGGAGCCAGCACTGGTGGGAAAACATTTGTTCAACTTTTGTCACCTGCGAGTGACGTACTTCGTCACCCATTTACACCTGTCCAGTTTCATCTATAAAGCGTCCCAGACCTCCTCCTGAAGCGGTTTGAGCGATCGGATTTATGTCCGTCTCGGAACCGTTTCGGAGGGCATTTACACCTAGTCTTTTTACCATCGGATATTTATCGGATCACAGAAAACGCATGAAGTGTTCGATTGTGGTTTCTCTCCTCAGGTCTTGCTCCGGCAGCAGATGGGGGAGGACAAGTACAAAACGTATGCCGTTATGGTGCGACAACTAAAATTCTTCGAGGACGTTGCGTTCAAATGCTGATAAACCGACCGTCGAGCGAATACTGATTGTCATCTGTATTTAGGCAACTGACCAGCATTTAATTTCTGTTGTATGATTTTACACTTCGAATCAGTTCTACGATATATATATATTATGTTTCTAAAATTAGGATGATTTATATAATAAACACTTTTTCATATAACACAAATAATCCTCTTTATTAAGCACATGTGGAATTTTACATGAAAACGACCAAGTGAGATGTTGAAGCTGCAAGTCGTTTCCTCTTCCTGCAAGTTCACCGCACAGACGCGTCGCAGCCGAAACGGTGGTTCTACTTGTGTTTTTTCTTCTTTAAGTTCTCCTGAGGTTTCTCACGGATCTCAGGAGTCTCCGGGATGATCGGCTGCCACGTGAGAGGGTTTCGTCTGTACATGGGCCACGGAGGCAGTGTGAGCTGCGAACAAAAAACACCAGGAGTAAAGGGGGGGCTGAGAGAAAGAGAGAGCGCACTAGATAATCTAGTTATCTTTTCATGACAACTATAAAAACTACATCTAAATCTCATCGTGTTCCAACAAAACACACCAAGAAAAACAGTTGAATTTGTTCAACACATGACAAGTCAGTATACAGTTGGTTACAAAACCCCGTACGCTTTAAGAAATACCAAGACGTCACTGTATCCATTACACTTTTGCGATACATCTATCTACATTACAGCAACTTGGTGGACCTGGGATTCGAACCAATGACCTTCCGATCAGTAGTCAAACACCTTAAACACTGATCTACCACATCCCATAATAGAATCCGAACAATTAGATTAGATCTATGTACTAAAGGAAGAAAACTGACACAAAGCTGCTTACCAAACAGGAGACGGCAAATCCGGCTAACATTATATACACAGTCCAACCAAACTGTTCGATAATAAAACCGTAAATGAACCCGATGACCTGGAAATGAACACAAAACGTGTGAGACAAACTGATATATACATTTATAATATTGTGTGTGTGCGTGTGTAGAGAGAGAAGGATTGTTACTTACAGCTGAGACCAGGATGACACCTTGGAAAATCTGCTCTGCAAGTTTCTGACCTTTATAATCCTAAATAATCCACAAAGACAGAAAATTTAACGCTTCCTGACGACTGGATTCAATTCCATATCAAATCAAACTTCAAACTATTGTCTGATTCCTGGATAAATCGGATCAATCGACCTTTTTCTTTCCTAAACTGTAGTACTAGTGTTATTAGCGGTAAGAACTAATGAAGGTAAATTTCGGTTTTCTTTCCTTCATTCAGAACCACCAATTTATCTAGACCTCTAATATGCAAAGCTGAATCGAGTTTTAAGCTTCAACCACATGTACAATCACATCATGACCGATTCCTAAGATTTTGGTTTCCTGATATAAATCAGTATCTGTGTCATCACGATGAGACCCCACTAAGTAGAATGAAAAAACATGAAATTGCATAAATTTGTACATTTTTAATTTATTCACTTTAAATTCAGATCCTAAAATAAATGAGTTTGTAGATGACCTGTGTTTCTGAAATTTGACATTTCTATTTATTTACTTTATCTCACACCTCCTTATTGCCCAAAAGTCACTTTCCAAATATGTAAATATATATTTCACATGCTATAGGATTTATTTATTTATTTGATTGTTTATTTATTTTTTTTAATATTGTTTTATATTTAACGTGCTTAACAATATAACTAGGTAGATTTGTGGAAGACTTTCTGCACTTTTCTGTTCATTTTTTTCTCCTTCACAGTAAAATAATTGTTTTTATACCGACATGATGATTTTGTTTGCATATTATTTTGTTTATGCATCATTATTTTTCATCCCATATGGAAAGACAAGCAGATTTAATAGACCGAATTTAATCTAAAACAAAATTTAAAGGCTGCAATACAAAAAAAATAATCGCAAAAATATTAGCAAAACTGGTAAAAACTCTAAAAATAATAAAAAAAATACCCGAATTCATAGCGAAGGAAATGCTTGAAAATGAATAATTTGGCAACCATATATTAGCATTAGATGTTTGTAAGACTAAAATTAAATAAGTTTATATATACGTATATATATTGCATTTGGTAACATGTTGTAAAAGTCTGTAATCGATGTCACTTTGTTCAAATAACGATATAAATTTACGTAATAAAACATTTTGCGTCTCAAGCTGCTAACGGCTACTAGCTAAAGGCTGCTAAATATGTAACGGTCAGGCATGATGAGCTAGAAAAGTAACAGATATTTCTAAACAAATCAATGCTTACCATATGGGTTGGAACAGAATTAAACATGGAAAACATTTTGAAATAGAAAAAGAAAGAGGAAAAATTCTAATAAACAGAATGAAATAGGGAGAATTTCCGGTTACAAAAAAAAGCGTACGTAGATTTGAGAAGGACCCGAGTAAAAGTGTTGAATGGGTTAAAACTGCGCCACGTTTACGCATAAACAGTGACAGGGTGCCGTTTCTTTAATACAGTCGTTTTATTTAAAATTCTGTTTAATTCCTATATTAAATATTATTCAATCTGAAACAGAATTTAGTAGTGTATGTTTTAACTAAACAGTTCAACTCAAAAGCTTTTTAAATTTGGCAGTAAGATGGACACCTTATATATATATTGGGATCGGGTGAGGATTTGTAGATAATACGGATCGAACGGAAATCGTTAGATTCACTGCTCGCGTGTCAGGGGATGATGTCATGATCTGGTGGAAGTTGTGTGCGGGATTTGCCTGTTTTCCAGAAGAAAAGTGTCTCGCGCTGCATCAGCTCAGGATTGCTGATGTTGAGTTGGCGTTTTGGGTGAAAACCCTAGAAGACTCCTAAAACACAGGTAAATAAACGAGCAGTGTCACAATTCTACGTGTAGGTTTATGTTTAAAACCAGAGCTTTTTAGATTAAGCGTGCATTTCTCCTACTTCTGGCTCAACAACAACAACAACAATAATAATAATAATAATAATAATAGTCCCTGAATAATAAAATAATGAATAATATATCTAAGGTTCATCTTTTGCATTGATTCACAATAACTTATTTTCTGTTGCTTATATTACTGTCATTCAGTCTATTAATTTATGCTTATAATAACATTGGTGCTTCTGGTGCACTTATTTACTGCGCTACATAAACTATATGACACTTCAGAATCAACCCCATATATACATTATTATGTACTACAGCATGACAGTGCAGCTGTGCACAAAGCGAGCTCCATGAAGACGTGGTGTGTTCAGGTCGGAGTCGGATCCCTGATTGAACACCTTCAGCATGAACAGGAGCCTTTTAAAGTCTCTTTAACATCCTACAATCAGTGTCTGATCTCAATAATGCTCTTGTAGCTGAATGAACACAAGTCTCGGCATCTACGCTTCAACATCTTTTGGCAAGTCTTCAACTCAAGTCAAGAAGTTTTTATTGTCATTTTTAACCTTATATAGTTGTTACAGTACACAGTGAAATAAGACGACGTTTCTCCAGGATCAGGGTGCTACATAGAACAAAGACAGAGCTATAAGGACTTAGTAAGTTACTCCTAGATACATTAGTGCATCTTTGCAACCCGGTGCAAACAGTGCATGGCAATAGACAATAAGACAGAAAAACAGTGCAGGACAAAAGACAATAAGACAGTGCAGGACAAAGGACAATAAGACAGAAATACAGTGCAGGACAAAAGACAAAAAAGATAGTGCAGGACAAAAGACAGAAAGACAATGCAGGACAAAAGACAAAAAAGACAGTGCAGGACAAAAGACAAACAAAAATAGTGCAAAAAATATATATAAGACGATACACAAAAGCAGCGCTGACCAGTGTAAATACTGTATGTCCAATCAATATTGCGTGTGCATAAATACTGGAATGAACACATTATTATAGAAGCAGTTACATGAGGTCGACTGCAATCGACTGAAATGTGAGACCGCATGTGCCAAAAACAGCTGGTAAACAGTTTGATATGATGGTGCTGTAGACATGGATGTAAATTGAAAGAGTGTGTATTTGGTGTGGGTCATTTGCAGTCCATACAGTTGATTGTGTGTGTGTGTGTGTGTGTGTGTGTGTGTGTGTATTGTGTGTATTGTCTTCCCACTAGTCTGGAGCATATTATAACAGTAAATCAGTCTGTTAAAAATCATCTGTGCACAAACATTTGGTTATATAGTGTGTTCTCGCTGTTGTGTTGCTGCAGCATGAATCGAATTTGAATTGAACTTCATTTGTTATTCCTTTTGTTTTCAGGGCTGAAGTTCAGCTGTAGATGTGATGCAGCGTCCTGCTTAATTTACAGGGTGAATATAAAGCAACATGACGCTCAGGAGAGGTACAGTAATCACCAAGGAATTTTCACCATTTCCTTCATATTTATTTAAGACTCAGCTTTGGTTGATCTTCATGATTAAAAATTAGCCTAACTTGCCATTTTGTTCTTCCTGCTTTATAAAAGGTTAGTGGAGAGAAATATGTCAAAACCTGAAAGCAGGCGTGTGCTGAAAATAATTTAAATGTTAATTCACACATAATTATGTAAAAAATCTCAGAAAAAAAACTGTCTTAAGACATGGTTTGTTTCATATAAAACATCTGTGGAAAAAAGGTAAAAAAAAAAAAAAAAACAGTGCAATTTTTGATGCTAGGATTCTATGAACTGCATTAATGAGTCGTTTGTTAAAGAGTCGACTCCTTAAATAATTAAATAATAATACATAAACACTGTTTGTTTTTTATTTAGTTTTTTTTTTTAAATCAATAAGTAATGCTGATACTCTCACAATGTGATTGAATCAAAATTTTAAAAAAAAGTTTGAGTCAGAATCTAGACGAATCATCTCTGGTCGGTGAGTTGAGTCGATTAATATGATTCGCTGAACAATAGAACACGTGTCTGAACAACATGACAATTTGTAAATGAACTTCAAACAGTATTAAATAACTTGTCAAAAGTCAATAACACACATCCAAATTCTGCATATACACTTGTCCAAAGTCACTATAGACAAATTTGGAGCTTGTTACTCTACAAAAGTGTGTGAAACCTTTTCTGTATGGGGCGTCTCTGACAACCGAAAACAAACTTGTGCATAATCTTTTGGTTTCTAGTGAATTTCCAAGTCAGTGTTGACGCTCTTATAAACATTAAGCATGTATAAATTTAAAGATTTTTTTTGTGTGTTTGTGTTGTTTTTAATTTCAGTGAACGTAGTGATCCTGGTCCTGCTCTCGATCGCCTTTTTAATAATCGTGCATCGAAATCTGCTGAATCTCAGCGACTTCCTGAAGCAAGATGGTTCAGGTACTAATTCCTAAGGACTCTGAGTCATTTCTTTCTGTTCAAACACGTACGCTTTTCTGCACCGTGCTGTAAAAAGTGTTTTTTTTCTGTTAGACTCAGCCCCGGGTGCGATCCTGCCCTTTGAAAGCGGGTTCTTTGCGGATCGGAAAGTCAGGACCGGGGAGGAGATCCCAGTAGTGATCACAGCCTCTGAGGAGAGACTGGGTGCCGCAGTGGCCGCCATGAACAGCATCAACCAAAACAGCAAAGCCAACGTGGTTTTCAGCGTCGTGACCCTCAACGAGTCTGTGGAACATCTCCGGTGAGGGAAGAACTCGTGTTGGTGTGTGTGTGTGTGTGTGTGTGTGTGTGTGTGTGTGTCTAATGTGTAGTTATCGTGTGTCAGGACTTGGCTGAGCAAAACAGACATCAAGCACAAGATCATCACGTTCGAGCCAAAAATCCTGAAGGGAAAGATTTCCTCTAATCCTCAGCAACTGGATTTAGAAAAACCGGTAAATACACACACCTTTCTTCTCACATGTTCAATACACGTCATTGAAACTCTTCATCTTAGATCACACGTGTTGTTTTTTTTCCCTCCTCAGCTCGCTTTCGCCAGGTTTTACATGCCAAACTTCTTACCTGACACAGAGAAAGTGATCTACTTGGACGATGATATTATTGTACAAGGTTCTCATTAAACTCACGTCCACTTGAGTTTAGTGTCTTGTTGCTCGGGTAAAAAATAAAATTGTATTTTTTGTATTACAGGAGACATCCAGGAACTGTTCGACACCGGTCTGAAGCCTGGTCATGCTGCCGCTTTTTCGGAAGATTGCGATTCTGCCTCTTCTAAAGCCATCGTTAGAGGAGCAGGAAACCAGGTAAAATTTCATTTGTAAAAACAACCTTGAGGCTGTTTTAATGTCTCATGAAAAGAGATGAACAAATAATAAATCAGAACCAAGACCTGTGTTTTGGTTGTCATGGCAACCTTATTGACGAGACTAAACTTAAAGGCAAAAACAGCTTGTTTGGGCACCGAGCTGTGGTGTCGTTTTATATTCCCACGTTCGCGTGCTTCCGATTCTGAAGGGGGGGGGGGGGGGTTAGATCACGCGTAATGCAGTGGGTTTTGGAAGAAGTAACATTTAGACTTGGTAACTGTCACAGAAGTCCTGGGATTGAAATTCTTATTTATTTTTAAACAGAACAGTTATATTGGTTTTCTGGACTTCAAAAAGGAAACTGTTCGGAAACTGGGAATGCGAGCAAACACGTGTTCTTTTAATCCCGGCGTCATCGTGGCGAACTTAACCGAATGGAAACACCAAAACATCACGCAGCAGCTGGAAATGTGGATGGAGCGCAATGTCAAGTGAGTGGGTCATAATCGCTAGCTGCTACGCTGGAAGTTTATACACCTGTAAAAGCTCTAACGTCTTTTCTAGGATGAAGGAATTTAGTCTTATGAAAGAAAAGGCTTGGTTATGATTCTGGCTCGGTTATGCTTCACGCGGCGCAGACGGCAGATTGATTCCATTTCACAGCTGAACCGTTCGCTATTTTCTCCATTTTTAACTAATGATTCTGTGCTTCCACTCCATCAGGGAAGGTCTTTACAGCAACATGTTAGCAGACAGCTTCACTACACCGCCGCTACTTATTGTGTTCTACAAGCGACATTCCGGCATTGAGCCCATGTGGCATGTCCGACATCTCGGTAAGTGTTTCTGATCCTAAACTGAGGAACTCATTGGATCGATTTTAGCTGAAGAATCGCTTCAGGATATGCTGTTGTTGGTAAATAATCCCATCAGGTTACCATATCGTTGATTATTTTCCCATATCAGCACAACCCTAAGTGTTATATTCCATATTCCATCAGCCACTGGTATAGAAAAGCATTCGGAGCTTGATGGAGCCGTTTATTTCAACCTTGATCTGATGCTTTCAGGAGCCAGCGGAGCTGCAAATCGCTACTCCTCACAGTTCATCAGCGCCGCTAAACTTCTCCACTGGAACGGACATTATAAGCCGTGGGGTAGAGCCGCGTCCTACTCCGGCGTTTGGGATAAATGGTACATTCCAGATCCTACGGGTAAATTCCATCCGATCAGAAAACACACAGGAGACAAATAAACTTTAGAATTGAAGTCTGAAAATGATATGACCCGTATTAATCCTTTGCACAAATATTTCGGTTTATTAGGACGACCTGGATTCGGGTACTGAAAAGGATTGTAAGGATTTTGCAATGCTACACATTTAGAACTATTTTCGATGCTTTTCCAGCATCTGATGATTTTTAAGCAGGTCCAAGACTTTTTATTTATTTTTTTTTCTATTCAATTTTGACAGCACTCGGTGTATAGTTAAAGCAATTCGGCTTGAAAACTAGAATACAGTAACACCGATTTAAACGCAACGTACGGATGGGAGCAGGCGGGAAATCAGATCAGTGTACTTTAAACATACTCAGCATTTCATTTCTCCTGTTTCCATTATGATGTCTGAGCACAGTTACAGTGACTACACACTTCACCTGAACTCATCAGGTGGTAGAAACGGACCTCGAGACGACACAATGACAGCCAGCGTCTTAAAACGAATACGTTCCATTTTACACTCCAGCAACACCAGCGGAAAATTGATTAAAACTAACGGCATGAATCCCGAGAACAAGCCTAGGACATAAACCCTAAAACGCTACCTCAATCCTTATTGCCTACTCTCTAAAGGTCCAGCATTTTTCAGATGGCTTTTTCTTTTCATCCATTTAGTTACTTATGCAGTTGGGTCACAAGGGATTTTTGCAAGGTACCTTTCCAAGTACAGAATAAAACCACTTAATTTAGATTTTTGCATATATAATTTTTAAGCACGTGTGTTTTTTTGTCTTCAGTGATTTCGAGCACGTTTCACTTCTTGACCAAGAGTTATTTCCATTTCAGCCTCATTGTTACTTCTTCGGAAGCGTGTGATCACATCTGTAAATAAGAAAAGCAAATAATTCTATATTTACTTATTAAATAAAGTCTTGTAACATTGTTAATTTGTTGTGTACTTATCGGTTATCTCTAGGGAAGAACAATAACATACATAAGGAATAAAACCCAACAGCATGTCAAAGTGGTGTTAGAGGAAAAAAATCACAGCAATCTAAAGATTTTTACCTGCATCTTGTTACAGTACTGACACTGGAGTCTTTACATAAATCTGAATAATCATCTTTGCAAAATCTTTCCCATAAAGTGTGGTTCTTTTAGCAAATCACTTATTTACATATACAAGCTGTTATACAAAATAACCAATCAGCATTGAAAATGCAACATGTCTAAGGTAGAAACTGCATTTTGAAGAAATAACACTAGTTGCCGTTATTTAAAGCACTTGTTATGATAAAGGTCTGCTTGCATGGTTGTAGATTGAACACTAGACTGCAGACGTTTAAATACGAGTCAGAAAACAAGAGTCAACACAAAGTAGAGAAAATTAAAAGTTTAATTATCCGTCATATATACAACTGGTACAGACAGGCTGACAGAGGTGTTTTCGGCCAGATGTTTCAGTCAAAGGATTGTAGATCTGTCGTAGATATACCAAGTCGACACACTGGCTGACATCTTATACAAAGTCTGTGCTGAAATCGTAGGCGTCGTTATCGTCCTTCTTCTCCTCAGCCAACAGATCGACGTTGACAGAAGCAGTGTTCTTGTTTCCTTGCTTCTCCTTACCTAAGTGAGACAAGACAAGTGACCACCTCAGCTTACTTTTTTCCCCCAGTTAACAGGATGTGATAGAAGATAAAATTCTTCACTACTTACATGTTTTTTGACTTGGGGTCTGCTTTGACACAGGAGCCTCGATCTAAAATGTTTCAACAAACAAAAAAACATGATGAGACCGAAGAAGCCAAACAACACCGGTCTCGTTCTGTAAGGTCAAGCAGCAGTGATGCAGCAAAGATCAGTAATATTGATGAGTTCAGAGTTGGATTAGAAGGTCATCAAGCATATATGACACAATGGATTCATCATGACTCATCACTTCTAACTCGGACGTTTCTGTAAACTAAAATTGGAGGAATTAAAGCTAAGACTTCAGCTGACTTCCAGTTTATTTAACCCAAGACTTATGCACCAACTATATTTGGTCATTTTTCTATTATTGTTTGGCTAAAAAATTAACAGTTTCACCCACTATGTGCATTTGCTCTCAGTCCCCTGTTTATACTGTACCTCCTCAATGTCCTCCATTTCTTCTGTTTCCTCAACCACGATGCCCTCTTCCTCCTCCCCATCATCCTCTTCTTCTACTTCCTCCTCCAGTGTGTGTTTTTCTTCTGGGAGTTCACAGACATTCAGAATTCCATCAGTCATGCCCTTCGAGTTGAGCGTTATAGTGGTCAACAGTTTCGGAGCACGCAAACCTAAAGGGGGAGGAAAACACACACACACACACACACTACATTAACATCTAGAACAAGCAGATTTGACACAAAGCAGTAATCTTTCTAAATTCAGCACAAGATAACGATCATAACTAAAATGAGAGACGGAAAACAGGAGACGAAACGTACGTTTAATAATCTGTTTGTTGCCTGTTTTTATAGTATCCAAGTCCAGACCCGTGTGCATTTGTGTAACCATGGTTTTAGTGAGGTGCGGAGGGAGGCGTCCTGTCTCTGGTACTGTAGTACTGTAGTTCAGTTTCGCTCTGGTAAAGAAACACATCACTCAATTATTGATAGTATTCTGTACTACATTACATGACCAACATGTAAACACATGATAGTAGTAATGCAGAACAAAACATTATTGAGTACTACTTAGGGCACAAAACAAGCAGCTCACCCGGTCCAGTCCTTGAGAAACAGTGTTGCAGCCTGCTCCGTATTGGGCAGCAAACCTTTCTGGAGCAAGCCACGCTTCTTGGCGAATAAGGTCAAGAAATCCAGCGAGTTTTTGTACTTGGGGAGGTTGTAATGTAACATGATCTGGAGATGAAACGGACATGATTTATAGGGACGCAATGATAATTTTGTTTTGGAACTGGACTTTGTAATGTATTCCCATTTCTGACTGCAGATAAATGCTGCCTTATGTGTAGACTTTACGAGAACGGAAACCTTTGACATTTTCTGTGTTTATAGAATAGACTAATAACGTGCCAAGTGAATTTATAAAAAGAAAAGAAAGACAAACGAGCACGTCACTCGTTTGTTTCTACTCACATGCTGCTGGTCGCAGTGTTTCAACAAGGCCTTGACAGTTTCGAGAGGATTCTCCTCTTTCTCATCTGCCTGCACACTCCTCAGAGCCAGCTTGTCACCAGAGTTACATGGAGCTGCCACTATGGCTGGGCTGTCGAGCAGCTTCACCTTTTTGGAGACATGTACTTCCTGCATACACCTGGATAACAACACGATAGTACATGCTCAACCCCAGTGCTTTATTTCTTGCTATGTTTTAAAAAGTGTACACTTTGAAGCTCAGTGTTGGATTGAGTTCAGACTCCATGGTCATGGTCAGATCAATACAGTTCATCATGCTTCATAAGATTTGTGCCCTGTGTAAGAAAAACAGCAGAGGCTCCCAGTCCAGTTCTAGTCACAGACTCCAACAAGCTAATTTCATCCCTAATAAAAGTGTGCTGGGAAATTACGGGGAATTAACAGTAATTAATTCATGTGTAACAAGAAGTTTGAGAATGCTCAGAGTCAGTGTTGAACAGAGACAGATCTGTAGGTGTGTGTGTTCTAGACTGAATTGGGAGCCTGTGAAGTTTAGCCAAGACTACTATAAACAAACTCACTTGGTCAGTCCTCGCTCTACTCCAGCATTACATGCTCTGATGCCTTTTAAAGTGTTGATGATGCTGCTCTTTCCAACATTCGGGAAACCTGAACGAATGCACACCATTGCTATTTAAACAGTGCTTATTTTCGAATGTCTCACTTTAGGAATCGAGAATCAGAACGCGAGATTGAGATGTGAAATTCACAGACTTACCGACGACACCGACTTTGAGCATAGTCTCCGTGTCTTGGGTGTTGGCCAACAGGTTGAGTGTCTGCATGAGAGAATCACAGCCGAAGGACATCGTTGCTGTGCTGTAGTCAATGCGATCGTTGGCAGCTCTCTTCTTCTTCTCAAGCTAAGAACAATCCAACAAACAAACGTATTAGTCATCAACAGAAATACTCCAGAGCTCCAAAAGGGCACGAGTTTCTGGTTTAAACATACCACAGTCTTGTCCTGGAGTTGTACGGATGATTTGAAGAGAAACGTAGGACATTGTGCTTGAAGATACTGAACCCATTTCTCCAGAATGTTTTTGGGCACAAGATCTAACGGTAGAACGAAATAAACGGCTCAGGGATCTTTTTTTTTTTTATTTCTCTGTTATCTCAAGTCTCATTGTACGGCACACAAGTTACATACCGATCTTGTTTAGTATAAACAGCAGTCGTTTCTTTCCCTCGTGCCTTAAAACGGCTTCCTCCAGCTGAGGACAGCGGCAGCCCATAGGGTCCCTGGCATCAAGGACTTCCAAGATCACATCAGATGCTTCAATAACCTGAGCAGGACAGAACATAGTGAGCACAAACAGGACACAGGTGACCGTCCTGAAGTAATAAACAAAATTATAACGCTTTTTAAATGGACAAAATGAGTCGGGGGCAATTTTACCTTATTCACTTCACTGCATCTGAACTTCTTTGAGCTTTTTGCTTTGGCAACAGCCGCCCTTTTTTCTCTCTGCGCTTTTACTTTCTCCTGCTGCAAAATGCAACAAGGACGAACGCATTAATAAATCACATCAGTAACATCTTACATGGCAGAGCACAAAATCCCTGCATTCGTGTGACCGGTGTCACTTGTTACTGGAGACGTCGCTCTGCGTTGTACACGTTCACAAACAATAAATGGTTTAATGATCGATTATTTAAAAACTGCATTTGCAGAACATCTGACTGGTGCAAAACAAGTGGCCACATAACGACAATTCTGACAATAAGGGCTTCAGAAATACTCCATAGTTTCTAATAAACATAGGAATTGATTAGAAGTAACAAGCCTCTCTATGTGCAAACTGGGAGTGCATGGATAAATCTTTTACATAAACATTGCTTCACAATACCCTTTAAATAGAAACACGACAAATCACCTTTTTTACTCTCTTTTTCTTTGCCGGGGTGTCCTCACTTTTTTCTTCTTTGCCTTTCAATTTTTTCTCTGCTCGCTCTTTCTGCTTCGCTAGTCTGTTCTTCTCTTTCAGCTCTTCAAGCTGCACCATGCAAAGAAACCAAAACAGAAGGGTCAGATGTGGAAATAGAACAATACATAATTGTAAAAGAGTCTAACACGCCATTCTGGTGCACCTCTTGCTTTCTTTCCTCTGCTTCTCTGAGGACTTCCTCTTTAAAGGGCGCGCTGTTTGGGACACTGATGTCCTTCTTGATCTTTCGCCTGATTCCGGTCTTCTTCCCTTCTTTTCTGAGTTTTCTGTGATGCTCTCGAACCTAGGAACAGGAGAAATTAAAGATCCAAAATGGGAAATCTAAACTCTAATGGATGTCATTGGTCATATAGAACACCATTTATGAGAGAACATGTTATTTCATACTCTAACCCCAAGAAGTGCACGAAGATATCGAAAAAGGGTGTATTTTGTGGTGTGACAAAGCAAAACATTGAAACAGTAGCAGAGGGAAATAACCAAAATAACCATTGAACTAACTACATAACCACATTTTGTGTGTGTGTGTGTGTGTGTGTGTGTGTGTATATATATATATATATTACACACACACACACACATACACACATACTGTATATAGAGACTGACAGAGACAGCGAGAGAGACAGAAAAAGGGATGCAGTTCTTACCTTTTTCTGGATTTTATAGCGTTTGGCGCAGGACATGCGCTTACTCGCCTTTTTTAACTCTTAAAAAAAAAGACAGAATTTCATGATTAGCTTCTTAGCTTAGCTTCTTAGCTTAGAACCAGAAATATGTATGATATGTATAACGCTTCACCAGACAAAAATAAATAAATCCAATACTGTTCATCCTTCAATTACCTTTAAATATGCCATTTGTTAATGTAATAAACAGTGTATTATATAACGGTACTTACTTGGTCGTTTCATGGTTGTCGTTGCCACGCGCTTTCCTCACGTGCGGATTCTCCGTGCTTAGTTGACTAGTGCTGCTTGTTTCCGTTTCCGCTTGCGCTCGCGCTAGCTGAGTCCAAACGCGTGCGTAACACACCTGTATTGCGCCGAACTCCGCCTCTATAAGATCAGGTTTGGTCTACAAGCAGCACTGAGCGTTACATTCCCATGTTTATTACTCATTGCATATAAATATTAAAAATAAAAAACAGACTCTTTGCATTGCTCGAAAAAAAAGCCTGTTCTCTCTCTCTCTCTCTCTCTCTCTCTCTCTCTCTCTCTCTCTCTCTCTCTCTCTCCCCCCCTTACTTGTAAATGTAAAATGCATCACTGATAATATGACACATTGTTTGCAAATTGATTTTTTCTTCTTTAGTAGTCAGTTATTATTATATTGCAACAACAACAACTAGTACTACTCATAATATTAATGATAATAATAATAATAATAATAAGAAGAAGAAGAAGAAGAAGAAGAAGAATTTTTATTTTTGGATAAAAGTTTTACATTTGGAACTAAAAGCTAAATACTTGATATTTATATTCCATTTTAAAAAGAATAAAAAAAACACATTTTAGAGAAAAAAAGTTAATCTAACACGTATTCACACTTTATTTATTGCCGTTGTTTACGATCAATGGTTGCTATGGTGATAAACGGTTAAGGACTTCCCAAGTGCCCAATCACAGGTCGTCTTGTCTGCAAGGACAACTTTAGCCAATACGAGTGCAGGAGGCGGGACCTGTCGGTATACGGGTGCGAAAAAAATAACGCACTCCAAATGGTTAATTTTCCCCCCCTGTAATAAATCAGTCAGGGTTTTGCGAATGTTTTGCCTACATTCGCAAAGAAGGCTGAAAAGAAACTGCAGGTAAGGTCGTGTTGGCCCGAGTGAGTTTTTTCCCCACCACCTTATCTGTTCACGGTTAGATATCATCTCCGGTGTTGAATAGAAAAGCGCCGGTGAAGAACAATCATCGGCTAACTGCTAACTCGGCTACGTCTGAAGATGCACACTAGCGTACTGGATAGTGTGCGAGTAATAATACAGTAGTTAAAAACGGCGCGGTGCTTTGACGTGCTATGTAGGATGTTAGTATGCTGTTTGGACGCTGCCTTTGTGTTTGTGTACCGTAGCGACAGAAGACCTGTCATCCAAACCCTTCACCTCAGCCGCACATAACGGTGCTGCATCACTAATTATATCAGCAAAATCCGGGTTTATTCAAAGGTTTATGAGTATTCTCTGTGCATGCATTTATCTCTGCAGAGTAAATATGCATACATGCGTGTTTGCAGCCTTGTACGTGAGCTGTTATGGTGTGTATGACATATAAATATGATAAAAACATGCTTAATAAGATTAGATTTAGGAAGACACATCATATTCAAACCAGTGTAAAGACACAGTGCACTACTTCCTAATTAAAGCATTATATAGTCACAACAAGATTAGATGACCAATACTATAAGGATTATATTTACTGATTTCATTTGTGCCTAGAGACCAAAACAAAGATGTAGGACAGAAATGAGCTTAATTCCTAAAGGACATAATAATCTGGAATTCGAGCCGTTTATAACTCTTTATAAATCCGTAGGAGACAATTGAGGTGGTTAAGACACCTTAGAAGGATACCCCCTGGTATCGTTCACATCCTGCTGGAGATATTAGATCTCGGAGTTGACTCACAGAAGTCTGGGGATCCCCCGGGAGAAGCTGGAGTGTATTCAGCCTGTTGCCTCTACGAGCCACGGATTGCAAGAATTTTTCATTTTAGTGTCTGAAGTTTTGTTCGTTTTTCATCTAGGAACCTCCAGCTTCAACTCCACCATGGGCTCTAAGCGAAGGCGGGCCACGTCCCCGTCCAGCAGCGTGAGCGGTGGAGACTTTGAAGACAGCCAGCCGGGGCCGACCTCCTCGTCCGCCCGCAAGAGAAGAAGAACAGCAAACATTCCTACGGTTGATCCTGTGAGCTCAGCTCAAATTCTATACAATATAAACCATGAATTTATTTTTCCATTATCGTTCAGAAAGTTACCATGTCGGAAATCTTATCCGTTTATAGCTACAATCCATGTTGTAGACTAAATCATATCACTTTAAGTATATAGTTGTAGACTAAATCATATCACTTTATATGATATGATCACAGTAAGTCAAAACAACACGACTTATGTTACGGAGTAACCCAGAACGTCATGAAGACTTTTCTGTGATGGAAATCATACTACTTACAAAGCGCTGACACTGGAGACTCTTTCCATCAAAGCCGTAAAGTTCTCACTGATAGTTGTTAAATAAAATAAAATTATACCAAAATAGACTTCTTTCTTCTATATAAACTGGTGATTTGATCTACTCTCAGAGCTTCTGTTATGGAAAATGAAGTAAAACCTTCTAGCTAATCAGGTCCAAGAAATCAACAGATCAATCTGTCAAACGTTAATGCACACGAGAGTGCAAGGTCTTTAAGGTCATGTGTGGTCTTTGTACAGTCCGTACATTTTCTTCCAGTATTAAACTAACTCTGTTCTTAGGCTCTGTTCTAGATTAGCTTTATTTTGGCAAATAGCTGCTTGTTTCCTTTTTGTTCCATGTCCTGTTCTGTCTTTTTCCTACCCCTCAGATTGCAGTGTGTCATGAACTTTACAACACTATCAGAGACTATAAGGATGAACAAGGCAGGATGCTGTGTGAACTTTTCATCAGAGCACCAAAGAGAAGGTGAAACGCACAAAACTGCTTTATATACTCTCATTAAGCACTTTATTAGGAACACTATACTCAAAACAGCCTCAATTCAATGTTTCAAAGATTCACCCCATGATTGGCTGATTAGATAATACCCTGGATGAGGAGGTGGACAGGTTTTCCTAAAGTGCTCAAAGTGCTCTCTAAACAGTCTGTCGGAGAAATCTATGTTTAGAATTATTAATGTATAATAATCCTCAGCCATTTCTCCCCTTAAGGAACCAGCCCGATTACTACGACGTGGTGACGCAGCCTATAGACATGATGAAGATCCAGCAGAAGCTGAAGATGGAGGAGTACGACGACGTGGAACAGCTCACGCTCGATTTCCAGCTCCTCTTTAACAACACTAAGACCTACTACAAGGTAGCTCATCGTTCCAAACACAGTTGATTAGCTAAACTAATAAATGTATATCACATTAAGATATTATTCACATTTGGTCAAATGCAGAATTATTGGCACCCTTTATTAAATATATATTTAAAAAGATTAGCACTTGCATCACAAACCACAATGTTAAGTCATTTTAAGTAATTGTTTTTTTTTACCCCAGGAAACTATATTTGAAATATATTTGAAATATATAAGGTGTAAAAAAATATTTTTCCTTTATACTGTATAGGTTAAATAATTTAAAGTTTAAGCAAAATCATATTATATATTATTGTTTGATTCTCTTATATTGTATTATTATATTATGATTTGGGCAAGTGAGCACTAGATATATTTTCTCATTCTAATTTTTTAATATGGGACATAAAATAACAAACTAACAAACAAAAAAGTTAATCCTCTTGTTTTATTCCCAGCCCGAAACCCCAGAGTACCGAGCTGCATGTAAGTTATGGGACCTTTACATTCGCACCAAGAACGAGTTTGTGCAGCGAGGAGACTACGACGAAGACGACGATGATGGTGACGACGCTCGAGAGACTCCAGGAGGTGCCATGGAGGATGAGGCGAGAGTGGACAGAAAATATTTTCAAACTGTGTTTGTCATTACGTGAATAAATCTCTCTTGTGTGAGCTGGAGAAATAAATTGTGTTCACTTGTTCCTCAGGCTGCAGCAAGTCTTAAGGAGGTTTTGGAGCAGCTGCTCGACACCGTGTTGAGACACACCGAACACGGACGACTCGTCAGCGAACTCTTCCAGAGACTTCCTTCTAAAATAGTAGGAATAAAACATAACATAACATACATGATTCTGTATTCAGAATATATTTTCACTGTTTTGCCTGTTTCATTTGCAGCAATATCCGGATTATTACACTATTATCAAAGAGCCGATAGATCTCAAGGCCATTGCACAGCGGATACAGGTATCTCTAGTACAAATCACATGCCAGATATTTAACAACGTTCCATTTCAGCATTTCATGAAATGAGATCTGTTTCCCTTCTAGATTGGCTACTACAAAAGTGTGAATCATATGTCTAAAGACATTGACCTGCTAGTCAAAAACGCTAAAACGTACAACGAGCCTGGTTCTCAGGTCTTCAAGGTAATGTATAATATGTGACACCATTATAAGCAAGGAATAAAATGCCTCCCTGAACATACTGTTTTTTACAGCAATGATGATGTGTTTTTCTTTGTTCAGCGACATCTGTTTTTAATCTGTTTATTAAAAGGCTTATTTTGGGAATGTTTGCCATACAAAACCCTGTGAAATTTGTTGTTACTATAGAAACGGTACCATATCAGAACAAGCAGCATGTGGTATAATGTATATAATTATGAATCAGCTACTCGGATCGTTAACTTCTTCTCTGAGTGTAGCAGAATAACGTGTCACGATGATCCCACAGGACTCTAACACGATCAAAAAGATCTTTTCCCAGAGGAAGATGGAGCTCGAGCACATGGAGCCTATAAAAAGCAGCATCCGTATCAGGTTAGCTCTTTCAGACATGTTTCTTTTCTTTCTGTAAAGCAAAAAGCAGGCAGACAAAGCAGTAAGGCTATTGTTTTGTTTCGGGCTCATTAGGAACAGAAAATCCGTGCACGGAGACAGACTCTCTTCAATTACCATGGCTTTACAGTATGGCTCAGAGAGCGATGAAGACGGCATTCTCACCGGTATTTTCCTTTTGTTACTGGTTATGACTGGTTTACAGTTACAGCAGGGTATAAGTTCAATTGTCAAAAGTTTCCCAAGACTGCCGAGTTTATGCTCTGTCTGATAAATGCTTTGCTGTGCTTCTGTTAACTAAGGCTCGGTGCATTATGATGAGGGCGAATCAGAAGCTGAGAGCATCCACTCCAACATGGACATGTCCAATCCCATCTTCCAGATGTACGAGGCTATACGAGGAGGCAGAAACAGTCAAGGGCAACTTATAGCTGAGCCTTTTCTTCAGCTACCCTCCAGGAAAGACTACCCAGACTACTACCAGCAAATTAGCCAGCCTATTTCCCTCCAGCAAATTCGGTATGGCAGAGCTACAGTACCCACATGCATGTCTGTTAGCTCGAACCCTAACCCTAACCCTAGGAACTCATGCATCTACTTACAACAGTTATATAATTATAGTTCATATATAGTTCATATTCAGGTATGTACTAGCATGCATAGCTGTTTTATTTATTTATTTATTCGTTCGTTCGTTCGTTCATTCATTCATTCAACTCATTTAAAGCAATGATATGTAAGACGTCTTGTCTTTTATTTGTAAAGGGGACTAGAGAGCAAACCGCAACAGCGCTAGACCGGCTTCTGCCACCAGAGGGCTCCAGATCACATCAGCTTAATTGTAATCAGTAGCTATAAGCTCCACCTGTGCTTTAGTTTATTTTAAGGAAAGCACCCCACTTGGTAATTGCTTAGTATTGGGTCAACCATCTTCCATGTTGGTGCTCAATTCTCAGCTCGTAATGGTTGGTAATATTTTTCTGGGCATGTCTTGGTAATTTAAGTGGCTTCTCTAAGCCAATGCACAAGCATTCTAAGATTTCAGCTTATGTATATATTTATAGGTATTCTCCAATTTTAACAATGGAAATCAAGACAATGCAGCTTTGTAGTTCCAGATATGCATTTAGATTTAGATGAACAGCCATGGAAAAACTTCCTGAGATCACATGTGGAAGAAATGCTCAGAAGAACCCATCCACTTCTCATGCAATTATGAGTCATCCATCACCCGTCATTGGCTGTATGAAAAGTATAGAAATCATATGCTGCCCAGAATGCTGAAAGTATCATCAGTAAGCCCCAGAGTCATTTTTAATTTCATTTTTATCTCTAAATCTCTAGGATCCTAAGTTATTTACTGAGTATTGAATACTTGAAAGTGTTTGAAGCAAGAAATCACCCACAGAAATGTTTAGGGCATCTGTGTGGTATCAACCACAGCACGTTAATGGAAAACTTTTGGCTATCCATGACAGAAAACAGCATCCAAACATCTGCGGACAAGAACAATGTGTGCCCACAAACCTTCCAGATCTAAGCTTTTAAGGAACGGAGAAGCCATTAACAAAAGACATGACTAAATATGAACACTGAACACCGACTAAGCTAAGGCTAAGCTAACGATGCCATGATGCATTGAATACGAATTGATTGAAGTAATACAAGATGAGAACCAGCAGTAGGGAATTGAGAAAGTTACACATCTGATAATTACTGATGTTTTTGGGGTAAAAAGAAAAAAGCAGAACAGCCCCAGTCTTACATCCATCAGCCTCTAATTTAAAAGTACTCAAAGTCAGGAGCACTACACACCAGAGCTTTCACACTGGAAGTGAATCAGTGCCATAGATTAGTTGGAGTCAAATTTTGGCTTTCACTTGACTACAGTTAAACATTGACCTTTTATTGATCCAACTGTATTCCCGAGATCCTACTGAGATCTTCAACCTTTTAGATATAAATTTACACCAATTTCCTTATCTTTAACCTTTTTAGTTTGCACCTTAGTCTTCATGTTCACTCATTTCCTTTAGACTGACAATCCGTTTAATGACGGTTTACTGATCAAGGTGGTCTATGTTCAGAAAATCTATAATAGTACACAAGTGAAGGCCAAATTAATATCTTCCATGTGGAGCTTCTGAACCCTGGGGGAGGGTGAATACTTATGCAAACAGCATTTTTTACATTTAGATTTTCTTTGAAGCTGTTCTTCCTGTATTCAGCGATAAGATGAAGAATAACGAATACGAGAGCGTGGAGCAGATGGACGCTGACCTGAATATGATGTTTGAAAACGCAAAACGCTACAACGTCTCCAACTCCCACATCTACAAACGGGCTCTGAAACTGCAGCACATTCTTCAGGTTCTCTCCTTACAATTTTTTTTACTCCCTTTGGGTATAACATCAGTCTTGGCTCATCATCAACCTGACTGACTCAAACAATGAATCTAAATATGTTCGTTTGGGTTTTAGTTGAAAAGGAAAGAGCTAGGAAGAAGAGAAGAGGAGGATGGTGATAGTATGCTGTCCTCTACTCTGTCAGATGGCAGCATCACCAAACGCAAGAGGTATGATAGACAGAAATCTGGTTAAACAATTCATTTCCATAAAGCAGTTCACACTTTGTTTATTTATTTATTTATATTTTTTTCATCGAATATCGTACAGTTATAAAAAGAACACGAAGAAGAACCGTTTGAAGTCTTTGTACCAGGTCGTGACCGAGGCTCGAGAAGCGGGCAGTGGTCGGCGACTCTGTGACTTATTCATGGTCAAACCTTCTAAGAAAGATTATCCAGACTACTACAAGATCATACTCGAGCCCATGGACCTGCGCACTATAGAACACAACATCCGCGCACTCAGATACGCCAACGAGGACGCCATGCTGGAGGACATGAAGCTGATGTTCCGCAACGCGAGACACTACAATGAAGAGGGCTCACAGGTGGACCATAAAGACTAAAGTCTCAGTTTGATCGGCTTTGATATTAACAGAATTGGGAAAAGGAAAGAATAAACGTTTTAAGGCATGCTGTCATTAACGAGGCTGCGTGATGCGGCTTTACACGAAGCGGTGTTGAATAATAACACAGCAATTTGGCAATGAGCCCGTCGTAGTTTTTAGCCATTTATAACTACATCACTTGCTCACCAGCCTTTTGGCACATCTTATCTGAAACCCAGAAAGTGCAAAGTTTTCACTTTTTAAAGCCTTTTGTATGGCATGAATCTTAGTGATTGTTACCTACAGACAAGTACAAATACTTTCTGACCAATCAGAATTGAGAATTCAGCAGCACTGCTTTAAGGACACACTAATATATGTGTACACAGTGTTGTGGTCACTAAGAAAAAAATAAAAATAAGCCTGTTTAATAGTGAATTTTTGGTTGTCCTAGTCTCACATACTGCTTTATCTGTAGGTGTATAATGATGCTAACACTCTGGAAAAGATTATAAAGGAGAGAAAGCGAGAACTCGGGCCTGCGCCAGAAGATGATGACATCATCTCGCCAAAACTCAAAATAAGTATGTTTCTTGGACACGTTAAAAAAAAAGAAAGAAGCCAGACTGTATACTGTACCTTCTTTTTTAGCCTTTGTGTATTATTAGAAGTCTAACATTTTGTAGATCAACTACACACCACTGCAGATACACTGAACAAAAATGAGAGCATGGGTTTGCCTTTTTCTGGCCCAGAAATAGATTTCAATAGTAGTTGATATGTATTTAATCTCATACAAAGCAAAATGCATTAAAACTACTCCTCTTTAAATGATTCTTATTACTGTTGTTGAGGTCATTATAGTTGAGATTATACTATATGTAATTCCAGGAAAGAGCGGGATCTCCCCAAAGAAGTCCAAATACCTGACACCTCTGCAGCAGAAGCTGAACGAGCTCTATGAGGCGGTAAAGAACTACACAGACAAGCGAGGCCGTCGTCTCAGCACCATCTTCCTGCGCCTTCCGTCCCGAGCTGAACTGCCAGACTACTACCTGGCCATCAAGAGGCCTATAGACATGGAGCGGATCAAAAGCCACATGCTGGCCAACAAGTACCAAGACGTGGACGCTCTAGTGGAGGACCTGGTGCTGATGTTTAACAACGCTTGTACCTATAACGAACCCGAGTCTCTCATCTACAAAGATGCTCTGGTGCTTCACAAGGTCCTTCTGGAGACCAGGAGGGACTTGGAAGGAGGCGACGACTCTAACGTTCCAGATGTACCTCGCATCATCCAGGACCTCATTCGCAGTCTCTTCTTTTCAGTTCTGGGTCACCAAGATGACGAAGGTCGTTGCTATAGTGACTCACTTGCCGAGGTCGCAGCTGAGGACCCGGCCAATCCAGACAGGCCTCGGTTGAACTTCGAGATCATAAGGGTAAATGTAGAGAAAGGGCGCTACAAGAGGTTAGATGTCTTCCAGGACCACATGTTTGAAGTGCTTGAGAAAGCCAGGAGAATGCATAGGTAAGGTTCCGTAATGACTAGAGACTCTCCTTTTTTAGAGACTCTCCTTTTTTTTTTTTTTTTAGATTCTCTTTATATATTTCAGAGTGCTGATAAAGAAAGGGGTTCTGTTACAGGACGGACTCCGAGATCTTTGAGGATGCGGTGGAGCTGCAGCATTTCTTCATCCGGATCAGAGATGAACTGTGTAAGAACGGAGAGATCCTGCTCACCCCGGCACTCAGCTACACCTCCAAACACCTGCACAGTGATGTGGAGAAGGAGAAGAAAGAGAAGCTGCCCAAGGAGTTCGAGGAAGACAAGCTCAAAAGGGAGGAGGAGAAAAAAGGTATGATAATCTTTGCCTGACAACGAAACTAGAATCTGTGTATTTAAATTTATTTGAAATAATATCTGCAACTTTCTTGTGGATAAGTACCTATTTATCCTGGATCATACACTCATGCTACTTAAGATATGATCATATGATCTTCAGTAAAGAGACAGTCGGGTATCATCACTATTTCTCTTAAATGTCCCACACCAGAAGCAGAGAAAAGTGAGGAATCGTCTGCCGGGACTTGGCAAGGAGGTCTCCAGCGTACATACAGTCAGGACTGCAGTTTTCGTGACAGAATGTATCACGTAGGAGACTACGTCTACGTAGAGCCTGCTGAAGCGAACCTCCAACCTCACATCGTCTGCATAGAGCGCCTCTGGCAGGACGACACAGGTACCACATTCACAGGACGTGGGTTACATCAGCAAAACTATAGGAAAGGGTTCAAATACTATTGGGCAAGCTGGAATAGACTAAAAACTCAATTTTTTAAGATTTTAAGATAGGATTGAAGTGAGATCTTTGTTTCTGAATCTTTTTTTTTCTGTAGGCGAGAAATGGCTTTATGGCTGCTGGTTTTACAGACCCAATGAGACTTTCCATCTCGCCACACGCAAATTTCTGGAGAAGGAAGTCTTCAAAAGCGACTACTACAACAAAATTCCTGTTAACAAAATCCTGGGCAAATGTGTTGTCATGTTTGTTAAGGTAGGGTCTTTGACTTTGGTTGTCTAACCTTGCTGATAACTAAATAGCAGAACGGTGGTCCCTTTGAAGGTTTTCTCTATCTGTTTATTTTCCCTGCTGTTGTAATTTTTTTATCAATTAGGAATACTTCAAGCTCAGCCCAGAGGGCTTCAGACCCGAGGACGTGTTCGTCTGTGAATCCCGTTACTCGGCCAAAACCAAGTCGTTCAAAAAGATCAAGATGTGGACCATGCCTCTGAGTTCGGTCAAGTTTGTCCCCCGTGACGTGCCGTTGCCGGTCGTCCGGGTGGCCTCTATGTTTGCTCCCAAACCCGAAAGCGAGAAAGCTGCCGAGCCGACAGAAGACAACAAAAATACGACCTCGACAATCGATAAGGTGAGAATCAGAAATGACATACAGCAGAACCGAAGATGCACGATTGTGCCAATGATCAGAAGGTTATTTGTTGTTTATTTAAATAGTGTCTGAATTCAAGGAAGTACGGAGGGCTACAGAGAAGGAATGGAAAACACAAGTGACCGCAGTGTGAATAATAAAAAGTCTGATTTGCATGCAGGAGAGGGAGGACGTTCCCGTGGAAATGAGCAACGGTGAGCCGGCCTGTCAGTATTATGATCAGCTCTGCTACAACAACACGTGGCTCAAAGTTGGAGACTGCGTCTACATCCGCTCCCACGGCCTAGTGCGCCACCGTGTGGGCAGGTAGACCATTAACACGGATGCACTTTGTGACTTTTTGTTTTGTACATTCAAGACTTCCCTGGTTCTGCTGTATGTGGTTTCTTATGAGCCTCCATGTAATCAATGGCAGATATTTAGAATTTGAACATGTTGGATGCCTCGTAGGATTGAGAAGATGTGGGTGCGGGACGGGGCCGCCTACTTTTTCGGGCCCATCTTCATCTATCCCGAGGAGACCGAACACGAGCCCACTAAGATGTTCTATAAAAAGGAGGTGTTTCTAAGCAACCTGGAGGAGACCTGTCCCATGACCTGCATTACTGGTACTACTTTACTTCTCTGCCTAGTATCTATACAAGTCAGCTTTGGATAGTTAGAAGAAAGTAGAACCAATTTTTTCATTCATAGAAAAAAACGTTTGTCTCATACCCGGCTTGTCTGTTCTTTAGGGAAGTGCACGGTGTCCTCGTTTAAAGACTACCTGTCGTGCCGTCCGACCGAAGTGCCTGAAGATGACGTGTTGCTGTGTGAGAGTCGTTACATTGAGAGCGAGAAGCAGATGAAGAAGTTTAAAGGGCTGAAGCGATTCTCCCTCTCTGCCAAAGTAGTCGAGGATGAAATCTATTACTTTAGGTCAGTTCCCTATGTCATGTAACTAATAAAAAAGTCGATGTGTCGGGAAGCCGTTGTAAGTCCGGAGTTGTTGTTTCTTTTCTTCCTATGACAGCGTATCCTTTAGTGTTTTATAAAATTTGATTTGCAGTTTTTAATCATTAAAGAATTTAATGTTCAAGCCTGAACCAAAAAAATCCTAATCTGACTGTTTCACAGCACTGACACTCCTTCCAAAAATTCTAAACAAACATCTTGTAGAAAGTAACTGAAACATTTTCTATGGAAATTCCAACTTATTATAACACGTGCATTAATACAAAGGCTGCTGTTGTTGTGTAAATAATGCTACGAGACAGGAAGCTGATCGTGCCTCAGAAGGAACCGTCACCTCTGCTGGACAAGAAGATCGAGGAGCTGGAGGCCAAGTTTGCCGACATGACAGACGAAGAGTTGGAAGACCTGGGTGAGGACGATGGGGACGGTTTGGATGGCCAAGGAATGTCTCAGCTCCAGGCGCCGCTACACAGCGATATGGACATGATGTCTTACACGCCGATACAGGTCACTGGAGCATGTTTAAACCAAATCTAATCAGTGAATGAATAAATAAAATATCTAATGCTGTACATTGTTCAACTTTTCGTTCTACAGTCCACACCAAAATCCTTTAAGGGCCTGTCGAAGAAGGAGGGCGCAAAGAGGAAGATCAACATGAGCGGATACATCCTGTTCAGCAGCGAGATGCGGGCAGTGATCAAGGCCCAGCACCCGGACTTCTCTTTCGGCGAGCTCAGCCGACTCGTGGGCACCGAGTGGAGAAATCTGGAGTCGGCCAAGAAAGCAGAGTACGAAGGTGAGCCGGCATTAAATGATACTTCTGCTAAACACAAACAACACAAGGAGATAAAGCTTTTCTCCAGCACTGCATCTATTATACTACTATAAGTTTCCTTTATAGTCCGTTCCAAAAATAGTGAATCAATCGTGTATGTGTTTCAGAGAGAGCAGCCAAAGTGGCGGAGCAGCAGGAGCGCGAGAGAGCGGCTCAGCAGCAGAACTCTCCGAGAGCAGGTACCCCAGTAGGGGCGCTCATGGGGGTGGTTCCCCCTCCGAGCCCTATGAGGATGCTTAACCACAGCATGACACCTATGGCAGGTAACCCCTCTCAGCTGCGCTGGTGGAAACACCACACTGGTGCCACACAGAGCTGCAATGAGAAGCCTAACTGCTAACTCATATCCTTTTCATTCCAGTCTCCATTTTCTTTAATTCACCCTTAATAATTTGCCTCCGACCGACTTTAATATTGAATGCAGCATCAAACTTCCACCGTGTTCCAAATCGTCAAATCTTTTAATCAGTTGCATGTGCATGAGCTGTATCAAAATACGTATGTAACCCTTAGCTGGTTTAACATCCCTGAGACAATTTGCTTTCTTTTGTTAGACACAGAGTATGATTTCCTTCTCCATGCTTAGCTGCATGTCTTACTGATGCATGTTTATTTTTGTGTGTGTGTTTGTGTTGCCATCTTCCTTCCTTTCACTCCCCAAGGCATGATGGGTAGCCTTCTTTGGCCACCCATGCTGCCGTTGCCAGGTCCAGTTGGTGGCATTGTTAGCATGGCTGGCATACCGCCGCATTTCCTGCCTGTCTTACACCGCTATCTCCCTCCGGGCATGTATGGCTTCCCTGGCATGCCGTACCCGGGTAAGGACAGCCACATGCCCACTCCACTTGTGCAGTTGCTTCCTGTCTGCCTCTCGAACTCAAACCGGAGGGGCTACCTGTACCATAGGCTCAGGTGCTCTAACTAACCGGCCCGAGCTGGTCATGAGAAATAGCTTCTGTTGAGAATAACCCTATAAAAGAGGGCTGTAGTAGCTAGTAGCAACAATATATATTTTTTCAGTAACATACTTGCAGCATCAGACATTTTGTAAATCTGTGCTGCAACCAGCACTGAAAAAATATATATTGTTAAAAATATATATTGAAAAAATATATATATATTTTTTATATTTTTTCAGTGCTGGTTGTGTTCACTTTTGTAGAACGAGCTAATCGCAAATATACACCGAATCAGTGCTTTTATTCGCTGTGTGTGTGTTTGCTGACAATGTTTTCCCAGGTATGAATGGAATGGGCCCTGGATCTGGAGCAAACCCATATGGAGCCCAGGTAAAGTATACAGACATACAAGAGGTGCACAGAGATACAGTATGAAGGAAACTTTGTTTGCCTACAACCGAACCTCAGACGCAGCCTGACCGTCAAAAGACAATAAGTACTTTTGTTAGTAATATACAACATATTTTATGGCCTGTTAAAGCCACTCCAAAGTGGGGATGAAAAAGAAGAGAAGGGAATTAAAAAATAGAAAAATTATTGTTTATTAGCATAGTTATGTTATTTTTTTATTTAAATGGTGAGGCTCCATACTACTTTTTTTTTAATTGTGAAAAAAGACAAGGCACAAAGCGCCACACAGACACGATTAAGATAAATTTAGTCTTCTTGGTTGTCATGGTAGCAAAGGTAACTAATGAGTATTTCAGGAATTTCACTGGTGCACATTTCAGTGCCTCTGTGTGTCTCTGTGTCTCTATAGGCAGGTATGATTGGTGCCAATCAACAGGCCCCGCCCCCTTACCCAGGACAAGGACAGATGGGCCAGCCCTCCCTCCAGCAACCCTCCACCCCAATATTTGTGGCTCCTCCACCGAAACCACAACGGCTCCTCCACTCTGAAGCCTACCTGAGGTACATAGAGGGGCTCAACGCGGAGTCATCTACGGTCAGCAAATGGGACCAGAGTCTGTCAGGTGAGGATTTGGGAGATCATTACAATATACAGTATAGAGAGTGTGTTGAAAGGAGGTTTAGTGAGAGCAGCCGGTGATTGAGTCCTGAGGTGAGCACTGGAAAATCTTCATGACTCCAGCAGCAAGTGCACTACCTCGGTCCAGATCTTCTGTATTTAACTGAAATCATCCACCAAAACCAGGGTGACATTGGGGGAAAGCCAGAATAATTGCATCATTATTGTTTAATTGAAAAATATAGTTTCTTTAATATAGTTAGTTATTTGCCACTTAAATTACACACATTAGAATTACAGTGTGAGCAAAACGTAAAACTTATTTGTGCGTCTGTGTCTTGTCAGCCCGAAGGAAAGATGTCCGCCTTACAAAAGAACAGGAGAGCAGACTTCCATCTCACTGGCTGAAGAGCAAAGGGGCACACGGGACCATGGCCGACGCCCTGTGGCGCCTGAGAGACCTCATGTTAAAAGACACGATAAACATCAGACAAACGTACAACATCCAAAACATTTAAACATCCACCTGAGTGCCACAGTGACGCCTGCTAACAGAGCCGATTCGACTCATCGGGTTTAACTGGATGAGTTCAATCGGGGGGCTTCACGTGAAGATAACACTCCACTGTGGCACTTTGGGGTCTGACACGATCCATTAAAACGATTAATTCCTTTTCATCAGCTAACACAAGAGTCACTTTTAGAGTATGAATGTGTTGTTTCGTAAAACGTCCACCGTAGTCCTCCGTGTCCGTGTGTGTGATTCGACTCCTAGCACTTTGAACGAATTTGTGTTTTAGTTTGTTATTAAATGTTGTTCTAAGATAAGAGATTTTCATGAAATCTATTACGTTTGTTCATGCCTTCATTTTTCATGCGCCATTTCTAAGATAGAGACTTTCATACAGTGTTGTGAAACAGTCGTCGATGACTTTATGTCCTTGTTTAGGAAAGTAAAATTGTCTTATTGTTGCCTGTAAGCATTTTGAAATGCAGCTTTAGTTCAGTAACGTGGTTTCCTACAAGAAGTAGGTGTTTTCTTTTGGGTTTTTTCAAAAGAAGGTGTGGTCTTCATATATTTTCATTTAGGTGAACTTCATAGAGCGAATATCATTTGCCGCTGAGTCAATAAAACTGCCATTCTCAATACTTTTTGCCCTTTCTTTTTTTAGTTAACAATTTAAAAACAGTTTTAAGAGGGGACATAAGCAGCACTTTGTTGAAATTGTAAATTGATTAAAAAAAATTTACACATTTGATACATATTTGTCCTCTTGTATATCTAAAATTCTGAAAAACTCTTTGTACCAAACAAAAAGAGAAATTTGCAATTATAATTTCGTTTATTTTGTTCGATCTTGCGTCAATGACTGCATTAATGAATGAATGAAGCGTCATCCTTCCAGCAGTCCTACCCGTATTCAGAGGAGTCCGGCCTCCTGCTCTATGATTGGTTAGCATTCTCAGTCTTAGCAGGCTTGTCCAATCAGTGACGCGCGTGTGAGCGCTTAACGCTAGCCAATCCTAGCGCGGTTTGTTGGAGTACGGGTGGGAAAACAACAGCTGGCTGCAGCAGCATAGGACGGACAGGGCCTTTCTGCACTGCGCCGTCTCATTCATATTTCTGTTGGCTAAAAGAAATTTGGTAATCTAAGCATTCAAACATGCAGAGAAGAGTGATGACGCCGCGTTCGTGTCGCTGGTTGTTGTTTTTCGGCGGTTTGTTGTGTGGAGTTTGGGCTGACGGCTTGGTGAATGAGGAGGTGAAGCGGACGGTGGATCTCGGCTCGCACCTCGCCAAAATATCTGCAGAAATCCTACTGGCGAACCACGGGAACTCCGCAGCGCAGAGCTTTATTCTCGCCCTGGAGCCCGAACTCGCTCCACACCTCGCCTACATCGGAGCGTCCGTAAGTAGCTAAGAATATCACTGAAAATCGGTAACGTTACAGCAGATCCAGGCTGAAACGATGGCTGTGTCCCAAACGCCCCCTTATTAAAGATGAAGTTTACTACATAGGGTGTGGACGCCATTATTGAAGACCCACCTATGTAGGGAACATGAATGTATTTGAAACACAACCGAAGCCGTTTCGTTAGTTTGCTAGCTACCGGTGCTAACTCGACTAAATTAGCTCGTAAATAATAA
Source organism: Tachysurus fulvidraco (assembly GCF_022655615.1). Lineage (NCBI taxonomy): Eukaryota > Metazoa > Chordata > Actinopteri > Siluriformes > Bagridae > Tachysurus > Tachysurus fulvidraco. The sequence goes on from NC_062519.1 coordinate 15,481,111, forward strand.
TAATAGTAGTATAAATGACTCATTTCTACCACAACTTAACTAATTTAAGCACTTAACCACATTCGCATGTAATACTTTTACAACGCCGGATTATGTTTCCTAGCTTAGTGTTTACTCTTTATTAGCGCTAGCTACTTTAGCTAAACTAGCTAATCATTAATGCTCCGTTTAAACACCGTCCAAATATTAAGTAATGAGCTTGACTGGACGGAGGGTGCAAAATATTAATGCTAGAAGTTTGATTTTATTAATTTTATCAAAGAGATATTGTTTACTTTGTGTTTATGACAACGTTAGCATTAGCGCGTGCATTTGCAGAGCGCCACTGTGAGCGTGACACGTAAGCGCTGTGTGAAGGAGACACTTCCGGGTACTTATTGCACGCGCGCAGCAATTTAGCAAACTATACAGGAAAAATAACATAATATAATTATAAAGTAAACAATTACATTGTTAAAACCAAGTGTCTGTCTGTTGTTGTTTTTTTTTTTTAATAATGCATGTGCCTTTTTAGTTATTGACGTCGTGTTCACCACCTGGGATCAATCTGAAGTGACTTCCTGTTTGAGTTCAATACAAAGTGCACACAATTTTACACTCTCCTGTTATAACCAGGTAAAAGGTGAAGAGGAGGAAGATGAAGCTTTAGAATTGAAGGAGACGACCATTAAAGGACAGAGGTGAGTGATGTTGCCCTGCTTTTAGGGAGATAAGCAATTGCAAGCTCAAAAAGTCATTAGGAGTCACTAAATGTCACCATAAGCAAATCTGCATATATGTCTATTTGCATAACAAATAGGAAGGAAATTGTTGCGGATAGTACAACTGCTTAGTTATGCCTGTCTGAGCTTTTTAATGCCATGTCAGTCACACTTTTCCTTCTCACTCTCTTTCTCTTGCAGCGGGACGTTTTTCCAGGCACAGCTGCCCTCTGCTCTGGCAGCCGGCACTAAGCTGCGTGTGAAGGTGGAGACGGTGTTCAGCCATGTGCTCACTCCTTTCCCCACTCACATCACGCAGGCCGAGAGGCAGCTGGTGGTGTTCCAGGGCAATCACTACCTGTATTCTGCGTATCCTACCCGTAGCCAGACCACCCGCGTGCGCCTCGCCTCCAAAACTGCCGAGAGCTACACTAAGCTTGGCAATCCGAGCAAAAATGATGAGGTGATCGAGTACGGCCCTTTCAAGGACATCCCTGCATTCAGTCAGGTAACCAGGATGTAATGGAGCATCTCATGGCTTTTTATTGTATTTTTTTGTTCGTTAACAAAGTTCTTTCTTCCCCTCCCTCTTCCTTTCTTGCACTTTCAAACATAAGTTTATATTTTACTCCAAACAAGATACTATTCATCAACTACCTGACTATATTGATATATTATCATGTAAGGATTTCATTCATTTTGGATACATTTTAAGAAGTATGTGTTTTCTGTCTAGTAATCCTACCTAGTTTTGATTGTAGAATCTTTTATGTTTAAGAATGAGTGTGCACCTGTTTTATTTATTTTTTTTACACTGTAGGACACCATGAAGATCCACTATGAGAACAACAACCCATTCCTCACCATCAGCAGCATCACACGCACCATTGAGGTTTCCCACTGGGGCAACATAGCCGTGGAGGAAACCATCGACCTGAGACACACAGGGGCTTACCTGAAGGGGCCGTTCTCTCGCTACGACTATCAGAGGCAGTCTGACAGTGGCATCTCCTCCATCAAATCCTTCAAGGTTTGATCTGGTTCCAGACATGGCAACAACGGTTGCTTACCATTTTAAATGATACTGCTTTACATGATATCTTTTGAGAGGGCTGGTTTTTTTTTTTTTTCTGTTTTCTCCCTCGTTCAAATTCCTCTTCTTCCAGACGATCCTCCCTGCTTCCGCCCAAGACGTGTACTACAGGGATGAGATCGGGAACATCTCCACCTCTCACCTGCAGGTCCTGGAAGACTCGGTTGAGGTCGAAGTCCGTCCCCGCTTCCCCCTGTTCGGAGGGTGGAAGACGCACTACATCATCGGCTACAATCTGCCCAGCTACGAGTATCTCTACACCTTGGGTGTGTCCTTCCTCATGATAGCTTCAAATTGCTGATCTTGCATCACACAACATTTATTTAACATCGTAAAAATGCAAAAATTTAATTTGGACCCCTATAACAATTGTCAGTAGTGCCTTTTAATATCCTCGACTTTTAACTTGACTCCCGAATATTCAAGAGCTCATTAATATTGCTTGCATGTGTTTTGCTCCGCAGGTGATCAGTATGCTTTGAAAATGCGCCTGGTCGATCACGTGTATGACGATCAGGTTATCGACCTATTTACCGTCAAACTCATTCTCCCAGAAGGAGCAAGGTATGTCATGTTTGTGTGTTTGCGTAACAGATCAGCAATCCCCATCCGAATGTTTAATAAATTCCACACAAAATCTGCTATTTTCATCAGGAATGTGCATCTGGAAACTCCATACCCCATCGAACGGAGTTCTGACCAGCTGCACTACACCTACCTGGACACCTTTGGCAGGCCTGTTCTGGTGGCCACTAAGAAAAACCTGGTGGAACAGCACATTCAGGACATGGTGGTAAGGATATGGATTATAAATGAAAGGACACACTTTACCAAACGTCTCCCATTAACGTGACAAGGATGCCGAAAGTCTCATTTAGTACAGCAGGGCTGTGGGAATAACACCAGATCGTTGGGATGTTGAAGTTTCCTATAAGTTTACAAAGAATTTTTAAGTCACAGCTGTCAGTTTGTAGTTTGTGTGGTTTTGCATCACTAAAAATGATTCTCCTTGAACTTTTGGGGTTATTCGCTTTTTAATTTTGTGTGTTTTTACCTTTCCAGGTTCACTACACCTTCAATAAGATCCTGATGCTGCAGGAGCCTTTGCTGGTGGTCGGAGCATTCTACATCTTGTTCTTCACCGTCATTGTTTACGTTCGTCTGGACTTCTCCATCACCAAGGTGTGGAGGATTCCTTCTGCTGCAGTATTAGTACTAATCTAATTACATCATCTTGTCATGTGATCATGTGGAAATAGACAAAACACAGAACGTCTGTCTCTTGGAACGCACTAGAGCCATAATAGAGAAAACACACATGCTGACTCCAAAGTTACACATCTCAGGAATACATTATCATCCAGATATCGGTCCTCTTTGAACTTCTTTAAACATGCTCCTTTATCTCTCCTCTAGGACCCTGCAGCAGAGGTACGGATGAAAGTGGCCTCCATCACAGAGCAAGTCCTGACTCTGGTCAATAAGAGGCTCGGACTGTACAGACACATGGATGATGTAGTGAACCGCTACAAGCAGTCACGTGACACCGGTGCCCTCAACGGGGGTCGTAAGCATTTGGAAGCCGAGCATCGCATCCTCACTAATGACATCACTGGCCTGCAGGCCCGCCTTAAATCTGAAGGATCTGACCTCGCTGAGAAGGTACATATTAAACTGATGACCAATCCTGAAACTTGAGGTCGCACGAGTGGAATTGTTGAAATTTTGTTTATTTATTTATTTTGCTGTGCCCGAAGTAACTTTGCAAAATGTTGTTCTCTCAGGTTGTAGAGATCCAGAAGCTGGACGGCCAAGTGAAGGAATTGGTGTTGCAGTTCTGTCAGGAGTCTGAGCGCCTCGTAACAGGGAAGATGAAGAAGGACGCGTACGTTACATCTGAGAAATCGCTAACCGGCAAGAGACAGGAGCTGATCTCGCGCATCGACGGCCTCCTCGACGCTCTCTAAAGCACACGAGACGCATGCCGTGCCGTTACGCGCCTAGATACACCCCCATGCCCTCTCATCCACACACACTCACGTTTAACCTGCGTGACTACTACCGGCCACCTTGCAGTGTGTGTTGTGCCTTTTTCATCCTATAGGCCGTGTAAGAAGGGTGTGCACATACACACTTACTCATCTGTCAAAGATTTTCCTTTCTCATCGCCAGGGAAATGCCTCAAGTCCCGGGTTTTATATGCAGTTTTGTCCATTTCACGTTTGTTTGTTTTTTGTGATGGGATCCTTTCAGGAGAGAGCGTTTTTTTTTTTTTTTTTTTTTTTATGTTTGTCATATCTCCTGAAATACTTCTGTCCTTCTGCATTCTTGGCACTTGATCTGTTATCTATGTTCTTTATTCTGCCCTGAAACAAATCCAAAAATACTGAAGCTCTGAGCAGCACGGTTGTGAAAATTTCCCCCCTATTTTTTGTTTGATTGTGTTTGTTTAGTTTTTTTGTATAATTTTCCATTTTTGTAAATGATGTGGTTTCATACCATAAGTTTAGTGGATGAACACAAGAGACGTGTGTGTGTGTTGGGGATGAAGGAAATGCAGAGTCCAAAATTGAAAATAAACATGTTGTTATAAATTGTAGTCTTGTGAATTTTTTTGAATAACAGACATTGCATGATTAAACATGTTTGGTAGATCTACATACATTATTAAGTTGTTGGTTGTTATGTTTTAATATTGAGGAGCATTTTATTTTTATTCCTTCTCTTGTCCTTTTTAGTAAGTTAATAGCGGCAGACTTGTTTTGCAGCCGTGACACAAACAGGAAATTTATAAATGGATAAAAAGGAAAAACATTCTGTTCAATGTGTTGAAGCTTTGTGGAAAGAGTCTCCATTGTTAACAAAAGTACATTTTCTGATATTGAAAAACCTTCAGGATGGACGTTTTTGTGCTTTCAGTAATATAAGCTGCATGTTTTCAAAATTTGTTAAAAATAGTTTCCACAAAAATGTTATTCAATTTCTCGGCCTGCAAGCCTCCGTAAACAATATTGTCGTACATAACAAAAGGAACATCAAATTTACCTCAAGATTTTATGACGTAACAAAACAATTTCCCACGATTGGATTCATTTACTTGACGTTGCATATCATCACCACAGGGTGTCGCCAAATAGCCACATAAATGCCCCTGTAAGCTAAAAACAAAGACACGGATAGAAATGTCTCAGTAAATTCAATGAAAGGTTTATTTCTTTAAAAAATTTCTACAGTGTACAATGTCTTTAAGTGGTAGGAAGTCTTTGCTTAATCTAAAATATATGTTAAATATTACATCATTTATGTGTGAAGAGAATTCTCAAGTTCTGTCTGGAAACAATCCCTAATATTTGTGTTATAGTGATAAGCATCAGGTCTGTGATTTAGTCGAAAGCTATGTTTAATCCCAGTGCAGCCAAATCACCTTTAGGTAATAAAGAGCCTGATATTTTCCTGATTTCTGCCACTTTGCCTTCCACATGCACGTGTGATGGTAATTCCTTGCTGTGTTTGTCTCTGTGTCTACAGTTACACTTCCAATTAAGTCCTAAAAGCAGATCTAATGAAGGCAGGGGCCAGTCCGAGGTCATGGCTTTCCCCAAGAGGTCACGCTGAAGTCATTTCCTGGTCCAAAATAACAAGATCCCTTCTCGGTTCTGTTATTAACATGGACATATTGTATACGTGCCATATGATAATCAATCCACAGAATGATTCTACACACCAGAGCGACCACCAAGCACTGATGCATTGGGAAGGTGAAAGCACATAATAGAGTGCAATATTTTTTCCTTTTCCTTTTCTTTTCTTTTCTTTTCTTTTCTTTTCTTTCTTTCATTCTAAAGGGTGGGAAACTGTCTAAAACCTTCCTTTTCACACATCAGCGGAGATGTTATGATTATGTCAGTATAGCTTGTTGTTCAAGTGCATGTGCAAGTGTTTTGAACTTTTCGTATGTACAAACAGTGGAAATTTGAGGGAAAGATCTGCGCAGATGTCGAGTTTGATGTGACACATGTATTCAAATTCTCAAAACCACACACAGTTTTCAGGACCCCTTTGCTGTGTTTTTTCCCCCAGCGTGCTGTCATGTCTTTTTTTTGCACATGTGAAAAGTGGGAAAATGCAAAATGGAGCATAAAAAACACCCCAAAGCAATTTCCTCGTAAATTATAATACAATCCAGTGACAGAGCTGAGAAAACTGAGAGTCTTGGTAAAGGTTCAACGAGATCTGAGATTTGAACTCACAACCTTCCGTTTAGTTGCATTAATGAAAAGGTTACAAAGATAACTGAAGGTTTTATCTTTTTAAAGGGAATCTACTTGCAGCTCTGTCCTTCACATTTTCCCATCATAAAGGTACAACCAAAAACAAACAAACAAACAAAAACAATCATGGTGTTAAATGTAAATGTACGTCGAGTGTAGTTCTATTGTATTACTATACTATAGGTTTACTAAGAAAATGTTAGATACATAGATAAATAGATAGATACCTGCTTACAAAAAAGGGTTCTTTATAAGGTTTAAGGTAAAGATTACATGCATCTTCCCAGGTAAAAGATTTACTCTGCAGGTACTTCATGGGTTCCACCAGGCCACAATAAAAGTCCAGTATACCACCATTATTTCTGAGTGTGTTGTGAATGTGTATTTATTCACGTGTGTGGTGATTACTAGATTAAAAATTTGAAATGAAAGCTTGAAATTTGTTATGGATGTTTCTGTCTCTATCTTACCACCGACTTTAGCTTTTTGCTCTCTTTGTTTGTCTTTCTCTCTGTTTTCTCTCTCTCTGTCTCCCCTGCTGAGTTCTACATGGCTTGTTGTGCCAGAGTTGCGGTTGAGCTGTTGACCAAACCGGAGCTGAAATTCTGTTTAAACCGGAATCCACAAGCAGCACTGTATCCTGACGTGGTGTACTGTGAAAGCTGCCATGTACACATAGAGGTGTGTGTATGTGTGTGTGTGTGGGTGTGAGATGAGATTGGGGAGCAGGGGGTTACAGGTTAGATGAAACCATGTGGTCGTGCTCAGACACACACACACACATACACAGACACACATTCTCTTGTGCATTGGCTTAAATGACAGCCTCTTAAAACGTCAGCTCAGAGTTCCAGCAGTCTAAAAGACAACTAAAATACAAAGCAGAGGTTCGAGCTGGCTGGTGTTAATTAGTGATAGAGAAGTTACAATAGCAAAAAGCACAGACTAGAGCTGGACTGAACACGCTGCTGATTGATTGGGCCAACCAAGGCTCACCTGCAGGCCTTCTACACACACACAACAGACACACACATGGGCACACTACCTGACAGCCTGCAGAGAACAGTCAGTGTCAGGGAACAATATCCTGCACTGTGCACCTCGCAACTGAGCGCGCTCATAAATCACCACGGTGACAGAGCCACCGCCCTTACTGTCCGCACTCCACATCTCACACACACACACACACACACACACACACACACACACACACACAGACACACATGCGGATAAAGGTGTACCCATGTGCAGGCTTTTGAAGGACCTACTAATGCTGGAAGGAAATGTCTTTAAGAAAGTCTTCAGCTTCTTATGTTAGGCTATTTTCATGCCTCTGTATCCACTTCTTGTAGTATTTTTATCCAATCCTGCTAAACAGACTTTCAGTGTGTCAGGAAGGCATCCAGTAATGTTGGAATTGAATATTTAATTTAATCCTGCCTGTTCTGATGCTTCCAGTTGGTCAATTTTCAAAGGACCTCATAATCCTGTACATCAGCTCTGGTCCAGAGTAAGAGTCTGAAAAAAAAAACACCAAAAGGCTGGACAAGGAGAGGGTTGTGTACAAAAGTTAAAGTGAAAGTCAGCTAGCATAATACAGTGCATGATAACACTGTGACACACATTTATTGCTTCGATCAGCTGTGAAATTTCAGCTACATTTCTTGCGTTCATAATATTGATTTTTTTAAATTAAATTCCAAAACCTAAAATTATTTTTGTGGTACATCAAACTAAATTTAATTTAAACTAAACTTAATTTCTGTGAACTTTTTTGTTATAAGAATCCCTTTAAATATTTGTAGTTTTAAATAATAGCCACAATCTAGCTGTGATCTAAGGCTATTAAAATGTTAAGATATTATATGTTCTATTCATTAACACCACCAACTGAAATGATAATGAATCATTTCCAGGATAAAAACAAAAAAACTAAAAAATTTCAAGTGTATGCAGTGTTAGAACTGCTGCCATGGGTCAGGTGTGTATTCTAACGCTAACACAATGCTAACGTCCTTCTTGAAATACTCATTGTACACACAAGTGGTTCCGAAAGTGGGGTCCAGTGCCCATGGGGGCTATTAAGCATAGCCAGGTAATCATTATTAGAATATAATGAGCTTATAAGGTGATTAAATGTAGAAAGTCTTAAATTCTGAGGGCATCTCTAGGATTGTAATAACAGTTAAAGTGCGTTCAAAGCTGTGAAAAGTTTCAGGACTCCAGACTTCCAACTGGATCAAGCAGGTACAATTCTGGAAGCATCACTCATCTGTGTGCAGGTGGACATACTGTATGACCCCTAAATGTCCACACTCCGAGCTCTCGTCTGTCTTATCCTGGCTTCTCTTTCTCTATTTTCTCCTCTGCTCTCATCTTTCCCCCACCACACACACACACACACACACACACACACACACACACACACACACACACACACACACAGACACACACACACACACACACATACATGCACACACACAGCTTTCAGTGCATTCTGGCACTTTTTTTTAAGAATGCGTAATTTGGCCTCGTGCTTATGAAAAGTGAGCACGATGGTTTGGAAGTGGAGGCCAAAGGCATGACAATGGGCTCTGTGAGCAAAAGCCGATCTCAGCCATTCCACCCTGACAAGCACTCAGAGAGAGAGAGAGAGAGAGAGAGAGAGAGAGAGAGAGAGAGAGAGAGAGAGAGAGAGAGAGAGAGAGAGAGAGAGAGAGAGAGAGACAGAGAGACAGAGAGACAGAGAGACAGAGAGATGGAAAGGGAGAGTTGAGACATAAAAAAAATGAGGGCAGGAGTGACAGAGGGTGAGGGAGGTACCTACAGTCCTGGAAGAGAGCGGGACAGAAAGAGTGAGAGACATATATAGAGAAAGGATCAGGAAAGAGAAAGATGAAAGGTGGCCACTCTCTCCCTCCATCCTATGAAAGAGCAAGAGAGAGATAGAAAGGGATGAAAGGTCAGGTTGGTGTGTGTGCCGTGCAGGTGGGCAGGTGTGATCGGGGCGGTAAGTGACAAGCGGACGGCAGCGTCTGAGGGACACAAAGGCATGGTCTGTTCCACCCTCACAGCTGCAGGGGGCGGAGATGAGCACGGCTGACAGACAGACAGCCGCTGCAGAAGACAGGGTGGAGGGAGGCAGAAAGATGGAAGGAAGACGCTAGTGGAGAGACTTCAAACGCAGGACTGGGTCCTGGGTGCCGAGAGATGCATTCTTTCCGAGAGAGGACACGTGAGGGGGATGGGAGGCAAAAGGAGACGGATTGATATAGAGAGAAAGGTGGAACATCAATGAAATTGTGTGTGTGTGTGTGTGTGTGTGTGTGTGTGTGTGTGTGTGTGTGTGTGTGTGTGTGTGTGTGTGTGTGTGTGTGTGTCCACTGATGTTTATGAAGTACCTCTGACGTAAAGTATGAATGAGATTGGATCCATTACATATGTGATTATTATTGGGTTCCACCTCTGCATATATTTGCATATTTATAATCATTTGCATAAAAAAGGTCAGGGTAAGGTGTGTGCTTTTGGTGTCCAGAATAACCCTGATTTTCTCTAATGGTCATGTTAAATTCAGTAAAAAGGTTTTAGAGATCCTTCTCAGGTACGACGATGAACAAGTGTTAGTGAACAACTAATGCATCCTAAATTCTTTTTAGCTTTCTGGTGAAACATCGAAGCGTGTTGCTACTGAGGCAGCTGCCTTCCTATTACACCATGTATTTGTTTGCGTGTCCTTGTGCACATTCATTTTCACATCTTCGTGAAGTACGGTCCAAATCTCCAGCTAACAACCTGTGGTTTCCACCACATGGCATCCCATCAAAGGCTCTCTGCACTGGGGCCTCCACAGGGAGCCTCCTGCCTCTGTTGGTCCATCTCTAGTGAAAGTGTGTGTGTCAGATCCCGTTCTAATGTTTTTTAATGTGTGTGAGTTATTCTTTGCCTCAGCGGGAATCAAGTTCAAATATCCAGCTTCCTGTCAGAGTATCCTGTGACTTAGCCATCTGAGGACAAAAGCCATTTGAGAACCATTCCATTACCACGATATTCCTACCTAATTTAGACCATTCCTAAGTGTATATGGTCATTATAGTACAGAATCTTACAGCATTCTTAGCTCATAATGTAAGATATACAGTAACTTTACTGAATGCACACATATAGACTGTGACCTTCTTGCCAATTTGCCTGGCAGAGTGAGATACTGCTTACCTGATGATGCTTCCACATGCTTGATTTTTCCACTAAGTGGTTAATTAAATAGATGCATTGCATTATGACATTTATTACTAAAAACCCTTAGAAAGTAAGGTTTAACTTTCCTTAGCAGACATCCTTCTCAGTGTCTGTTGCTTAAGGAAATTGTCTTCAATTACTAGGGGCCTCAAGCGTTTGCATGCTTTGCTTGCTCTCTTGGTTCGCCTGTGTTCCCAGCATTTCTGTTCAGCTGCACCAGGACAGACACACACACACATACACACACACACTTCCTAGTACTGATTAGAGGAACAAGGGCACTTCCCATTGGCCACAAATCTAACCTTCTTCATTCTAGAACAGACGATTTCCCCCCACTTCAAAACTGATAGGAAACCCAGATAGTCCAGTGCGCTTAACGCTAAGAGTGTCGTCCTTCTTCCTGCACTTTTTCAAAGATCTCTCTATCACTCATGTGTACTTTCACTTCTTCATTCCCTTCCTCTTGCTCCAGCTGTCCGTCCTTCCTCAAGCCATTAACTCTTTGACCTCCACCTGCGTGAGAAACATTTAGAGGTGATGCCAGGTGTGCTGGCAAGTAAAGTGATGACGCCCACGACCAGGGCAGCTTTGACGCCTAAACTTGGCTGATGGGTAGGAAGTTGCCTCCTGTTATTGCTGCTTCCTGTCTCGTGCCCTCTCCTGTTTACCCCTCTAATGACCTGCCTGCTGGTCGACCTGGCCCGTTCCTTTAATATCTGACCCCAAACCCCTGAGACGACTTTAACAGCCATTTGCGCAGATGCAGGGGAAGTTTAATGGTCTCTTGGCCTGAAGTCAAGTGCTGGATGTGCCTTCTTTGCTACAGATCCAGATTTGTCTGTGAAAATATTTTAAGGGTGATAAATGTGAGTAAGCATTATGGCCAGTCTATTTCCTTATCATGCAATGTTCTTCTATTCAACATTACTATTACTAGTTAACATCAACTAACTACTCTTTGCAAAATATTAACTTAAATAAATTGGATTCAAATATTAATGGAGATCACTGCCATACAACGTTGTTTCCAAAGCAGGTTTTTGAGTCTCTGATGTTTATTATAGTGTGTTTTGTTTCGCATTCATTCATTCATTCATTTTCTACCGCTTATACCGCTTAATAATTCTAAACATGAAGAAATGTAAGGGAGGCACGGTGGCTTAGTGGTTAGCATGTGTGCCTCACACCTCCAGGGTTGGGGGTTTGATTCCCGCCTCCGCCTTGTGTGTGTGGAGTTTGCATGTTCTCCCTGTGCCTCGGGGGTTTCCTCCGGGTACTCCGGTTTCCTCCCCCGGTCCAAAGACATGCATGGTAGGTTGATTGGCATCTCTGGAATATTACACAGTTTTATCAACCACACTTTTTTTGAAATATGGTGCAGTTTATTTCATTTCACACTTGTTAAAGCACCTATATTTACAGATAATTTGTTTGATAATTTGTTATTCCAGTACTGCCAGGAATTGTTCATGCCTGTAAGAGTACGTAGTAGGAGTTCAAGAATTTGTGAAATACTTATACTTCACACATTTTGAGAGATCTCCAACAGGAACTGGATTGAAAACCTGTGTGTCTATTTGGCACTGTGTACATAGTGATGCAGCCAGTTCAAGTATGGAAGTGATTGAGATGGATTCTTTGGAGAATGATTTTGGGGGACCTTTTTTTTGGAATGCACCACTGTAGAGATGTTTTTGGCAGAGTTTTTTGGCAAGGATGTGTTTTTTTTTTTTTTTTTAAGGTTAATGCTGGAGGTGGGACTCTGGAGAGAGAGAGAGAGAGAGAGAGAGAGAGAGAGAGAGAGAGAGAGAGAGAGAGAGAGAGAGAGAGAGAGAGAGAGTGAGAGAGAGATGGGCAGAGCAAAGAAGGGAAAGCAATGTGTCACCTGCCTAATCAGAAGAGCCTTTTTGGAAAACAGAACCGCAGAGCTGAAGCTGGTTGAGAGGAATGCCAGCAGGCAGCAGGAAACGATCCACGAGCCGCTTTCACCCTCTCCCCCACCCAGCGTCCACTTCCTGCCAGAACTCCACACACTTCCTTTGCAGCCATTGGGAATCCCAGCTGGGACATTCCAAGCATGAAATGTAGTCTCTATCTCTCTCTTTCAGTGTGTCACGCACACTTACTGCAGGCCTCTGTGATGCAGCAATTCATCCTGTATAGACATGCACCACTAGTAGTCTACATCTTCAGTGTTGAACGACTTTATGGACTGATATCTACATTTATTCTCAACCACTAGAGGTCGCTACACTACAAAGCACAAGAGGTTGAACGGTTTCCATCAATTCTTCTGCTCTTTAACATCATTACTGATGTGTTTTTTTTTTTAACTCTCTGATCACGCACAGGCTTCGTAACTCGGCCCCGAAACTCGCCGCACTGAAAGCAATTATTCTGATGAAATCAGCTGAAATTAAACGGTGCAGAGACGCAGGCAGGGCGCGCGAGCGCTCGGGAACGCGCACGGAAGGGTGAAAACAGCGCGCTTCATGACTTTGTGGTTGACCTTTTCGGGGGAAAACGAGCTAATCCCCCTGTATAATGGACTCGGGCGCCGATATGGAAAAGTGCGGCGCTGTTATCGCGGTTGCCATGGAGACGATCGGAGCTCGCACGCCGGGAAGATGGCGCGTTATTAAACGAGGGAGTTTGTGTATATTGGACCGGGCGCTTTTTTTGTCATAAGTGTCACTCAGGGCTGCGCTCTGGTACCTGCTCCATTATGAATGGGAACCTGTTTTCTTTCCAGCATGAAAAAGGGCTGAGGAGCACAGTTAGGCAAAGAACTAGTTTTTTTTAAACTCACTGAAAGAGCAGGTCTAAAAAAATGAACAGTCAGAGATATCTTGACACAAATAGGCAAGATGAAGCTAATTATTAAAAATACCAATTAACTCTGCAGGTATTAATTAGGTAAGATCCAACAAATAGAACCAAAACATCCATGGATTAAAATAGGTTACCTTGTATAGAAAATTGTTAAGAATGAACAACTATAACAATAACAATAATAATAATAATAATAATAATAATAATAATAATAATAATAATAATAATAATAATAATAATAATAATAATAATGCTTAAAATGTACCATGTACGTAGCCTACAGAACCCTAAAAACAAAATCAAAGGAATCTGTTACACCATAGAAAATATGTATATTGTGTATATTGCCTGCTGTGGTTGAACTTATATAGAAAGCAGGAATTACTATATAAGTTCATAAAGTGCTCATTATTAAATAAAACTCTCCTATGTAATGTTTCCCCTCAATTTACCCTCTCTGTATAGTGGAGGAATTCACTCAGGCCTGTGTGACTAATGAGCAGTGAAGGCTGAACGTCTAAATGCTTTTGGCCCAATGTGTGCGTATCCGTGGCCAAAATAAAATAACCCAGAGTTTTGTAAAACAGACTGCTGCTACTGAGGCTTTAGACTGCAGACTTAAATTTAGAGTGTACATCTTTGTGCCACAAATGCAGCCACAGTAGCTTCATGCGGTCCTAATAATTATAATAATTATAAACCTTGGGAAAGTAAATGTTATTCTATTCTAACCATAGGCATGTCTAATACATTTTGATGCCCACGGTGTTCATTATTTTAGTTTCCTAACAGTTATATCAGTAGTTCTGGGCACAAAAAGGCAATGCAAAGACCAAATCGGAACATACTGATTAATCCGTGTACACGTGAGAAAACTTTGAATGGGAAGCCAGTCTGCTTTCTTTATGTCTGTCAAATGAGAGTTAAATATGTGCTTTTTTCCCCATTTCATAATAACTATTCAGATTTTTCTTTTCATTCTTGAGCCGCCTAATAAAACATGGTGAGCAATAAAGCAGTCACATGAAGCCATGCAGGGAACAAGAAGAAGCACAAAAGGAACAAAACAGCAAACGCGGCGATGATTTGGCTGATATGGATGGAGCGGATAAACAAGGGAAAACAAGCGCTCTGACCAAACGGGCTAATTTCACCCCTAATGCAACACGCTACAAAATCTAATGAGAGGCGGGAATCAGTTCACAGATAGCTATCATCTCTGCGATATGAACGACGCAGAGCGCATTCATATGGTAAGCGGCGTGTGTGTGCGCGCGCGCGCAATGGCCAATAAACCCGCTCAAAACAAGCTCATATTGGCCCGTTTAAATGTGTAAATATTTCTGCCCATGTGTCTCTATCAACCTGCGCGATCTCACCCCCCTTTACCCCCTCTTTCGAATGATGCATTAGATGCGCTGAATGTATTTGTTGTGCCGGGTTTCAAAAGGCACCGATAATCTGCGCGGGTGAGATAAGAAACACCAATTTATCCAGCGCCTCTGCGGAGCCCCGCATGCAGCTCTGTGCGCTCCGACACCTCCAGCGCCGAGCCGATAACGATTAGGCCATTTATTATCGGCCCGGGGAACAAAGATGGCCTCGCACCGATGAAATATTACCACCGGTTAATAATGAAAAGAAGAAGGGCCCCGGCATCTGATGCGTGCATATATAAATAATAACCGTGGAAGGCTGTAATGCGCATGGAAAAAAAATCTAAATAAATAAATAAATAAATAAATAAATAGTAATTAAAATGGCAATAATACCAATAATAACATTTTGTGACCAAGTAAAACTAATCAGAAAACTTTTTTTTGCAACAACGTTCACACCTACACAAACCCGCTTAGCTGATAGTAACGTAAAAGCTTATTTATTTATTTATTTATTTATTTATTTATTTATTTATTTATTTATTGCAAAAATTTTATATTAAGTTAATTTTAGAACTATATGGATATGGATTAGATTCATCATCATCATCATCATCATCATCATCATCTTCTTCTTCTTCTTCTTCTTCTTCTTCTTCTTCTTCTTCTTCTTCTTCTTCTTCTTCTTTGATGGACACGGTAAGATGGAAATGTCACCGTGTGTGGGACATGAGGAAAAGAGCAGGCAGAGCAGGCGAGCTCAGCACAGGCACCTTTATTAGTCTAAAGTGTCTGCGCCTCTCTCCGGTTTTATGTGCTGCTGGAGCTGCAGCTGATAAGCGCTTATCGCACGCGCATCGTGACGGAGCTTCTTTAGGCCACGGCGGCGACCTGAGCCGAGAACAAGTTAGCATGACAAAAGACTGCATTAATAATATATATATATATAAAAAAAATAGAAGAGGAAGTGGAAGATCAAAAAATGTCCTAAATAAAGTGGAGCAAATGTTTTAATCAACCAACACACAAGTAGAACTTTTCTATTATTATTATTATTATTATTATTATTATTATTATTATTATTATTATTATTATTGTTGTTGTTGTTGTTGTTGTTGTTGTTGTTGTTGTTGTTGTTGTTGTTGTTGTTTCAAGCTGTATCCGTGATTCTTCCAAAAAAACAAACATGCACGGTGATGATCATGATGATTATTGTTGCTGGTACTTATGTTGTTATTTCTAACTACTATGATAGTGCAACAGCTGATGAAATGCATGCATGTGTACTAAACGTGTTTTTTGTTGTTGCTTTTTTCTTGTGCATAAAGTGGTCTTTTATTTACCTTTATCTCTTTAAAGTAGATTTAAAATGTTTTATATGATTTTATATCATTGGACCGTGATTAACTATTAGGTTAAACCTTAAAAGCTGCACATGCACATTTCTAGATGTACTAAAAGGATACTTGATGAAACAGTAGATTAACATCCTTTCAGAGAGAGTGGAAACAATGCATTTATTGAAATTGGCTGTTAACGTTTAAAGGGTTTAACACTATGCCATTATTTAGTTCGGATGTTGTGTAGCTACACAATTAGAACTGTTGCAAAATTCGCAGGGTTTGAGGTGCTGGATATAAATCTAATTTTATGCACGTTCAATAAAAAATTTGAGCCCTCGTACTTGGCCTCATGTTGGCAAGATCTAGATAACTGATAGACGAATTGCGCGTTACACCTCTACAA